>NC_041708.1:36190593-36494690 GCF_900700375.1 Denticeps clupeoides
TTCCAAAATCTCTGCATGCCTAATTGACATCTCATCTTGGATGGAAGCCCATCACCTCAAACTCAATCCCACCAAAACTGAACTAATATTAATTCCAGCAGATTCTTCACCACATCAGGATCTTGCTATTTACCTGGACAACTCACAGCTCTATCCTTCTACAACAGCCCGCAACCTTGGAGTAACAATAGACAACCAACTCTCCTTCTCGACTCACATCAGCAATCTTTCCCGCTCATGTAGATTCCTTCTCTACAATATCAGACAAATCCGTCCTTATCTGTTAACACAGGCCACGCAGATACTGGTTCAGTCCTTAGTAATGTCACGACTGGACTACTGCAACTCCCTTCTAGCGAGTCTACCACTATGTACCATCCGACCTCTACAACTAATACAAAATGCAGCAGCACGGCTGATCTTTAACCTTCCCAAATTATCCCACACCACCCCTCTGCTACGTTCCTGCCCAGTAGCTGCATGCATACAGTTCAAAATACTGATGCTGGCCTACAAAGCCTAACCTTGGAGTAGTACAGCCCTTATTACACCTCGCACGGCACCTTGTATACTCCAAGCCTCCAGTACTGCCCGCCTGGTCCCTCCATCTCTGAAGGTACGAGGAAGACACTCATCTAGACTCTTCTCTGTCTTGGCCCCTCGGTGGTGGAATGAACTTCCCCTCAAGGTCAGAACAGCTCAGTCACTGAGTATTTTCAAATGGCAGCTCAAGGCCTTCCTCTTTAACTTGTAACCTTCTTATTGTCTGACTTGTGTATAGAAACTACAACAGAGTGAATAAAAAGATTGTATTCATATTGGGGGTCGTAGTGAACCAGAATTGATCCCTTCATTGATTGTAACATGGAAGCATGTAAGTAAGTAGCTCATGTAAATGTAAAATTTTCTCCTGGAAATTAAAAAGTATTTCATGATGAATTAAGAACATCAACTTTTCATTTTCATTCACAATAACTGTTTATTTGTAATAAAGGTATAATTCTCTAAAACTCCACTTACTACCACTTCTTCTTCACTTACTGCGCTTTGCTGTGAAAAATAATAATACAAATTACTCACATATACAGTCATGGACAAAAGTGTTGAGAATGACACAAAAACTGCTTTTCATAAAGTTTGCTGCTTCAGTGTTTTTAGATCTTTTGTCAGTTGTTTCTGTGCTGTACTGAAGTAGAATTACAAACATGTTATAAGTTTCAAAGGCTTTTTGGACAAATAAATGTCAATCAACTTCTGGGCCAAATCCTGACTGATTGCGACCCGTTCCTTCATAATCAGAGCTTGGAGTTTGTCAGAATTTGTGGGTTTTTGTTTGTCCACCCGCCTCTTGAGGATTGACCACAAGTTCTCAGATGGATTAAGGTCCGGGGAGTTTCCTGGACCACATGGATGATTGGGAGAAGTTGCGGATGATGTTTTGGTACCATTCTTTACCCCGGTCCTCAGCAGTCCAATCTCTGTACTTTCTGCAGAATATCAGTCACTTTTCTTGGAGAGAAGTGGCTTCTTTGCTGCCCTTCTTGACACCAGGCCATCCTCCAGAAGTCTTCACTGGTGGCACCTCGATCCCGCAGCTGAATCACCTGGTGCTTTCTGGACTTTCTTTGGCACCCTGAAGCCCTCTTAACACTTGAACTTCTCTCCTTGAACTTTTGATGATCCGGTAAATGGTTGATCTTAGTAGCAGCAATATCCTTGCCTGTGAAGCCTTTTTTATGCCACGCAGTGATGACTGCTCGTGTTTCCTTGCAGGTAACCATGGTCAACAGAGGAATCATCACCCTCCTTTTAAAGCATCCAGTGTTAAAGAGAGGATCACTGAAATGATCTCAGCAGGTCCTTTTGGGGCAGGGCTGAAATGCAGTGGTAATGTTTTCCATTAAAAGTAAGTTTTACTCACCAAATCCAACTTCAGTCCGTGATGTTGTTGGGTGGAATTGAACAAATCCGTCTCTCCGACTGGCTGATATGAAATCTGAACAAATCCAGCGCAGCAATTGGCTCACTAAACCGGAATCGGAAGAAATGATGCGCAGCGATTGGCCAGACACTAATCCCGCCTCAGGAGAAATCGGAAACAAACACAGCACAGCCGTTGGTCAGCAATTGGAACGTCGGAACAGAGAAGAATGAGATTCAGGACGCTGCATCAGGGAAGTCAGCAGCCTTGTGAAGGACTCTACACACCCCTCACATGCACTCTTCACCCTCCTACTATCAGAAAAAAGGTACGGAAGCATTCGGACCCTCACTGCCAGACTGTCAACAGCTTCATCCCACAGACCATCAGACACCTGAACACTCAGGGACTTTCCACTTTAAACTGACACACACGCACGCACGCACGCACGCGCACACACACACACACACACACACACACACACACACATACACACACAACCTCTTATGTTCAGAAGATATTATTATATTTCTATTAAAGCAGTATTTGAACAATTTTTTTAGAATTGGCACCTTCATTGCTAATTTCTCTGGTTTTTATCGCTGTCTGTCTTTCTTCTTGTTCTCTACATGTTTAGTTTGCCTTAAATGTTACTCTTGTATTGTACTTTAGCTGGTTTGTTGAAACATTGATTGATTTTAATATGTGCTGCCTAATCTGTATGTAGCTGAAATTACAATAAAGCTCAACTTGATCTCGAACCCTGAGTGTCTCCATGGAAACCAGAAAAAATTCCTCCGGGATAAATAGACTTTTTCTGATTCTGTGTGTAACTACTGATTGTACGTCTCACCGTAGATTCTCCAGTTTACAGTGTGGATCCTCCAGTGCTGTAGAGAGAAGTTTCATTCCTGAATCCTGCAGATTATTGAAACTGAGGTCCAGGCGTCTGAGACCTGTGGAGTTTGATCTGAGTGCTAAAGACAGAGCTGAACAGCTCACAGCTGAGAGGGAACAGCTTTGCAGTCTGGAAGAAACATCATGATAAATCAGATTATTACAAAAAATCTGAATTAAACCTGTATGCACATATAAAAAAACAAACAAAAGTAATATGCATAGGTCATAAATCTGTAGAGAAGCAGAGTCCACTAAAAACATTGTTTCACTATTTAAATCTTCGTCCCAGTTCTGTAAGTGTCAGGGAACCAGTGCAGGGATGTGAGAAGATCTGGACTCATGTTCTCTCTCCTCTTGGTGTTTGTTAGGATTCTAACAGCTGAATTTAGAACAAGTTACAGCAGCTGTCTGGAGAGAGAACTGCAACAGTCTAACCTACAAGAGATAAAGACAAGGTCCTGTTTAATAGAATTATCCCTGGTTTCTAAGAATGATCTCTATAATCTGAGACTTGGTTCAGTTTGTAAATGAGGAGAAATCCAACATTCCAGAGAAACAAGAAAAATACATGTACAAATACAAATATTATTTTTTATTCATTGTAATTTACAATAAATAATACAAAAAAATTGGCAAATTAGCTGATTTTTGGTTTGACCCTTGCATATAGTATTCGAACAAACTTCAAGTTAGTCTTGTACCAACCTGAGAGTCTCTAGTTTACAGCATGAAGACTCCAGTCCTACACAGATGTGTTCCACTCCTGAATCCAGGATCTTGTTGTTACTCAGGTCCAGATCAGTCAGATGTGAGTCTGGTGACTGGAGAGCTGCTGCTACAGTCTTACAGGACGATGCAGTGAGGTTACAGCCACCCAGCCTGTAAAGACAGAGAAGATGTCCATCATATTTACAGCTGTGTATTACATGATATTTGATGGATCATTTCAGCTGTAGTGACTGTTGGTCTTTACTGGACGCTGTATGCAGTGGGGCTGTGTTCAGCATAAACAGCACATTTATGATATAAACTGCAAGACTGAAAGATCCTCAGTCAGGAACTCACCGAGCCTTTCTGCAGTTCCTCACTGCGATCATCAGCCTCTCACGACCACCATCATCTGTATTGTATTTCCTCAGGTCAAACTCATCCAGAACATCCTCTGATACCAGGATCATGTAGGCCAGTACTGAGCAGTGGGCAGGTGAGAGATTTTTACCTGATTCCACCAACACATCAATCTCCTCATGCAGTGAAGAGTCTTTCATCTCAAGCAGGCAGAGCAGAAGATTCATGGCTCTTTCAGTGGAGACACTCTTTTTTCCAAACAACTTAGTCAAGACCATGTTGCGTGGTTTGTTCTGATTGATCATTTTCTTTTTGATGTACTGACTTGTTCTCTGGAGACTTTCTGAGCTGCTCTCTGTTTGGGGCAGGAGACCTTGTAGAAGTTCCTGGTTGGACTCCAGTGAAATTCCCAGAAGGAAACGGAGGAAAAGATCCAGATATCCATTCTCACTCTGTAAAGATTTATCAATAGCAGCTTTCAGCAGATCATCCAGTGAGACTTTCTTCTGTCTTGTAAGAAAAGTCTCCAGTTCCTCCATATTCTTCTTCACATAGCAGTAAAACACCCAGAAAGCAGCAAGAAAGTCCTGGATGGTCAGATGCACAAAGCAGTAGATCTTCTTCTGCTGAAACACAGATTCCTCCTTAAAGATCTCAGTGCACATCCCAGAGTAGACTGAGGCAGCAGTGACGTCTATTCCACACTCTCTCAGGTCTTCTTCATAAAACAAGAGGTTTCCCTTCTCCAGCTGGTTGAAGGCCAGATTAGCCAGTTTCAGAACAACATCTTTATTTGACTGCAGGAGCTTCTGTCTGTCCATCTCACTCCTCTCATCATACTTCTGGTTCTTCATGTTGGTCTGGATGATCAGGAAGTGGGTGAACATCTCAGTCAGAGTTCTGGGGATTTCTTTACTGTCGTCCTGGAGCAGCACTTCCTGAAGAACAGTGGCTGAGATCCAGCAGAAGACGGGGATGTGACACATGATGTAGAGGCTCCTTGATGTCTTCATGTGGGAGATGATTTTGTTGGCTTGAGTCTCATCTCTGATCCTCTTCCTGAAGAACTCCTCCTTCTGAGGGTCATTAAACCCTCGGACTTCTGTTAACTGGCTGATGTGTTGAGCAGGAATCTGATTGGCTGCTGCTGGTCGTGATGTAATCCATACGAGAGCCGAGGGGAGGAGGTTCCCTTGAATGAGGTTTGTTATGACCACGCCCACTGATGATGTCTGTGTGACGTCACACAGCTTCTGTTCCTGAATGTGGAAATTCAGCTGAATTCTGCTTTCATCCAGACCATCAAAGATGAAGATCATCTTACAGCCCTCATATTTCTGTGTGTCCTCCAGCTCCTGAAGCTCAGGGTGGAAGTCCAGCAGAAGCTGATGAAGACTGTACCCTTCATCTTTAACCAGATTCATTCCCCTGAAAGGAAGCAGGAAGATGAAATCTACGTCTTGGTTTGCTGCTCCTTCTGCCCAGTCCAGGATGAACTTGTGCACAGACACAGTTTTTCCTATTCCAGCAACACCCTTGGTCATCACAGTTCTGATGTGCTTCTCTTGTCCAGGTGAAGCTTTAAAGATGTCATTACAGTTGATGGGCGTGTCTCGTCTTCTTCTCCTGTGTGCTGCTTCAATCTGCTGAACCTCATGTTCTTTATTCACCCCTTCAGTCTCTCCCTCTGTGATGTAGAGCTCTGTGTAGATGTTCTTCAGGAGGGTCTGGTTCTCTGGATCTATGATGCCTTCACATATGTGCTCCACCTTCCTCTTCAAACTGGATTCATGAGACTGTAGAACTTTCTTTAGGACACCAGCCTCTGTTAATAAATAAAAGAACCAGAGATAGCCATTATTCATTATTTGGAGTTTTATCTTCTTTCAGAGACACACGGCAGCTTCTGAATGTTTCTGTATTTTATTACTCTACTGTGACCCAACAGAAAGTCAAAGTCTGTACTGATGTCTTAATCATGTGATTAAAGCAGCAGAACATTGTTCTTCCAGCTGATTGTCTTACTTGATCTGGTGGTTCCAGTAAATGGCTGGAAGACAGAAACAGGCAGAGTTCTCCTCTGCCTGCAGAGAGACGGTCATGAACAGAGAGGACATCAGCATCACATCATATACTTTTCATTCTTTAAGCTCCACACTGAAATGAACTGGAAACTATTTACATTGCATTTCCTTAATAATCAATATAACGTGACTGTAGGTGTGTGTGAGTGAATGGTGTGTGTGTGCACGCCGGTGTCCTGCTGCAAACAAACGGTTTATCTATGAACAGTTTAGAGGTTATAAACATATAATTAATTTTGTGTTACTACATTGCTGACTTTTTTTAAATAAGTCTTGTGACTAGTCGCTAGATCATAAACTGATGCAGATGAGGCTTAATCTCCACTGGGTTTATGATGCTTCTTCATGAATTAATTACTCTTCACAAACTAACAACTGGACACTGAAGCCTTTAGTCTACATGGAATTTACATTTCTAGAAAATAAATCTCATTTGACAGACTGGACAGACAGATTGACAGACATAGTTAATAATAACATAATCTACTGCAAGTAGATCAGCTGATATGAGTGTTTTATGAGTGTTTCTAAATGATCAGATGGTTGGATTCAACATTAGTCGCTCTGGATAAGGGCGTCTTATAAATGTAAATGTAAACATCAGATTTAAAACATTGATGTTTCTTACTTTGAACCAGAGGGGGGGCTCTCTCCGCGGAAATTAGGAGGACGGTCCATGGACCGGTCACTCTTCATAGACACACAGCTGGACACTGGAGACTTTAGTCTATGTGAGAAAATGAGTGTCGTTGGTTCACTGTGGTCATAGATATATGTATATTGTCGAAATACAAAAAGATAAAAAGCTGCTACTCTACATGATTTTTATCATCAGCTTTGTGTTTAACTAAAATATATATTTCAGAATATAATAAAATTGTCAGTTGGATTGAAACACCAGCTTGATAATAATTTCTAAACATTGACGTTTCTTACTTTGAATCAGAGGCGGCGCTCTCTCTACTAAATACAGGAGGACGGTCCATGGACCAGTCACTCTTCATAGACACACAGCTGGACACTGGAAACTCTGGTTTGTGTGTCTGATCACCGTCCCCACGGAGACTCATTTTAGACACAGAGCCACTTAGACCTGTGGAAACATGAACCACACAGGATGTTCATGATGGTGGTGAAACTGCTACAAACACAGACGCCATCTTCTTCAGGTCCAGACAGAAGACCACAGTGAACATTTACATGTATGGCATTTACCAGACGCCCTTATCCAGAGCGACTTACAATCAGTAGTTACAGGGACAGTCCCCATGGAGCAACTTAGGGTTAAGTGTCAGGGACACAAAGGTAGTAAGCGGGATTTGAACCTGGGTCTTCTGGTTCATAGGCGAGTGTGGCTAGGCTACTACCACCCATTAAACAGTGCAGTCCTACTGAAAATGCTGAGTTATTTCTCGTAATCATTCTGAACATTCCGTACCGGCTAAAAAAACCTCCAGAGAAGCGCGCTTCTACTGAATCCAGAGACGCCGGACACGTTCCGCAGCTCAGAAGCGCCCAACTTTACTTTTTAAACTCGTTTCTCGCTGAACTAAAAACACTTTAAGTTTCGTCTTCGGAACCGGAACAGGAAGTGACGTGGAAGTACTGAGTAATACTGCTGTTCCCCCGCCTGCTCAGATTTAATCTACATTTTAGTTCTTAAGTAACAAAAAATGGAATGAAAAAAATTAGGAAAAGAGTGAAATTATAAAAATTATAGAAATTATACTTTTATTGACTTCGTAATGGCTTTAACACGTCTAATGTTTTATTCTTGCACGTTAATTTGTCTCAGCAAGATCTGAAAAGCAACAGTAATACATTTTCCTCTGGATGGAATGTCTTATTGTCATAATTACAAAGTAAAATATGGAGGCGTCACCACACGCTAGACAATGAAGAAGCATTATAACACTTTAATATTACACATAATGTAATAGCAGATTTATCATGGTGGTAACGTAGAAGTAGAATGTAGAAACATTTTTATATTTCATGTTAGTGTTGAAGTTGACGTCGTCTCTGAATCTTGCTCTGTTTGTGCCACTGATGGACAGAAAAGGTCATGGGACCCAGGAAAGGTCGTGGCCAGTTCAGAATCCAGCAGTTTGGGCGTGTCTGTGAAAGGGACTTTTCATCAGTAACATGTCAGGATGAGGCGTGGTTGGTTTAATTAATGTTTAGTTCATGTTAATTCATCCAGCGGTGAGTACAGGGCTCCTCTTAGCGCTACGTCACCGTGAGGTCCACATGAACGTCCCAGAACCAGGAGGACAGGAGAGAAAAGCAGCCACCAGCTTCCATTTAACTCCGTATTTGGGGTTAAAGGCAACGTGTAGAAATTATTACTCCTCTAGTTTCATATTTCTTGACCTGGGAAGCTACTCTGGGGCCAAGAATAAAAGACACTTAACACTTGGGTGTAAGTAGCGGATGGATGAGGAAGGAGTTACCACCCGTCCCTCCAAAGCCAAGAGCAGACAAGGTTCTACACCTATTTGCTGCTTTTTAGACATTTTTTTTACATGCACCAACTGATCAGGGAGGCCCGTGCTTGACCTTGAGCTTCTGGGTCATTATTTCTGGAATATTTAGGATTTTTCTGAGCAGCTGAGGAAGCTGCGTGGTGTTTTGGGGTGACCTGTGCTTCTGACATCCAGCTTCTGCTTCCTAATTCACTGCATTTTTGAGAGATTCGGATTACAGAAACATGTGAGGAAAAGCGGGAGATCTGCACACCAGACTCACCTCTCAGGTTAAACGCGGCAAAGCACCAGAGTAGTGATTCTGAGAAAGAGGACAAGGACGTGATGAAGACACAGTGAAGGGGGTTTCATCTGAAAAAACGGTTCTGCTCGGGTCCCACCTGCTCTCCTCCCCCTCCAGCAGTTTCCTGTAGGTATGATCTTGACGTCCAGCGGCATCTTGACGTTGAGCAGATGCTGTTATTCGCGCAGGTGGCGTGCCATCTCGTCCTTCATGTTGTGGATGTCCTCCTCCAGGCGGCCGATGCTGTCCTGGTAGCCGCCGGCCTCCACCGAGAAGTTCTCCTCCATCTCCCGCATCTGCCACTCCAGAGACTCGTTCTGTGTGAAACAGATAAAAGAGTGAGGTGGAGGTTACCCCAGGGTGGGTGTGGCTGGAGGTGGGCGGAGACTCACCGCGCTCTTCACAGCATCCAGCTTGCAGGTGAGAACCTGCACCTGACGGCGGAACTCGTTGGTGTCCTGCTTGGCCTGGCGGAGGGCTTCATTATTACGAGTGGTGGCTTCAGACAGGTCAGCAAACTGCAGAAGAAAGACAGAAGGACTTTTTACTTCTTCTTCTCCACTTCATGACATGTTTTACCCTGATAAGTTTGTGACATGGTCACAGTAGTGATGGGCATCAGGTTTTCAGAACTTCATGAAGCTTATGGCCTCATCACAGCTACAAGTCTGAGCTTGTAGCTGAGACTCTATCTTCACAGCTGAGACTCCCTCTTCCAACATAGAAGCTCCGGTCACCTTGTACCACCTTGTACCAGTCCTCCGACTCCTTGATGAGTCTCCAGGACTCTCTGTAGGACAACATCAGGTTCTGGTAATGAAGATCAACATCCACAGACATGAATAATCGAATTACTACACTTGTATGTTTATTAGTGTCTTTCACTGGTCCTTTATTTAACTACAGGATTTTTTTCTTGTTTTGCCCGTATACTGTTCAAAGAATATATAACAACAACAATAGCAACAACATAATAACAACAAGAACAATAATAAATAATTATTATTGTTGTTGTTGTTTTGGATTTTTATATGTTCCCAAAAAAAAAATTGTGTTTAATTGTTTGAAATGTTTTCCATTACTTTGACATGCACATAAATGATGGTAATGACATGGTAACAAATGATGGACGGGCTTCACTTTTTGTTTCATTAAATCTCACATGTTATAACTGGAATTACAGCAGCACCAGTCGACATATTCAGGTGAAACGTAATAAAATATTTTTAATTTTGTGCAGTGTGTATGCATGTGCATGTGTTAGTGTTAGACACTAATGTAGACAACACTAATGTAGCAGTAACATTAATTATCCACCAGAGGACAGCTGGTAACTGTTTAAGTCACGTATGTCCCTGGAACGTCTCAGTGGTAAAAATAAAAAATGGGCAAATGTAACAGAGGATCACAGCTGAGACGCCCTCTTCCAACATAGAAGCTCCGGTCACCTTGGATTTGTACCAGTCCTCTCTGTAGGACAATATAAGGTTCTGGTAATGAAGATCAAAAAAAATCCACAGACATGAAAAATCGAATTACTACACTTATGTTTATGTTTATTAGTGTCTTTCACTGCAGTGTGTGTGCACGTGCGTGTGTTAGACAACACTAATGTAGCAGTAACATTAATAATCCACCAGAGGGAAGCAGATAACACTAATGTAGCAGTAACATTAATAGTCCACTAGAGGGCAGCAGACAACACTAATACAGCAGTAACATTAATAATCCACCAGAGGGAAGCAGATAACACTAATGTAGCAGTAACATTAATAATCCACCAGAGGGAAGCAGATAACACTAATGTAGCAGTAACATTAATAGTCCACTAGAGGGCAGCAGACAACACTAATACAGCAGTAACATTAATAATCCACCAGAGGGAAGCAGATAACACTAATGTAGCAGTAACACTAATAATCCACACAGAGGGAAGCAGATAACACTAATGTAGCAGTAACATTAATAATCCACTAGAGGGCAGCAGACAACACTAATACAGCAGTAACATTAATAATACACTAGAGGGCAGAAGAGAACACTAATGTAGCAGTAACATTTATAATCCACTAGAGGGCAGCAGACAACACTAATGTAGCAGTAACATTAATAATCCACTAGACGACAGCAGACATCTGAGAGGTGAGGACAGAGCTGAACAGCTCACAGCTGAGAGGGAACAGTACCACAGCCTGGGAGAAACATGATGATACATCAGATTATTACACTTATTATTACTCTGTATTTACCTGTAGATAAACACACAGTTTTAAACATTTATTTTTAACAATTTCTCAGAGGTGTCAAAAGTATTCACAGTCATTACTGAAGTAGAAGTATAGATACTAAGGTTTAATCAGACTTTTGCAAAATAAGAAGTATTAATTCAAGATTTTTAATTAAGTATAAAAGTACTGGATTTAAAACTACTTAAAGTATAAAAGTAAAAGTAATGTAAGGGGGAAAATGCCAATAAGGACAAAAGCTTAGGGGCCAACCCGCCTCCCAATTTTTTTAAAGGTTTATATCATGACTACAATGTTTTATTAAAATGTAAATCTTGTTTTAGTCACACATGTCCATTTTAGTACAATGCAAATATATTAAAGAACCTTATAGGTGTATGTGTACTACTCATCATTAATATGTATTTCATGGAGTGGAAGATACAATACTTAAAGGCATCTAGTCATTATCAGTCAATATTATAAGTCAAACTTCAGAGGCATGTTAGCAACAACCTTTATTGGGATGTAATCAAAGCTTAGCTGCAGGAATCGGTCAACAAAATTATTGTACACGGGGAGGCTTGAATTGTTTACAGGTATTAGAAATCCCCAAATGAACAATTAATAATTAATCTAAAACTCCTGATATGGTATGCTCAATTCTATAGCTAAATGGCACACAAACAAATGTGATGAAAAAAAACTTTGAACGTCAGGATCTACATCAGTCAAGCACAGAGGTAACAGAGTTACCAATAAGCTTTGTTCAGCCTCAAAAGCATCTGGTTCTCAACGTTGTTTGAGCCAATGCATGCCCTTCTTGGCCTGAAGACCAGCAACACTAAACAGTCTTTCACAGGTTGCTGAGGCCGGGAGTGCTGGATTAAGATTAAGTGATAGCTGGTACACAGCTGGGAAGGACTTCAGCACCTCGACTGTGTCTCCTGGGCACCCCAGGTACGCATCTAACTGCTGGGTTGTTTAAAGGGGGCCGCCCTTCTTCAAGGAGGAGAAAAAGTTCTCTTCCTCAGATGACTGGGAGCCCCAGAAGTGGGACAAAGTCATTGCTTTTCAAGTCACAAGTAAGTCTCAAGTCTTTGCCCTCAAGTGTCGAGTCAAGTCCAAAGTCAAGACTGATAAGTCTCAAGTCAAGTCCTAAATCCTGCAGTTTGAGTTTCGAGTCCTTTCAAGTCTTTTCAACCGCAGAATAATAATATATTTTTACCGATCGTGTATGCTTTTAAAATCTATTGTTTTATTAAAACAAGTGCAATTGAAACTGCAGAAATAAATAGTGCTGACATTGCACTATTAAATTCATTTTTAACATTTAACTCATATTTTTTAAGAATATTCTTCATTTTAAACCACTGCTTTACAGAATAAAAGCATCTAAAAAAAAAAAGTGCAACTGTAATTATTTGAACAAAAAGTGCTAACATTGTATTTCCATGACATATTGCATTTCAATTACTTCCACAGCAGTTTGTCCTGTCCGGTAACAAATACATGAACATAACAGACTTAACCGCGGGAAGTGGAAAATAAGATGTATTTGTGTTTACCAACTGTTTATTCAGTTAAATAGCTGCATCCATGTTACTACGTCACGTTTGATGTGGTAATTTCACAGTTCGAAGACTCATTCTCGCCCCCTACAGTGCAATTCGGCTAGGTATACATCCACGCTAAAATATCAAGGTGCAAGTCATCATAGTGTAGCAGTTCTTCTTCTGCGTTGTGGAACTTTTTGATTCCGTTTCTTGATGAGCTGACACCCAAGAGATTTTCCGTGCAAAGTGTATTCTGTGTAAAAAGCAAGATCGCATCAGAACATCACGTCTTTCTGCACCTCTCTCTCTCTCAACTAACACCATGTGTCCAAGAGAACTGAACATTAACATAAAGCATTCACAATTTACAATACTGCATTCCTGTACAAAAAGCAAGGTCGCGTCAGAACATTGCGTCAGAACATCGCGTCTTTCTGCACCTCTTTCTACAATATACAGTATTAAAAGAACATAAAAAAATATTCACAAAATAACACACATGCAAAATATTCCTAATATGTACATAAATTAAAATGAAAGAAATAACTTTTTGCACACAAACCCCACGCACCTCTCACAGCTCACGCCATGTGTCCAAGAGAACCGGGTCTCAAAAACAAAATAAAAGTCTTTAGAAAATAAGAACATAAAAGTCACAAGAAAGAAGAAATATACTTCTAAATATACTTCTAAAAAATCTAACTATTTAACTCGGGCACAATATCTTGCGTAGTATAGACCCAGCTCCCAACCCAACTTTGTGAATAGATTAATGGCGATATTTTTTTTATCGCCCGATAAGAGTCTCACGTTAACGCAGCACGTTTTTATCGCCCGATAAGTGTCTCACACAGCACGTTAACGCCGATAACGGCCCACCACTAATATGTATGTATTGTACGTCTTTGTTGGTGGCTAAAATACACGTTGCTGCTGACCGCCGTCTACTGTGTGCGATACTGTACATTGGCTAATGTTATGTATAAGTACCTCATCCTACAAGGTTTAAAAAAATCACTTTAATAAGTGTACAAATTAAGGAAGTGAACTCGCAGTGGACAGATTACCAGTTTGCGACGTTAACAGAGAGTTTACAGCCTCACTGATTTAACTACACAGCAAAGAAAAGTTAGCAAATAAGCGTTAGCATTCACTCAGAACTTACCGTATTGGTGTAACTTCAAATGTCGAACGTAGTTAGAAGTTGTTGCATCTCCGTCTGTAATCTTCGACCCGCATGTTTTGCATATTGCTATTCATTTTTTGTTGACCACCTCGTAGTTTTTATATCCGAACGAAACTATCTTTGGTATCATTTTGTCTAACTGGCGCGTTATTTGAGAGTTCCATTGCATTGGTTGTCCTGTAATTTGATAGGATAAATGCTGTTGGCTCAAAACAACGTGGATCTAATTTGATTGGATGTCTTGCCGACAGCAAATACGCGCACAGACGCACATATACACAGACATTGAAAGATACAGAGCGTTCGGTAATAACATACGTTTTAATCTTTGGGTTTTCTGGGAAACAGCAAGTCTTGTCAAGTCAAAAGGCTCAAGTCCAAGTGAAGTCACGAGTCAATCATGTTAAAGTCCAAGTCGAGTTGCAAGTCTCTTTACATTTTGTCAAGTCGAGTCTAAAGTCATCAAATTAATGACTCGAGTCTGACTCGAGTCCAAGTCATGTAACTCGAGTCCACACCTCTGGGGAGCCCTCACTGATGTGCTTCTCGACATGACAGTCCAAGTGGCTTCTGATATAGTCAAGGCCTGTGGAATAGAAAACAAAAGTTAACGAAACAAAAACCAAAATAGCAAAAACTTTGATTATGTGACAGTATTGTAATAGTGTTTGTATAGTGTTGTGTTTAAAGTGACGTGATTGTCATTGTGAAACACTGCAGTACAGCACACGGTGACACACTGAAACATGTCCTCTGTATTTAACCATCACCTTGGTGAGCAGTGGGCACCAGGACAGGCGCCCGGGCAGCAGTGTGTGGGGACGAACCTACTTGATCAGCGGCACCTTGGCGGTTTGGAATTCAAACCAGCAACCTGCCGATTACGGGTTTGCTTCCTTACCCTCAATTTTTCCTTTTAGAGTTTAAACTAAGAATAAGTACTAAGAATAAGTTAAGAAGTGAGACATTTACCAAGTTTGAGGACATTTTCGTCACTTGTCCAGCAGGTCTTAAATTTGGGAACCAGAATAGCTGCGGCTTTCAGCTCTGGATCTGCAAGCATCTCTCCGAAGCACTTTTCAAGGCCTGAAACAAGTGCAGCAATCAAACACTCACAGAACTTGGAGGTCACGTGAAGTTGCTGGAGCTTGGTCCTGAGTAGAGTTATGGTGGGCACCAACCATCCCATCTGTACACTGGTTTCTCCCTGAAGAACATCAAGTGCCTTTGCAACTGGGCTCGTTGTTAATTTCAAGAAATGAATTTCCACTGGAAATGTTGAACCTTCAACTGAAGGAACTGATGCCATGAATCACATCCATAGTAAATATGCTGGCTGCAAATCTTGTCATAGTGCATACTTCTACAGCATTTGAGCTATAAAACTGTGACTTTTTCTCGTTATTCTCACTATTCCACCTTGTAACAACAGGCCTTACGAGTTGGAGTTTGCAGTGGTCTTCTATTACTTCAGATGCACTGGTTCATCTTGAACTTTTGTTCCACAGGCTAAAGTATTTGGCAAATGTGGACCTTGACAAGCGCTTGTTCAGTGGGGTTGACCTCTCCTTTTGAGCCATCAACTGTGGACACTAAATTGAGGAGGTGACAAGCACAGCGATGGTGCTTGGGAAGCTGGTGTTCCAAGTAGTCACCTTCAGCCAAAAGGGATCCGGTATCAACAAATTCAACACCGTCAACGCTTTCCTCTTCTTCATCATAGTCATCATTTTGTCCACCATCATTCTCTCCTCCATCACCCTCTCCTACAGGTTCAGGATTGTTGTTCTCGTCAATCTGTCCATAAACTCTGAAGTCTTTCAGGAAGTTTGATCCGTTGTCAGTTGTTGTGCGAATGATCTTCTCTCTGATATTGAATTCTGTGTGAATGTCATTTAAGGCGCACGTCGGGGCAGAAAGGGTACGTGTCCCTTTAAGTCGCTTGCATGCCAGGGCAGCACAAGATCTCTGCATGGTCTGGGTTAAACCATTTACATTTACAGCATTTATCAGATGCCCTTATCCAGAGCGACTTACAATCAGTAGTTACAGGGACAGTCTCCCTGGAGCAACTTAGGGTTAAGTGTCCTGCTCGGGGACATAATGGTAGTAAGCGGGACTTGAACCCGGGTCTTCTGATTCATAGGCAAGTATGTTACCCCTAGGCTACTACCACCCCGGTGGTAACACCCTGCGCACTGGTACCAAACCAGTGCACAGGGACACCAGTGAAACTGTTGTAGTTGCTACGAACTCAGTCTCACAAACGGCAGCTTTCACTTTTATTCTCATTTCAACAGAGGCCTTTGTGACTTCGTTCACAACAGTATTACGCGTCATGACATTAATATTTGGTTGAAGAACAATGTTGCTGAACAATGTTTGGTGGGTGCAAGCCTTGGACAAAGCATTTGAGGACTGCTGTATCCACGCGTGCCTGGGACAATCTTGTTTGATGGGTGGGTTAATGAACATTCAGTGGATGACTTCCTTTTGAGGGCTGCTGAAGTAAGGTGTGTGCACCTCTCTAGACGAGTGGGGTGTTTCTTCTGTGGAGAAAATTAATGCACAGATTGAGATTCATATTACTTCACATACTATCTAGGACTTGTGTTGTATTAAATGTCAAGCTTGAAGTTCACGAATGAAGGTCCGACTACTAATTAGGGGGCAGTTTTACTCGTCTATGCAGTTATGTTGTCCAGCAGCCTTAGAACGTGTTTAAATCAACCAGCTGTAGAGCTCAAAACTTTGTAGACTATAGTTTTGCAGAATTACTGCTAGCAAGCAAACCATGGCATGTCTGCATGTACCCAGGCATAGCAAACGTTGCTACTAGTGATGTTACGGGACGTACCGAGGCTTTGGAGCGGGTATCGAGCAGTGGAGGGGGCGTTTCCGCGAAGCGCGTATCAGGCTTGCTTCATTTAGGGGAGGAGCCTAAAATGATGACGTCCGAAGCCTCGCTGCCGGCTGTACCATGTGACGCGAAGTTTGAGGCAATAAAACCCCCTCAGGCTCCATTCAAAATGTGGGGTTTTGATGGAGAGTTCAGAGTTGGATTTTAATAGCTTGGAAACTAGAGTTTGGAGAGCGTTTATATAAGCCCTCTGGAGTACTGGGAGAGGCAAAAAGGACTGTACCCCAATTTGTATAATCTTGCTCTCGCGTTTTTCTTCTGTGTCATGTGAAAGTGTGTTTTCAAAGGCCGTCAAAAAAAAAAAGGAATCGCTTAAAACCAAAAACTGTTGAGAAATTGTTATTTCTGAATAAAAATTCCCCCGTTCTGTACATCATTGTCCAAGTTACACAAGCATACACGACTTGCCATATCATATAATACTTCCATTTTGTGAAAATATTCACACTCAATCAGTATTTTATTATACACATATGGGATCATTTATGTAGAACAATTATTTGGTCATACATGGTTTGTAATTATACACCTGGCCAGTAGGTGGTGTTGTGTGCACATGAAGCCTCGAGAAATTAACCCTTTCTCGAACCATTTGGCTCAAGTGGTGCGATGCCTCATGAGGCTTCATCTCACCATCACTAATTGCTACATCACTACGTTACTACAATATTGTGTCAATGAGCGACTGATAATAAGAAACTTTCATCTTACCTCAATATGCTTTTTTAAATGAGACGGAGACATTTTGAAAGCCATTAGCTCATGGTACTTCAGTGCTATAAATTATAGATAACCATTAAATTACAGATAACCAAAAATTTCTACTTAAGTAAGGTAACGAAGTATTTATATGATTCATGTATTCTGGTACGGAGGAAGGAGGAGAAAAATAAAATGGAGAATCCCCCATTCCTGGCCTGTCCTGCCACACCACACCTGACAACATAATACCATGTCGGTTGTAGTTCCTGTGAAACTCCGAACAAAGTGGTGATCGTGTGTGTCAAGTTTTGTAAGTTTGGAAGATCAGGATAATAAAAAATTGACATTTTATTTAAGGTCATCTTACAGAAAGAAAAAACAAATGAACAATAAGCATAATTTCACACCTATTAAATCTTGTGTTGAGGCAAGTAAGCCAGTTTGAGGAAGTGTGTTAAATTTAAAGTGACTTCACGCCGCGTTTTACACGCCTGCTAAAATACCATCAACCTTCCGGTGACTTCCAACCCGCCGTGAACACCAGCTGCTGTGATGTCTGTGAGTGCGCCTTCTGGTACCCGCACGGCAGTATGAGCGGGCCGTCACAGGGTGGAGCAGGCCGGGTCACAGTACGGGGCAGCGGGGGCCTGGCGGGTAAGGAACCGTAATCAGAAGGTTGTAGGTTCGAATCCTGAACCGCCAAGGTGCCACTGATCAAGGTCCCGTCCCCACACACTGCTCGCCGGGCGCCTGTCATTGTGCCCACTGCTCACTAAGGGTGATGGTTAAATACAGGTGACACATTTCACCGTGTCACTGTGTTCTGTGTTTTACAATGACAATCGCTTCACTTTAAAAAAAAAGGATGAAATCACACAACTTCTGTCCACCCAGCAGCAACAGAAATGTTGAGAGTGAAATAAGACATGAGAGATTTGCTAAATTTATCAGAATATATATAAGAGGGGAATGAATCAGAAGACTTTGTAGTTTTGCTAAACAGAAAATGAGACTTACAGTTACCTTCACTAGAAGTAATTAAAGCAATGTAGTCTGCAGATTTATCTGACACAATGCAGTTCTTATAAAATAAAATATGATTATTGTACATTTTGTTTGGTTTTCTTGAACAGACGTTCCAGTCGGTGTCCTTTGGTACTGAGACGGCGCAAGTTGACAGTAAACCATGGTGCTGAGCGAGAAAAAAAGACAGGCTGGTGTTTGAGTGGAGCAAATGTGTTAAGAAGATAATGAAGGTTGGGATTATAGTCAAAAACAAGTTCATCAGGGCTTGAAGAACTGTGAGTGAACAGAAGTTCACATACGGCAGATGAGAAGGTGTCAGGGTTAATATCACTTATCTTCCTAAATGTGATATCACAAGGAGTACAGATTTTTAAAAATGAACATGTGGAAGAAATTGGCTTTGCAGTGAATAAGGGAGACACCAGAACAACAAACTATTTACAAGACGTGACCTGTAGAATCAGCAGAAAATTGTTGATGAAGCCCAAAACTTTCTAGATAAGATGCGAAATCTCTGGAAAGATGGTTATTGACGTCCATATGAATATTGAAGTCACCAACATTTATCATATTAGAACAGAGTAGAGAAAACCGGGTGGGAAGAGCAGCAATAAGAAAAAAATGACACAATCTATAGTTATTGTACTGGCAACTGGACTTTGTTTGGCACGCAACTTTGAAACAGAAGTTCATACAAAAACGTTTTAAACAATGTTTTGTTTGCATGGTCTGGAGACGACATGTTCCAAGTTTAATGAGACTCAGATTTGGACTTTTTATTTTACTTCACTTATTTTTTAAATAGTAATGTTTTCAGGACAGGAATTTGCTGCAATTAATGCCTTTGATTCAGACACCTTCAATGGATCAAAGGAAACTATTTTTGTTTTACACCATACGGTTCTCAAGATATGAGCCATAATGTAAGTAGGCGAATTATAGCGCCACCTATGGGTGGTGTTAATGGTGTGTGAAGTGGACCTTAAACCATTGGTGTATGTGGGACTTTTGTAGTTGTAGTTTTGCTGCACATATTCTTTCTTTTTCAGCTTTATAAACAGAATCCTTATTAAAAACCATACAGTTACAAGTATTCTCATTTTATTTTCTCACCTGACACCAGGAGGGATCTGTACTCAGAAATTGAGCTTCTGCAGATACATCTCATTTTATTTCATAATTTCTCATGTACACATCATGTTTTCAGGTTATCAGCATAATATATCAGCTTGAGGGAATTTAATCACATTTGGTAAAAGAAACCAAATTTAAATGCTGGTGGTCAGAGGTCAAGTTCACAGAGATTTCATGTACAGAATATAGTTGTGAAGAGGATATAAATACGCTGCTCAAAAAACTACATCACACATCACATCCTACCTCTCGTCCACACTTGACCCCCACCAGGCTGCATACAGAGCTAACAGATGGACTGAAGATGGAACCATCATAGCGCTCCACACTACCATCTCCCACCTGGACCAGCGGGGGTGCTGTGCTAGGTTGCTCTTTGCTGATAGCTACTTTAGTTGACTTTAGTTACTGGACCTTTTCCTTCTCCTCTCCATCTGATGCTGGATTAGAGATTTTCTCTCCGATCGCAACAGAGAGTCAGAGTGGGATCCCAGCTTTACACAGTCCTCAGCATTAACACAGGATCTCCACAGGGGTGCGTACTGTACAACTGTGTCAGCACCCACAAAAATAGTTCGCAGATGACACCACTGTGGTGGTGAGACAGTGTACAGGGAGGAGGTCCAGAGATGTTGTGTGGAAAACAACTTGGTCCTTAACACCTCAAAAACCAAGGAACTCATCCTCAACTTCAGGAAGAAAAATGCTGACCTGCAACCCATCTACATCAGCGGGGAGGGTGTGGAGAAAGTGACCAGTTTTAAGTTCCTGGGTGTGCATATGGATGTAAAGAAAGCCCAACAGCGACCCCATTTTCTGAGGATCCTCAGGAGATTTAACCTGAGGAAAGAGCTGCTGACCATCTTCTACCGCTGATCCATTGAAAGTCTTCTGACATATTGCATCTCTGTGTGGAACTCGAGCTGCACGATGGCAGGCAAGAAGATAGGTCAGAAGGTCATCAACACTACAGGTAAAATCATTGGTCACTAGCATCCTTCCCCAAAGGACGTCTACAACACCCGCTGTCTCAAGAAGGCATGCAGCATCGCTAGAGACGGGACACACCCGGGACATGGGGTGTTCCAGATGCTGCCCTCCAACAGGGCTGAGGTCAAGAACAAATAGAATGAAGGACGTTTTTACAACCAGGCAATATTACTCATTAACTCAAACATATAAACTGTTACATACACTCTGCACCTACTCTGCTGCTATTACATTACATTATACTACAATTCATACCAGTACGGTACCTCACTCATTCAGCTTGTTTAGCACAGTCCTGAACAGATTTGTAATTTTTACGTATTTATCTTGCGTAATGAGCATCTTCTTTGAAGTTAATACATTTTAATCTTCTATTCTTTTATGGCATGTTGCATTGTGGGTGGTGAGCAGGACCACGGTTTTGTTGTACTTTTGTATGATTGTGCAATGACAATATAGTCTTTAAACTTAAACAGCACAATGTAACTCCAAGTCAATCACACTTCTGTGAAATAAAACTGTCCACTTAGGAAGCAACACCGAATAACAATTAATTTCACATGCTGCTGTGCAAATGGAATAGACAACAGGTGGAAATTACAGGCAATGAGCAATACGTCCCCAATAAAGGTCCTGCAGGTGGTGACCACAGACCACTTCTCAGTTCCTATGCTTTCTGGCTGATGTAGAGGACAATCAGGCAACAACATTGTCAGTGGGTCAGTAATGGTGTGGGGTGGCATTTCCATGTTCTCACCAGAGTTAGCCTGACTGCCAGTAAGTACCGAGATGTAATCCTCAGGCACCTTGTGAGACCACATGCTGGTGCGGTTGGCCCTGGGTTCCTCCTAATGTAAGATAATGCTTGACCTCATGTGGCTGGAGTGTCTCAGAAGTTTACATTTACATTTACGGCATTTGGCAGACGCCCTTATCCAGAGCGACTTACAACGTGCTTTCAAGTTACCATCGATGAAGAGATCAATTCCGGTTCACTAGGACCCCAACTATGAATACATCTATTTAATTCACTCTGTTGTAGATTCTGTACACAAAGTTCGACAACAAGAAAATTACAATTTAATCTAAGTATTCTTTAAAGAGGAAGGTCTTGAGCTGTCGTTTGAAGGTGCTCAGTGACTGAGCTGTTCTGACCTCGAGGGGAAGTTCATTCCACCACCGAGGGGCCAAGATGGAGAAAAGTCTGGATGAATGTTTTCCTTTTACCTTCAGAGATGGAGGGACCAGGCGAGCAGTAGTTCCTGCAAGACGTAGGCATTGATGCTATGGACTGGCCTGCCCATTCCCCAGACATCATGTCTCGCTCCATCCACCAACGGCATGTTCCTCCATGGATTGATAAATTTGGTTTAATCAATAATTTTTGTGTGGTTTTGTTGTCAGCACATTCAACTATGTAAAGAACAAATTATTTAATAAGAATATTTCAGATCTAGGAGGTCTTTCTAATGAAAGACCTCAGCAGATGTTCATCAGGAAACTCTTCCATCCTCTACTTATTTCATTGCCGTGTTCCCTCAGGAAGAGGCTGCTGTCTGTGGTGCTGCTTGAAGATGTGAAGATGTTCATGGTTCTATTGGACAGCTGCTGATGTGCCAGAGTCCTCATCTTCTTCTGACAAGTTCACCACGATCCGTTCTGTACAGAATATAAACACACAGTAATTGTTACTACTACTAATATAAATGTGCTGCTGTATAGTAAAGGTCCAGTTAGAACAGATCTGATGTTGGTTTGATGTTTGAATACATGTTAATTCCTGCTGCTAAAGCACCATGACAATGGTGCTTGAATGTCAGATATCTTGTTCCCCAACTGGGAAAGACCCCCAGAACTGTTTAAAATGAGCTTTTACAAATGATGAAGAGAAATCTAAGAGGCTTCATGGTTATTTTCACATTACTGCTGTAATGATGCAAGTGTAGGTGTATGTACAATAATAACGGCAAATTCATACCAGATGTTTGCCTGTCCCAGGAGCAGGACACAATTATTCACCACATTGTCGCCATTTAAAAGAAAAAGGCCATTTAACAAGTCTCACTTTCAAGTGAACAATTCTTCTTCACCCGGCAAGAATTTAGTGTCTTAATATAAAAACTGACTATTAAACAAGACTATAATTTACTGGAGAAAGAAAGATAAGCTAAATACAGGATCTCAGCCCTAAATGTTAGAGTCTGGTTTATAAAAAGTAGAAAATGTGCACAACTCTCTCTCTCTCTCTCACTCACTCACACTGTGATGCCCCGGGCCACTGAGCCATCACAGCCGGTGCCAAGAAACCAAATCAAGGATGCAAAATGTATAAAACCTTTTTTTTTAATTAACTTAAAATGAAAACCAGAAGTTAATGTTGAAAGTCTACACATGAAATACAATAAATACAACACTCACCGTAGTTTCTCCAGTTTACAGTGTGGATCCTCCAGTGCTGTAGACAGAAGTTTCACTCCTGAATCCTTCAGATTATTGTTACTCAGGTCCAGGATTCTCAGACGTGAGGAGTTTGATCTGAGAGTTGAGGACAGAGCTGAACAGCTCACAGCTGAGAGGGAACAGCGCTGCAGCCTGGGAGAGACATGATGATACGTCATAATATGAAGACAGCAGAATAATAAAACATCAGAAGATACAAACCTCAAGGTGGTAGTAGCCTAGTGGTTAACACACTCGCGTATGATCCAGAAGACCGAGGTTCGAATCCAACTTATTACTATTGTGATGGGGGGGGGGACTGTCCCTAAGCCCGACTCGAAATCAATAGTTACAGGGACAGTACCCCCCTGGAGCAACTTAGGGTTTAGTGTCTTGCTGATTAGAAGCTGCAACAGAGTCAAACTGCAGCACTGCAGACATCAATCATTTAATTAATTTCATATAAATAAAAATAAGCTCAACAACTAAATGTATTCGGATGTAATTTAAATGTTCAAGCTATAAGACGATAACACATAAAAATTAAAATTAGACGACTTAATTAAGATGGATTATCACTTCGTTCACAGTGGAGGTTAATTTAAATAAAAAGTCAGTATCTATAGTACAAAGTGACTATTATCATTATCTTACTATAGCTTACTATTGTCTTACTTTAACCTTTTCTTCTGCCTTTCTGTCTCTACACTCAGGTAAACACCCTGCCCTTGATGGTCCTCAACACTGATGAGCTCCAGAGCTTTTCTCTGAAGTTCCAACTTGATTTTATCATCTTATGGCTGCAAAAAATATTGTATTAATGAACTTTTAATGACAACCACCAGTGAATCTTGAAAGTCATGACATAAAATATAATAAATAAAACACTCACTGTAGATTTTCCAGTTTACAGTGTGGATCCTCCAGTGCTGTAGAGAGAAGTTTCACTCCTGAATCCTGCAGATTATTGATACTCAGGTCCAGGAATCTCAGACGTGAGGAGTTTGATCTGAGAGTTGAGGACAGAGCTGAACAGCTCACATCTGAGAGGAAACAGAACTGAAGCCTGGAAGAAACATGATGATACATAAGATTATTAGTCATTATTACTCTTTATTTACCTGTAGATAAACTCATACAATTTACATTTATATTTATGCTCATTTATGCTTATACTGTTATTTGGAAGTTGTTTTTCTCCTAGATATTAAAAAGTGTTCCATGATGAATTAACATTAACTTTTAATTTTCATTCACTTTCAATAACTGTTTATTTGTAATTAGAGTAATTCATATTTATATTACAGTGATTCAAATCAAATCAAATATCAGAGTGGTTCTGTGGTGTCATGATTATAGTCATGATGACATCATTAGTCAGCAATGTGACTTTTTCCAAATTCTGTATTATTCTCTTGATGTTTAGTCCTCCAGTTCAGTTGTGAACAGATGAAACAGAGGGTGTAAGTAGCCTAGTGGGTAACACACTTGCATATAAACCAGAAGACCACAAAACTGTCACAGGTTCAAACCCCACTTACTACCACTGTGTCCCTGAGCAAAGGGACACTACCGGTAAACAGGCGGCCATGTGCACTGTGCTGTGTTTACATGTTTACAAAGCTACAGCATGCAAAATAGTCATAAATAAATTCCAAACCAATGTGGAGTGTGGGGAAATTATTTTACTGAAAATTAATATTTAAATTTATATAATAATAGAACTGCCACTATAATAATAATAAATTATAAAAATATTACATGAACAATAATAATACAAATTACTTACATATACAGTCATGGCCAAAAGTGTTGAGAATGACACAAAAACTGGTTTTCATAAAGTTTTCTGCTTCAGTGTTTTTAGATCTTTTTGTCAGTTGTTTCTGTGCTGTACTGAAGTAGAATTACAAGCATGTTATACGTTTCAAAGGCTTTTTGGACAATTAAAATCAAGCAATTATCTGGGACAAATCCTGACTGATGGCGACCCGTTCCTTCATAATCAGAGCTTGGAGTTTGTCAGAATTTGTGGGTTTTTGTTTGTCCACCCGCCTCTATAGGATTGCCCACAATTTCTCAATTGGATTAAGGTCCGGGGAGTTTCCTGGACCACATGGATGATTGGGAGAAGTTGCTGTCAGATGATGTTTTGGTACCATTCTTTACCCCAGTCCTCGGCAGTCCCTGTACTTTCTTGGGTGCCCTGAAGCCCTCTTCATAACACTTGAACTTCTCTCCTTGAACTTTTGAGGATCCGGTAAATGGTTGATCTTAGTAGCAGCAATATCCTTGCCTGTGAAGCCCTTTTCATGCAACGCAGTGACGACTGCTCGTGTTTCCTTGCAAGTAACCATGGTTACAGTGGAACAACAATGATTTCAAGCATCACCCTCCTTTTAAAGCATCCAGTCTGCTATTCTAACTCAATCAGCAGGACAGAATGATCTCTAGCCTTGTGCTCCTCAACAGTCTCACTTGTGTTAATGAGAGGAGCACTGAAATGATCTCAGCAGGTCCTATTGGGGCAGGGCTGAAATGCAGTGGAAATGTTTTTCGGGATTAACTTCATTTTCATGCCAATGAGGTACTTTGAAATTCATCTGATCATGATTCATAACATTCTGGAGTAAATGCAAATTGCCGGATCAAAAACGCTTTAATCCGTGACATTGTTGGGTGGGATGGAACAAATCCGGCTCTCCGACTGGCTGATTTGAAATCGGAACAAATGCGGTGCAGCGATTGGCCAGAAATTGGAACGTCGGTACAGAGTTGGAACATCGGTACAGAGAAGAATGAGATTCAGGACGCTGCATCAGAAAAGCCAGCAGGCTTGTGAAGGACTCTACACACCCCTAACATGCACTCTTTACCCTCCTACTATCAGAAAAAAGGTACGGAAGCATTCGGACCCTCAACAGCTTCATCCCACAGACCATCAGACACCTGGGACTTTACACTTTAAACTGACACACACACACAACCTCTTATGTTCAGAAGATATTATTATATCTATATTATATTTATATTACAGCAGTATTTGCACTTTTTTATACTTGGCACCTTCATTGGTCATTTCTCTGGTTTTTATTGCTGTCTGTCTTCTTGTTCTCTACATGTTTAGTTTGCCTTAAATGTTACTCTTGTATTGTACTTTATTTAGCTGGTTTGTCGAAACATTGATTCATTTTACTATGTGCTGTCTAACCTGTACATAGCTGATCCACAGGAGCTGCTTATCCAGTTCAACACTGCAGTCATTGAGTCTGTATGAAGCAGCCACTAAAAGAGACAGGATCAGACTGCAGTGGACTGTACGGTCAGCAGAAAGGATCACCGGTGCCCCCCTGCCCTCCATCCAGGACCTGTACCTCTCAAGATCAAGGAAAAGGGCAGGGAAAATCATCTCAGATCCCTCACATCCTGGACACAGACTTTTTGACCTGTTGCCCTCTTCTTCCCCCTCGCCATCTCCCTCCTAAACAGCTGAAACTGTCTCACTGAGAATCACCTTAACATTGCACTGCACTTTATGTACACTCTGTTTATAGGATCTTGATTTGTTGTCTATTATATTGTACTGCATTGTCTATTATAGTGTACTGCACATTGTTAATCTATAAACACTTATAGACCTATGTACATTCATACATATATTTATATTCAGTATATATACTACTCTGTACTTGAGAGACACCATACCGAAATCAAATTCCTTGTATGTGCTTGCATATACTTAGCCAACAAACACGATTCTGATTCTGATGACATTAAAGCTCAACTTGAACTCGAACCCTGAGTATCTCCCAGAAAACGGGAAAAACTTCCTCCGGGATCAAAAAAGTTTTTATGATTCTGAACTGTCCCTGTAACTACTGATTGTACGTCTCACCGTAGAGTCTCCAGTTTACAGTGTGGATCCTCCAGTGCTGTACAGAGAAGTTCCACTCCTGAATCCTGCAGATTATTGATACTCAGGTCCAGGATTCTCAGATGTGAGGAGTTTGATCTGAGAGCTGAGGACAGAGCTGAACAGCTCACAGCTGAGAGGGAACAGTCTCGCAGCCTGGGAGAAACATGATGATACAACAGATTATGAAGATAGCTGATTAATAAAACATCAGGAGAAACAAGCTGCTCTTCAGAAGCTGCAACAGAATCTAATAAAAGGACTTCAGAAATCAATTACTGAATTTATTTCATTTTATTAAAAC
Organism: Denticeps clupeoides; assembly: GCF_900700375.1. Lineage (NCBI taxonomy): Eukaryota > Metazoa > Chordata > Actinopteri > Clupeiformes > Denticipitidae > Denticeps > Denticeps clupeoides. Next base: position 36,217,731 of record NC_041708.1, read on the forward strand.
CCTCAAACATTATTTTCATGTACTTAAAATTAGCTAAAAAAAGTAAATGTATTAAGTTTTCATTTAAATGTTTGTTCTTTAAAACAAAGTGACTATTATCATTATCTTACTATATCTTACTATTGTCTTACTTGAACCTTTCTTCTGCTTTTCTGTCTCTACACTCAGGTAAACACCCTGCCCTTGATGGTCCTCAACACTGATGAGCTCCAGAGATTTTCTGTCTACTCAGAACCTCCTAGACAGACATGATACATAAGTAACACATATCTTATATGTTCGTGCATAAACTGAAGTTCCAACATTATCATTTTATGGCTGCAAAAAATAATGTATTAAATTATTCAATATTTTTTAAAGATAAACTTAAAATGACAACCACCAGTGAATGTTGAAAGTCATGACATGAAATATAATAAATAAAACACTCACTGTAGATCCTCCAGTTTACATTGTGGATCCTCCAGTGATGTAGAGAGAAGTTCCACTCCTGAATCCTGCAGATTATTGAAACTCAGGTCCAGGAGTCTCAGACGTGAGGAGTTTGAACTGAGAGTTGAGGACAGAGCTGAACAGCTCACAGCTGAGAGGGAACAGTACCGCAGCCTGGGAAAAATGATGACCCATCAGATTATTACAAAAAAATATGAATTAACTTGTATGAATTTATAAACAAAAGTAACATACATAAATCATTAATCTGTAGAAGCAGAGTCTACTAAAAACATTGTTTTACTATTTGACCCATCATCTCAACTGATCGACCAGACCTTCCAGGCTTGTGTTCTTCACACATTACAGATCTGAACCCTTCAGCATTGTGTAAATAAACAGTTCTGTAAGCGGCAGGGAACATACAAGAGATAAAGTCATGAAGACATGGATCTAGGTCCTGTTTAATAGAATTATCCCTGGTTTCAAAGTATGATCTCTATAATCTGGGACTTTGATCAGTTTGTAAAAGAGGAGAAATACAACATTCAAAAGAAACAAGAAAAATACATGTACAGATACAAATATTCATTTTTTAATTTATTTTAATTTACAAAGAAAACAATAAAAAACAGATGATCTGATTTTTTGACTCTTGCATTCTTAATCTATGATTTGAAGAAAGTTCATGTTAGTCTTGTACCAACCTGAGAGTCTCCAGTTTACAGCATGAAGACTCCAGTCCTACACAGATGTGTTCCACTCCTGAATCCAGGATCCTGTTGTTACTCAGGTCCAGATCAGTCAGATGTGAGTCTGGTGACTGGAGAGCTGCTGCTACAGTCTTACAGGACAACTCAGTGAGGTTACAGTAGTCCAGCCTGTAAAGACAGAGAAGATGCCAATCATACTGTTGGTCCTTACTGGACGCTGTATGCAGTGGGGCTGTGTTCAGCATAATCAGCAAATTTATGATATTAACTGTAAGACTGAAAGACCCTCAGTCAGGAACTCACCGAGCCTTTCTGCAGTTCCTCACTACGATCATCAGTCTCTCACGACCACCATCATCTGTCTTGTATTTGTTCAGGTCGAAGTCATCCAGAACATCCTCTGATACCAGGATCATGTAGGTCAGTACTGAGCAGTGGGCAGGTGAGAGATTTTCACCTGATTTCACCAACACATCAATCTCCTCATGCAGTGAAGAGTCTTTCATCTCAAGCAGGCAGAGCAGAAGATTCATGGCTCTTTCAGTGGAGATTTTTTCTGAAAACCTCAACAAGACCATGTTTTGTGGATTGTTCTGATTGATCAGTTTCTGTTTGATGTACTGACTTGTTCTCTGGAGACTCTCTGAGCTGCTCTCTGTTTGGGGCAGGAGACCTTGTAGAAGTTCCTGGTTGGACCCCAGTGAAATTCCCAGAAGAAAACGGAGGAAAAGATCCAGATGTCCGTTCTCACTCTGTAAGGATTTATCAACAGCAGCTTTCAGCAGATCATCCAGTGACATATTTGGTCTTGAGAAAAATGTCTTCAGGATAGAGAGCAAAAAGTTTCTTGTGAATTCTCTCTTCTGTCTTCTAAGAAAGGTCTCCAGTTCCTCCATGTTGTTGCTCACATAGCAGTAAAAGACCCAGAAAGCAGCAAGAAACTCCTGGATGGTCAGATGCACAAAGCAGTAGATCTTCTTCTGCTCAAACACAGATTCCTCCTTAAAGATCTCAGTGCACATCCCAGAGTAGACTGAGGCAGCAGTGACATCTATTCCACACTCTCTCAGGTCTTCTTCATAAAACAAGAGGTTTCCCTGCTCCAGCTGGTTGAAGGCCAATTTAGCCAGTTTCAGAACGACCTCTTTATTTGACTGCAGGAGCTTCTGTCTGTCCGTCTCACTCCTCTCATCGTACTTCTGGTTCTTCATGTTGGTCTGGATGATCAGGAAATGGGTGAACATCTGAGTCAGAGTTCTGGGGATTTCTTTACTGTTGTCCTCTAGCAGCACTTCCTGAAGAACAGTGGCTGAGATCCAGCAGAAGACGGGGATGTGACACATGATGTAGAGGCTCCTTGATGTCTTCATGTGGGAGATGATTTTGTTGGCTTGAGTCTCACCTCTGATCCTCTTCCTGAAGAACTCCTCCTTCTGAGGGTCATTGAAGCCTCTCACTTCTGTTACCTGGCTGATGTGTTGAGCAGGAATCTGATTGGCTGCTGCTGGTCGTGATGTAATCCATATGAGAGCCGAGGGGAGGAGGTTCCCTTGAATGAGGTTTGTTATGACCACGCCCACTGATGATGTCTGTGTGACGTCACACAGCTTCTGTTTTCGAATGTGGAAATTCAGCTGAATTCTGCTTTCATCCAGACCATCAAAGATGAAGATCATCTTACAGCCCTCATATTTCTGTGTGTCCTCCAGCTCCTGAAGCTCAGGGTGGAATTTCAGCAGAAGCTGATGAAGACTGTACCCTTCATCTTTAACCAAATTCATCTCCCTGAAAGGAAGCAGGAAGATGAAATCTACGTCATGGTTTGCTGCTCCTTCTGCCCAGTCCAGGATGAACTTGTGCACAGACACAGTTTTTCCTATTCCAGCAACACCCTTGGTCATCACAGTTCTGATGTGCATCTCTTGTCCAGGTGAGACTTTAAAGATTTCATTACAGTTGATGGGCATGTCTTGTCTTCTTCTCCTGTGTGCTGCTTCTATCTGCTGAACCTCATGTTCTTTATTCACCCCTTCACTCTCTCCCTCTGTGATGTAGAGCTCTGTGTAGATGCTCTTCAGGAGGGTCTGGTTTTCTGGATGTATGATGCCTTCACATATGTGCTCCACCTTCCTCTTCATACTGGATTTATGAGTCTCCAGGACTCTCTGTAGGACAACATCAGGATCTGGTAATGAAGAACAATGTCCACAGTCAGTCAGAAGAATCGAGAAAAGATGTCCGATTCTTTTTTTTCTTTCTGATTCTGTCTTTTAAGTCACCTGAACCTGTAGAGACCTCTAGATTAACTTTTTGCACTGGTGCTCCTAACAAATGTGCAAAAGTTCGGTGCACCAAATCGCATTTAATATCACAGTTTTACAGATTCACATTTTATTCTTTTTAAATCGCTGTATAGACAATATTGATTGTAAATGATTAACTAACAATTGTCACAACCATGCTGGCATGACGAGGCAGGTGCATGGAGAAGAGGAAGAGAAGATGAGGAAGAAAGGACGCAATCGTGTGACATCACGAAACCGGGGTTTTATTGTGAAGAACAGGACAGGGGAGACATCCAATGACACTGGTGAACATGGAACATAACTTCAAAGACCTGACGGCAAACAGAAACGATCAGGGTAGCTTTATACATTTGACACAAGTGAAACCCCTTTCGGACCTGATCATGACAGTACCCCCCCTGGTGGGCAGGGCAAAGCAGTCCATGAAGGAGGGAGGGAAGTCCATACACTGAGTCTGAATGGATAGAGTGGACGATGAGAGGAATCGATTCGAAATGAGAAGAGAGAAAGATGAGATGAAGAGCTGAGAGGAATGATAAATGAATGAATGACTGGTCCGGTATTCATGATGGACGAGTGGCGGCAGTCCTGCGCAGACGGCTTCGAGCCAGTGTAGTACTGGCCCCTCGTCCGCACGCGCCCGTCGCTCACGGTCAGTCTCCGGCTCGCCCCGCTGAATGGCCGCTCCTCACCATCAACACCACCAGACATGGGACTGAGAGGCAGGGGTCGGGACCCTGCGGAAAATGAAGCCATGGAAGGCCTGGAACAAGGAAGCTGGTGGCGTCCTCCTGGCGAGTTGCGGCTCCTTTGATCTCAGCGAGGTTGCATCAGCGTCTCCCAAATGCGCGGTCAGATCTTTCTGTCACAACCATGCTTGCATGACGAGGCAGATGCACGGAGAAGAGGACGAAGAGGTGACGAGAAGGCGCGGGAGAAGGGAGGATGCAATCGCGTGACATCATGAAACCGGGGTTTTATTGTGAAGAACAGGACAAGGGAGACATCCGATGACACTGGTGAACATGGAACATAACTTCACTCAGCTGAAAGAAGATAAATGAAATAAAAAGAAAATCTAAATTAAAAGTGGTATTTTAGGGGTTTGAACATGATTCTCGGCCTGATGACCTGTTTGCTGCTGCCTGCGGTGGGGAGAGGGGACACTGGGCCGGTACGTTTATCACTGCAACGCGCTTTATAGATGCATCGTGCTTTTTCAGCGTTTCATTTCTATCATTTTCCTCGGGCTCTCTCGGTAAATCAGCGGTCAGGTAACACGATTCAGAATGGATGCTGAGAGGTGAGACTGAGGTGAGCCGATGACGTTCTGGTTGCACTGGCAAGAAAAACAAAGTACTTTGACCATTACAGTCATGGTAACATGGTACAGTCATGTTAGCCGACAATAATGTCAGGTTCGGGCTTTTAAAAAGCTGTACTTGTCGGGCTCGGGTCTAATTTTGAGTTCTGATTAAAGCTCTAATCCGTGGCTACATCAACTCTGTCTGTCTGACTGGTCCAGGATACTCGCCTCTCTGTCTGACTTTCAAACATTTACATTTACAGCATTTATCAGACGCCCTTATTCAGAGCGACTTACAATCAGTAGTTACAGGGACAGTCCCCCCCTGGAGCAATTTAGGGTTAAGTGTCTTGCTCAGGGACACAATGGTAGTAAGTGAGATTCGAACCCGGGTCTTCTGGGTCATAGGCAAGTGTGTTACCCACCAGGCTACTACCTGGTGGCTACTACCACACAACGTACAGGAATATCGGGATCACGGCCAATCAGAGGAAGGGCCCTACCCTTCACCATCTCTGATTGGTTTAGAATACGACATGTTCCTAATATGTGTCTGTTGCATGGACCACAGGCAGTTTGGACACTTTGTCTCACCGAACATCTGGTCAATAAGAAATAAGGTGACGTCACCAAATTGGTCACGGTCTAGAGCCCTGCTGTATGTGTCTCCAATCAATATTCATGTATTCTTTATATCTTACATGAATTTTAAAATAGTTTCATGTTTTGTTTTGTATACATGAGAACTGGAGAGTAAAATTAATCTCAACAGTCACCAAACTTTAATTAGTTTGGAAATAAATGATGGACCGGATTCACATCACTGGACATGTGTTATAACTGGAATTACAGCAGCACCAATCGACATATTCAGGTGAAAAGTAATAAAAGTCGTACTTGTGTCTCTGCTCCTGTTGATGGTCGGGTCGTTGGTTATCAGGTTCTGGTGTCCTGATGGAGCTGTGTGTGTTCCAGTCCTCCACAGACTGCAGACACATAGAAGGAAAGAGAGAACGTTCAACACCTCAGATTCACACTATGGACACGTCACTCTTTAAGGAGGCACCAGACGGCTGGATTATCAAGCACCAAAAAGGTTTCCTGTTATTTCTTATTTTTATATCAGTTGAATATTTATAAGGAAATGATCGTAATATATATATATTATTATTATTATTATTTTTTTTTTTAATCAGTCCTGTAATATTTGAGGAGTTTGTCTCTGTATGTAGTAATATAGCGGGTAATAAACTGTGCTGCTGCAGGGGGCTGAACCTGTAATTATTGAACATAAGTCACTATGGTCAAGAGAATCAGATGAAGGATGAGACGGAATCAGATGAAGGATGAGACGGAATCAGATGTGTCCCACCAAGACGGGTTCTACTTAGAGGTCACAGTAATGAACTCCAGAGCAGGAAAAAACAAAATCATCAAACTCCACAGTCTGTTCCTCACCTCTGATCAAAGGGGGTTGAATCTCCACTGAAGTTAAGAGGAAGATCCATGGTCCAATCACTGTTCATAGACACACAGCTGGACACTGGAAACTCTGGTCTGTGTGTCTGATGGGGACCAGTGTCCCCCTCCTCACCATCCCCACAGAGACTCATTTTAGACACAGAGTCCCATAAACCTGTGGAGAGAGAGTGAGAGAGAGAGAGAACATCAGTCAGGACAGACACAGTATTAGAGAAATTGTGCTGGAATTGCGGTTGTTGGAGCCATTTTGAGTTACTGGTAAAATAAAGTAAACTGTGATACAGAACACACCACTCTGGATCTGTTTCTCCAGATTTCCCCCTGAAGCAGCTGGACCAGGAAATGATGAATATTTAGTGTAATACCATAGTAAAGTATATGTTTGCTATATAATTGTTCATATTTGTGTTTAGACTTTAGTTAACAAGATGTGTCTTTATTAAAATATTAAAACATGTACAACTTTACATCTTACTGTACATGACTGACTATGTGCCTGTAGCTACTGTCCTTTATTGACGTTTTGAATAACTGCATTAATTTGTCAAAAATGGCAAAATGATCCATTCTTCAGACGTCCATTCTTCATTCAAGGCATTTTCACACCACAGAACAGAATAGAAATTCACAGTACATTTACATAAACAGCGAACAAATGAAGAAATAAAGCGTTTAAACAGTCAGCAGATGTGCTAAATCAAGAAACTGCATTAGAACAGGGTTTGTAATGAACAGTATGTCCACAAAAAGCTAGAATTTCTTAAATTACAAGCTATTCAAAATGCTGCAGGAGCCGCTATACCACAGACTGGCCGATAGGAATTAAGAAAAATTCTCCATCATTTTTGGGAGCTGATGCTGCTGCTAATGATGATGATGATCATCATCATAATGCTTCTGATGTATTGACAACACCCATGTTAACCTGTATCGGTCTCATTTTAGGCGCCTTCTGTGCAGTGATTCGCTGCCTGGATTAATTTAAGTTGGCTTTGTTCTGTTCTTGGAGCTTCACCCCCCCATCCACAGATCTGGACCCCACCTCCCTCGGGGACTGTCAGTGAAGCCACGCCCACAGCAGCTTAATTCACCTGCTCTTACTGTCTACTTATATTAAAATAAAGCCTTTAGAAAATGGACCGTCTCTACATTGCTCTGTATGTGACTGGCAGCCCTGTTTAAATTTACTTCCGTTTTTATTTTTTACATCTCTGATTGGTTTAGAATACGATTTGTTCCTAATACTTGTCTGTTGTGTGAGCCACAGGCAGTTTGGAGACTTCGTCCCACCGAACGTCTGGTCATTAAGAAATAAGGTGACACGTGTCACCAAATTGTTCGCAGTCTAGAGCCCTGCTGTATGTGTCTCAAATCAATATTCTTTATATCTTAGATGAATTTTAACATAGTTTCATGTTTTGTTTTGTATACGTGAGAATTGGAGATTAAAATTAATCTCAACAGTCACCAAACTTTAATTAGTTCCACGTTCCAAGGAAATAAATTATGGACTGGCTTCACAAAACATTGATTACTGGACACGTGTTATAACTGGAATTACATCTGCACCAGTCAACATATTCAGGTGAAAAGTAATAAAAGTCGTACTTGTGTCTCTGCTCCTGTTGATGGTCGGGTCGTTGGTTATCAGGTTCTGGTGTCCTGATGGAGCTGTGTGTGTTCCAGTCCTCCACACACTGCAGACAGACAGGAGGACAGAGAACGTTCAACACCTCAGATTCACACTATGGACACGTCACTCTTTAAGGAGGAACCAGACAGCTGGATTATCAAGCACCAAAAAGGTTTCCTGTTATTTCTTATTTTTATATCAGTTGAATATTTATAAGGAAATTATTGTAATATAGCAAGTAATAAACTGTGCTGCTGCAGGGGGCTGAACCTGTAATTATTGAACATAAGTCACTGTGGTCAAGAGGGTCAGATGACGGATGAGACGGAGTCAGATGTGTCCCACCAAGACGGCTCTACTTAAAGGTCACTGTAATGAACTCCAGAACAGGAAAAACCAAACTGATTTACTTCCTCATTCAGTTCATCACCAAACTCCACAATCTGTTCCTCACCTATGATCACAGGGGGTTGAATCTCCACTGAAATCAGGAGGACGATCCATGGACCCGTCACTCTTCATAGACACACAGCTGGACAATGGAGACTCTGGTCTGTGTGTCTGATGGGGACCAGTGTCCTCCTCCTCACTGTCCCCACAGAGACTCATTTTAGACACAGAGTCCCCTAAACCTGTGGAAAGAGGGGGGGAGAGAGAGAGAGAGAGAGAGAGAGAGACTAGTCGTCCTTTAGAACTGTTTTATGGAAATTGCTGCTACCTTTCACTATTCTGGTAAATGTTGTGATCTGGTGCAGTTGGATCTATGTAGTACTGGTATCATGGTGCTGGTTTATACTCTAATACTGATATTATTCTGTCAGTTTGTAATTGGGGTGTAATTGTTCTTATTTGCATTTAATCTGTAGTTAATAAGATTTATGGATGGGTTATTTAAAAACAATTATCCTCATTATGCTGCATTACAAACAAAACATACACTTAAAAAGAACTTTCTTTATACCGCCCTGTCCATTTATCGAATTATTTACAGTGGAACCACTGAGATCTACAGACAGAACAGTTACAGTTACTTTAATAAAGTTTCATCTCCGGAAATTACTCACCGCTGCTGGGTTCGGTTCGTCAATCTTAAAATCCGGACTGATTTTTACTTTAAAACCCGCGTCTTCACCAACGTGGCGCCTCTGCTTTCGGTTTTGAGGAGCAGGTGGAGCAGGAAGTGATTTACCTGTTACAGGTAAACCTGGACATTTTATTACACAAATGAAACAGCAGAATTCACCTTTCTAAATATTATGACCAGAATTACATCAATTAATACATTTATATTTAGGTTTGTATTTATTTTGGGTCAATAGCAGAAGCGCCAATGTTTTTTTTAATAAACTAGCCTATTACGAGGCTGATGCTGTCTCAATTTTCGACAGATTTGTATTCAGTCCACTTTTAATAAATCATAATCTTACCCTAGGCAGCCAATAGAGGAGCTTTCGACACTTCTTTTGTTCCGCGGACCGACCTAAATAGACTCCTCACGATGAACAGTTGACGTCACCGCCATGTTGTGAGTGGCTGTTCTCTGGAAAGGCCCTAGATATAAAAACTAAGTAAGTAAACAGAGCCGCCATCTTGGGAGGGTAGCTCTTCTTTTAACAAATAAATGAATGTCAACAGGAATTAAAGAATTAAAGAGCCATAATCTGGCAAAATTGATAAGTGATATTTATTGTCTTGGTTCGTCAGAGATGTATTTGACAGAAATTGATTCTTGACAATATAGCATAATTTAATGTTGTAGTCTGCATGTAGGTTTTTTTTTTCATTTCAAATAAACTTAAACTACACTCGCACTAAATTCAAATTTAAATTAAATTTTTTTTGTCACATACATAGTCATACACAGTATGATATGCAGTGAAATGCTTTAGTGAAGTGATTGTCACATGTGATACACGACTGCTACAGACCACATTATTGCAAATATACAATGAACCAATATATAAATATTGCAAACATAACCAAATATTACACTTTAATGTCTTTAACATAAACATAAAATATGTGTAACAGGAAGGGTGAAGGTGGGCAAATGAGTGAAGTCAAAGTATAAAGTGAAAAGTAAAAAAAGTTTAAAAAAATGTTTGTACAAGATTAAAAAGAGTAAAAAGTTTGTGCAAAGATTCTGGGGGGGGATTGAGTCCAGAAGTGATTGAAAGTGAAAGTGAAAGTGCTGGAGTGTATTGGAGTTCTATGTAGTGTTGTGCTTGTTGAGAGCTTGAATAGCCTGCGGGAAGAAGCTCCTCCTCATTCTCTCTGTGTTGGCCTTCAGGGAGCAGAAGAGCTTCCCTGATCGCAGAAGAGAGAACAGTCCATTGCTGGGGTGGCTGAGGTTCTTCACTATCTTCCTGGCCCTGGTCCAGCACCGTTTGCTGTAGATATATTGAAGGTCAGGGAGCTTGGTACAGATGATGCATTTGGCTTATCGAACCACCCTCTGTAGGGCTAGCCTGTCCTGCATGGTGCTGTTCCAGCACCATGTTTCCCGTCAGGATGCTTTCTATGGTGCAGGAGTGAAGTTCCTGAGCACCTTGGAGGGCAGTCTAAAGTCTCTCAGGCATCTGAGGTGGTCAAGATTCTGCCGGGCCTTTTTCACCACGGTGTTGATGTGACAGGACCATGACAGGTCCTGCGTGATGTGAACACCGAGGTACCAGAAGCTGTCCAATCTCTCCACTGGGCTCCTGTTGATGACAGGGGTCTGGTAGTTCCTCTCCTGCTTGGTACTAAAGTCCACTATCAACTCTTTTGTCTTGCTGACGTTCAGGTGGAGATTGTTTCTCTGGCACCAATTCTCCAGATTTCCAACCTCCTCCAGGTAGGCCGTCTCGTCATCAGAGATCAGGCCCACCACGACAGTGTTGTCAGCAAACGTAATGATGGTGGTGGAGTTTGTAGTGGCTGCACAGTCGTGGGTGTACAGAGAGTACAGCAGGGGGCTCAAACAGTGGGGCAGTGGTGGCCTAAGGGTTAAGGAAGCGGCCCCATAATCAGAAGGTTGCCGGTTCGAATCCCGTGCCGCCAAAGGTGCCACTGAGGTGCCACAGTCGCTCTTAAGACTAGGATCTCCATAAAAGTTTCCGGGATTATGAGAAATGGGTAGAAATATTTCAAGACTACTGCCTGATGACAAGCAGTTCATGGCTGGAAAAAGTTGTGCGGTCCGAGTGACCAAAGACACAGAAAAGAAACAAAAACAAAGAAAGTATGAGAGAAAGCAGAAGGCTGCTATTTATAACAAAATATATCATGTAATATTGTCTGATGAATAAAAACAAGACTAGATGTAAACGAGACGTTATTTCCTCTCGTTTAATTGCGTTATTTATTTCAGTAGTTTATTTCAGTAGTTTTTGTTTCCTGTGTCTCACTCACGGTCGAACAGATGTCACTTCTTTTGTGTGTTATTTCGATGTCAGAATGCTTATGATGGGTCATAGATTTCTGGTGGTGGGTTAACAGATGGTTGAGACAAAAAGACTAAGCGACATTTGGACACTTTCTTAAAAATGAAGTGGAGCAGAAAACAGAATGTGTTAAATAACACAAGTAGAAATGCGGCCTCAGGAAAAGATGGAAAGTATTCTTGAGTCTATGACACTAAAAGACCATTTTCATTGACAAAAGCAGTCACAGATGATCTTGACTAAAACGTTCAGACTTTGTCGACTGAAACTTTACTAGACTAAAATGAGTACGGGCGTCACAAATGCCCGTCTACACAAAAATGTGTCTTTAAATGGGTAAAATTTCTATTAAATCTATTGTGTCCACACAGAAACTGAGACCCAGAGCAGTTACTTTCTAAAACTGGTCCAGAGTGAATTTTTTTGCAGATCCACGTGTACAGCAAATTTGATTTTAGTAAAAATGCTGACATTCATCCAACCAGACATAGAAGCTCAAAAGCTTCATACATACAATGGTGGCTAAATGTTCAGATGCAGAACCTCGTAAAACAGTTCAGGACAACGAGTTCTCTGTTTAATACAGAACTAGACATGAAACAAGGAGAGAACTTTGGATGAGACCACAATTATAGTGCCACTTACAGGGAGTTCATGATGCAGAACACCATCTCCAAACATGTATTAGAATAAACTGTTCCAGATGTCTGGTTCCTCAGACCCCCATCTGAAGTGTTTTTAGTAAAGAGGACCTGTAGTTGTAAACGGTGCATGCTTGAAAAGGAGAGACGGGACTACTTGATACACGAGTCCATTTCAGCATTTATTTGGCTATTAAAAGAGAACGATCATAAAGAGACACAGGCTGGTCAACCTCTGATGAACAACGGTCCCAAAGAGATTTCTTTCTCCCATCCAGAATCTGAAAGCAAGGAAGAGGAACAGGATTAAAATGTATAATCAGCACAAACAGATAAAGGCCTAAAAAAAGGATGCCATGTCCACATACCTGAGACAGAGGTCAGATCTCTTGCCTTCCTGGACCCACAGGAACCATCACAGCAGCTACACAGTTGGTCCTCTCCACCTGCACCAGCCCACCTTCATAGAAAGATCAGGGCCTGAATAACAAGTACATGTGGATGTTTGTAATGCAGCCGTCTAGTCCAGACCTACTTGTGTCCTACAAAAGAACAGGCCTTGTGCTCAGCATCAGTCGGGGAAGCAGCCGCTGTTGCCTTCAGCAAGCAAGTGATGAACAGCTGGAACAAGAGAGATACGGACGGTCAGCCACCATACCAAGGTGGTGGAACCATGAGAGCGAAGGGCTAGCTTGAGACACGTACAGAGCCAGTGTCCCCCTGCTGAAACCTGAAAGCCTCCAGCTGGAACTGGAGCTTGAAATCCTGAGTACGGGGCAGGAAGCGAGAAGATGAGCCAGTGAGCTTGGAGTCAACCAGACACCTATAATAAAAGGAGACCAAAATGAGACTACAGCACATCGTAAACAAAGCCATAAAGAAATGAAGCTGCTCCTCACCCATGGTTCTGAATGAAGAGATAACTGGGAGCAGCAGCTGCATCAGGGACAGCGGTGACCACACAGGTATCAACAAACACCCGGAGGGGGACATGGTTGTACTGCTTGACAGAAGCCTCAAAATGGATCAGATCTCCCATGTAATAGATGTTGGAAGGCCTCTCAAACTTCCAATCATCTGAAGACAAAAGCAAATGTTAGGAACAGCCAACACAGTGGAACAGTGGACCACAACTGTACCTACCAGTCATGAGCTTGAGAGAGAAGACCAGCAGCTCCTCTGCAGTTTTAGTAGCAGCATATGGGATCCAGGCAGGCTGCAGGGCATTGCTGCTCACATTGTGAAGCCTGGTCACATGCAAGAAGAAACCGATATCAAAAAGCATCTAAATACAGAGAGACATGGGAGAGCAGATCAGCTAGAGCTCACCTCAAATAGTGGCATTCAATCCCAATTACAGCACCACTGGTTCTGACTATTGGAGCAGAAGTGTCAGAAATGGCTCTTGGGATGTAGGTCAGAGAAAAGGAATAAACCAGGGAATCGTTGGTCATCTGTGTTTGAAGGGGGAAAAAGCCAGAGTTACTGGAGAAAGTCCTACAGATTCCTGACCAAAGAGGAACCAGAACTCACCACTACTTGGCTGCCACAGGCCTGCAAATAGGACTGAAAATACAGCAGCTGAGCCACAGAATCTTCTCCAGTCACCCCACAGCCTCCTAGTGAGATGTCTGATGCCTGGATGAGCTCTCCAGAACCAAACAGGTCCTTCTTAACCTGCACGTGCACCATATTCTCGTCACAGGTAGCTGCCACACTGCTGACTGATACCGGCTCCCTCAGCTGGAACTGCACTGGGGGGGACGTGGGCTCTACTGGCATCTGAGGAAACTTCCAGGTCAGCTCCTTCACTGGGCCAAGCAGCTGCTGCTGGACACTTCCAGGATCTTGAAGCTGCCCCCCTGATCCCTGAGGCAAAGGAGCAAGCGGGGGACGGGCAGGAACCTGAGGCATCCCGGGGACAAAGGGGGGACTGGCAGGAGCCTGAGGCATCACGCCGGGGACAAACGGAGGACGGGCAGGCACCTGAGGCGGCGGCAGCACGCCGGGGACAAATGGAGGACGGGCAGGCACCTGAGGCGGCGGCAGCACGCCGGGGACAAACGGAGGACGGGCAGGCACCTGAGGCGGCGGCAGCGCGCCGGGGACAAACGGGGGACGGGCAGGCACCTGAGGCGGCGGCAGCGCGCCAGGGACAAACGGGGGACGGGCAGGCACCTGAGGCGGCGGCAGCGCGCCGGGGACAAACGGAGGACGGGCAGGCACCTGAGGCGGCGGCAGCACGCCGGGGACAAACGGGGGACGGGCAGGCACCTGAGGTGGATTTATTGCAGGTCTTGGAAATGGTTGCCTAGAAGCTGGAGCAGGTCCTGATACACCTTTAACATCCAGCAGAACTGCACCCATACAAACCCCTACAACACCTCCCCACAGCAACACTGCCACTGACCACCAACCCATGATGCCACATTACAGTCACCACCATGTATGGCTTCCACTTTTATAGGACACATAATTAACATTAATGACCTTCTAGACCTGCCAAGTCTGGCACTCATTAGATAACTAGTACCAGTTGTACAAAGACTAGATTGGGGTCTACAAAACCGGTCCTGGAGTAAAATGATCCTGCACGTTTTTGGGTTTATCCTCATTTAGCACAGCTGGTTCCACCACTCAACCCGTTACCACCCAGTTCTTGAGTTGAATCAGGTGCGGTTTCACCGTCACCATTTTCAGTAGTTTAACTTCATTAGATGGCAGACAGGTACATGTTTCTTATGGCTGAACGTGGTTTGAATTGTCTTGTCGTAAATGAATAACTAACCAAGTGGGGCAGTGGTGGCCTAGCGGTTAAGGAAGCAGCCTTGTAATCAGAAGATTGCTGGTTTGAATCCCCATCTGCCTTGGGGCCACTGAGGTATAACTAAGCAAAGGACTGTCCCCACACACTTCTCCCTGGTTCCTGTCAAGGACACGTTATGTATATGTGTGCTGTGCTGCAGTGTATCACAATGAGAATAACTTCACTGTTAGGTGCTGAGTATTGGTGTACAGTGGTCACATGCAAATAATATTTGAGTTCATTTACAACATTTTAATTTTTTTAATTTGCACAGTGTTCACTGATGATGACGAGTGTCTGTGTGTAAATGGACTTTATTTTTCATATATATTTACATTTCAGCTCAGTCCTCTACAAGCACCACACCAGCCTTAGATAACTGACTGGGCACTTTAATATCTTATTTTTTAATCTTTTTTCACGCTTTTGGTGTCCACTAGTTCAGTGTGTTAAAATGCAAAGACAACTTACAAACAACTTGAACAACTTACCCAAAACCCAAAATATACATTTTGTACAAAAAAAGAGAGAAAAGGTCATAACTGATCTTGAACAGAGGCTGAAGACATTGCTGTCTGTTTGCTGTCTTGAAGTGTGAAGATGTTCTTGTTTCCGTATGTTTTCTGTATCAGTCCGCTGCCGCCACTGCTGTGAAGCCGTCTTCGTTGTTACTATACACACAGGACACATGGACACGAGTCAAAAGACAATTCACTTTAGAAAGAGTGGTACTTACATGCAATAGGACTGCGAGCCACAGAATCTTTCATTACAATCACATCACACCACATTATTGATTAAAATGGTGCGAAGGTGACAGCAGTATTGTCGTGCATGGGAAACACTGTATTGTAGTGGCGGTGTTGTAGAACAATTGTGACTTTAAATGAAGGATTTGTGCTTATTTTTTTATTTATTGGACATGTTTATTCCGTATTTGCAGGATAGATGTACTATCACTTTAAGGTATTGTCACTTGAATTTCATTTCAAAATACAAAAACAATTTAAGCAATAAAAACAAACACATAAATAAAAGAATAAACAAATAAACATTTAAATATCATAATACTATGATAAAGACGTCATTTAGAACAAACACACACATACGAAAAACCCAACAGAACAAAGACCATTCTTTATTAATTTTTTTTTTAGAAATATAACCACCTCAAAACCCTAATTGACACATAAAACCACTTCTCTCCCATCTGGACATAAGTGATCTATAAAGTGAGACCATACATTCTGAAAGCTATTTATATTACCCCTAAGCACAGCCGCCAGCCTCTCATGAGGCAGAACTGCAGAAATCTCTCTATACACATTGTGTGACAGAGGGGGGAGTGTTTTTATCCATCTAATAAGAATGCACTTTCTTGCCACACGTAGCAGTTTGTCTAACAATCTATAACTTTTTGCATCAAGTTTCAGTGACATTACTTGTCTTTTATATGGGAGCCCCAAGAGAAAAAGACCAGGATCCACTTTCAATTTTATCTTAAGAATGGTACCGATTTCGTAAGCAACAACATTCCAGAATCTTGAAATGAGCTCCAGAAACAGTGAAAGTATTTAGCACATTTAACACAGAGAGCTGGCACAGAGGGATCCATCTTATTCATTAAAACTGGCGTTGTATGTAACCTGTGTAAAATCTTATATTGAGTCTCTCTAAGCCGGTTACAAACAAAAGTGTACCTGACATTTTCATAGCCTCCTGCCAGTCATCATCTATATTTACATTTACATTTACAGCATTTACCAGACACCCTTATCCAGAGCGACTTACAATCAGTAGCTACAGGGACAGTCCCCTCCTGGAGAAACTTAGGGTTAAGTGTCTTGCTCAGGGACACAATGGTAGTAAGGGGGATTTGAACCTGGGTCTTCTGGTTCATAGGTGTGTTACCCCCCTAGGTTACTACCACCCATGAGGGCATAAGGTCCTCACAGTGTCTGTCAAGAAGAATCTCTTGCCCTTGGACAAATGTAATTGACAACCCCAACGCAGGGTTTTAAATGTGATTTTAAAGTGGCTTTAAAAAGGTCTTAAAAAGTCAGATTTATCTCCCTTAAACCTGCAGATAGCCTGAATCAGCGTTAGTCCTTCCCACTTACAGACTGACACATTCTATTATAGATTTAATGATGTATTCTGTCTGTTTAATACTGGCGTAACAGTTTCTCACAAGTTTATACACGATATATTTTTAAAAACATAGTGACCGTGTAGTGCAATTTATTCTCAACTTGGAGGCGTATGACCACAGATTTTTCACATCGTTTTGCGGCTAAATTACATCCCTTTGACACGTATCTAAGTCTTATTGATTGCTAGTAATATACTCTTAATTTAAATTGTTAACTAGAGCAGTAAATAAAAAGCACTAAATTATAACTTGGCCATGTGACAAATATAATCATAATTAATGCAATGGAATGGAATGGAATTTCACTTGACAATAAACTAGAACGTCTGAGTATATAAAGAATATCAGATCACATGTGCCACTTCTTCTCTTTCTGCCGCAGGCCTGTCTCCTTGAGATTTGGTCCACAAGGTAATCCTGACTTCCGCTCTCCTTTCTGGCATGTCGGTGTTGGTTGGTTTTCACCGTAGCCGTGATCGTATCTGAGGACCTGTGCGTGCAGGGCGACTGGGGGATGCTGGACCAGCGTCTGGGGGAGGCGGTGGTCACGGTGAGTTGGGTTTGGGCCTGGTTCGGCTTCCGGGCTTCTCTAGCGCCAAGTTCCCTGGTCCGACAGGTGGCCGCTTGTGCGTTGTGATGCTGGGTGGTGTCGCCCGCGCACCTCGGGTTCGTTGCTGTACGTTACGTTACGTTACGTTGGAGCCTTACGTCTCTTAACAGCGAGACGGGTATTTATATGCCACCAGCTGCCACTCGTTTCCACACACGGGAGTGTAAAATTGACACCTGGACACGACTCAACTCTGCCCGCGGGGATTACCGAGGACGCCGCCCCACACCGACTCGCCGCGTCCCCGTGTCCTCCCGACCCGGTACCGTCGATAATTCCGTTCCGACCAACGGCGCCCGACGCGGATCGTCCAATCAGGTTTCAGGTCACAAAACGGGCTGTTTGTCGAGACTTCCCCACTCCAGAACTCGAATAACCCCGAGCGGCTCCTTCAGGGGTCCCAGGTCCAGTTTAAAGCCAGACGTGAACTTCTGTAGAAGGTCGAAAGACTTGTTGTTTTTTTTTAAATGACACGTTACGTTCGTTCAGGCTCATGAAGTTCGCAGTCCTGCCCAGTTTTTTGTTCTACTTTTATTTCCTGACCTGAACGGTGTCCACGGCGCGGGAACTAAACTCGAACTGCTCTGCGGCGAGACGAGGAGAGAAAATGTCCCCCGCGGAGAGCCGCACGACGGACACCTCGAGGTTAAACCTGTCCAGAAAACGCGAATTCAGAACGATGATAGTTATTATTATTATAGTATATTAGTTATTATTATTATTATAATTATTATTGTAATAGTATATTACTTATTATCATTATTATTATAGTTATTTTAATAGTAATTATTTTATGTTTCAGGCAGGGTACAGACACGATGAATTGAATAATTAATTAAACCAATCAGGTCTACATAAATGAAGTTAATGATATTTGTTAGAGGTCTTTTTTGGGGGGGCTGTGACTGACCTATGACCTCTGACCCCTGTGTGTGGTGGTCAGGTTGAGGCGGCGCGGATAAACATCGACGACCCCGAGCTGCGGCGGCTGCAGGGTGGGTGTGGCCGGCCAGAATCGCAATCTGATCAAAGCTTGAAATGTACTAAAGGAAACACATCTATTGGTTAAATGTGTGTATATATCATGCTGTTATTATTATTACCCATTTCCGTTTTTTAAAGACAATAAATCCGTCCCTCAGAAG
The DNA here is from genome assembly GCF_900700375.1 of Denticeps clupeoides. Classification (NCBI taxonomy): domain Eukaryota; kingdom Metazoa; phylum Chordata; class Actinopteri; order Clupeiformes; family Denticipitidae; genus Denticeps; species Denticeps clupeoides. The sequence goes on from NC_041708.1 coordinate 36,236,382, forward strand.
CCCCGTTACTTCCGACTTCTCCGGCCGACTTACCAGGAATGTGGCTGGAATAATATTAAGTAAATGTTGATATTAATTTGAGTAACGAGATGTTGGTTTTAATGAAGTTGAACCGCCGAGGTGCCGCCTGTCATGGCCGCCCACTGCTCACCGAGGCTGATCCGACTCTGTCTGTCTGTCTGTGTCTCCAGGGTCAGTACAGCGTGGCCGACGTGTGAGTAATGGTCCCGCCGCTCTTTGGGCGGCTGGAAGGTGGAAGGCGTGGAGGTGTTTATTTTTTCTGGTAGTTTTCTGGTGGTCACCTGGTGTCCACGTGGTGAACTGCTTGACTGCGGTTTATTCTGCAGCCTTATAAGAACAAATTACTGTTTGTTCTCATTTTCAAAGTCACTGCTTGTACATGTGTAAACTATAGGAGGTGTAAGCAATTTAATGAATCAATGAGGAATTTATTGATCTTAATTTTATGACACGGCTTGCTTATATGGCAGCACTCCATCGTCATTGTAAAAGGAAAAGAGGTGGAACGAGATCTGGCCTCGGTCTCCAGTTTCCTCCTGAAGACCTCTAATGATGACCTCTAATGACCGAACCTGATTGGGACCTTGTGCCTGCACAAACTTTGAGGAAGAAACACTGTCCCTGTTAATCTATTCAGTCTTTAAATTTAAATTGAAATAAACGGACTCGTGGTGAAAATTTGCCTTTTGATTAAATGTAGTCATGAAAAATTATTTTGTAAAAATGAGTAAGAACCCTGATGATTTTGGATATCCCAGCTCTGTTCAGAATAGCGAGTGTGGGAAGAAGATCTGGAACGCGATGGTGACCGCCAGCTGGAGCGTCATCCAGACCGGGAAGATTGTGGGTGAGTTTTTAGGAGACTTTTGGATGTGAAAAAGAACAGATGCAAGTGACCAACGCTGTTTTTGTATTTAATATTTGGTGTTGAACGCCAGTGGTGTAGTCGTATGTATAGGTGTTAGTGTAGCGCCACAGCCTGGTTTTCCTCCTGAAATCAGGCCCAAGATGTCAGCATCCCAGCAATCCCTTAGTCCATGACCTACTCTGCACTGTCCAGCACCTCCAAACATGGACAGATGCTCTATACTACACTGTGGACTTCTCCACCTCTACAACTGTAGGACTTTTTCTCTTATTGGACATCCCCAACCCTGCACTGACACCACTTGCAGGCTCACTCTACCCTGGAAGGACGTCCCTCTCTCTCTATCACTCCTTCCCACTCGTTTCTTCCTTCCTTTTTTTTTCTTTTTCTCTCCTAGAGTTTTTTTTTTGTGTGGAGTTTTTCCTTGTGTGCAGAAGGGTCAAGTGTGGGGGTGTCAACTGTAGGGCCTGTCAAAGCCCATTGAGACATACTGTATGTGATTTTGGGCTTTATAATAAATAAATGTTGTTGTTGTTGAATTTGACATTGGAGAATATGGTACATTTGGTAAAAAAATTAATAAGTGACAGCACTTTTGATGGCCAACTTTGAGGTAAAAGACATTTCTACCTCTACAGGTCAGTCAGTGGGCGGAGCTCTGACCAGCGCTAAATCCGCCATGTCGTCCTGGTTCTACACATTGGCCCAGCCCGCTGTCTTGCCCTCACCATCAACCCCAGAGGTGCCGCTGGCCAAAGAGTGACCCACCCATCTCCTTCAACAGCAACTCAGACCAGGAGGCAGGGTCTGCAGCATTTACAGACTTTGAAACAGACAGCCTCGCTGTCTTATTTTGTATTATTTGTGACAGAAAACAATAAAAGATGACGAACTGGAAATCCTGTGGTTGTCCTGAATTCCCGTGACACAACGGATCCTGGGTTGAAGGGGCTACAGTACGATAAAATGGTGCTTGTTTTACACACCAGTCGGCAGACGAGGGCGAGGAATACAGTGAAAAGGTGGGCGGGGGCGGCGGACAGGGTGGGGCTGAGGGCGGGGTGACAAACATCTGCGCCATCTTGGTAGTCAAGAAAACGAACAAATTTTCGACACAAAGTTTCACGCTCCACTGTTTTTAGATCTTTCTGTCAGTTGTTTCTATGTATTATTTCAGTATAATTACAAGCATTTTAGAACTTTCAGAGGCTTTTATTGACTATTACATGGAAGGTGAAAAAAGGAGAACTGAAGTTTTCTAATCCAAGGACGGTTGTGACCCAGAAGGCCTAAGACACTTACTTGCTGGATGAGCGACGAATCTGGAACGAATCTCACACTTATCGCCGCTGTCAGAGTTGAACTCAGATGTTGCTTCTGATACAAAAACGAACTGTAGTAAAACCGACAGTGTTCCAGCATCTGTGATGGAGGGTTAAGACCTGCCAGGATGAGAAACCCTCTTTGTCATGGGATATTGAGTGTGATTGAGTAAGGTGGATGTAAATATGAAAGTGTGGACTGTTATCTGTTAATCTTGTTAGATAAAAGTGTAATTCTTGTCCACATGCAGTACACCTTGTTCTGTGATATGCTGGGTAGCCGCCAGATGGCGCTAATTATTCATGTATTCTGGTACGGAGGAAGGAGGAGAAAAATAAAATGAGATATAAGATCAGGATAATACAAAACTGACATTTTATTTAAGGTCATCTTACAGAAAGAAAAAATTACAACAAATGAACAATAAACATGATTTCACACCAATTAAATCTTGTGTTGAGGCGAGTAAGCCAGTTTGAGGAAGTGTGTGTAAGTTTTACACGCCTGCTAAAACACCATCAGCCTTCCGGTGACTTCCAACCCGCCGTGAACACCAGCTGCTATGATGTCTGCGAGTGCACCTTCTGGTACCCGCCCTGCAGTATGAGCGGGCCGTCACAGTACGGGGCAGTGGTGGCCTGGCGGGTAAGGAATCGTAACCAGAATGTTGTAGGTTCGAATCCTGAACCGCCAAGGTGCCACTGATCAAGGTTTCCGTCCCAACACACTGCTCCCCGGGCGCCTGTCATGGTGCCCACTGCTCACTAAGGATGATGGTTAAATACAGAGGACACATTTCTCCATGTCATCATGTTCTGTTTTTAAAATGACAAAAAAAGGATAATCTCCTGTGGTTTATGGTCCACCCAGCAGCAACAGAAATTTTGAGAGTGAAATAAGACGAGAGATTTGCTAAATTTATCAGAATATATATAAGTGTTCATGAAGCCCAAAACTTTCTAGATAAGAAATCTAGGAAAGAGGGTTATTGTCGACATCCATATGAATATTGAAGTCACCAACATTTATCATATAAGAACAGAGTAGAGAAAACCGGGTGGGAAGAGCAGCAAAGTCACTTAAGAAATAAGAAAAGAACGACACAATCTATAGTTATTGTACTGGCAACTGGACTTTAGCACGCAACTTTGAAACAGAAGTTCTTACAACAATGTTTTAAACAATGTTTTGTTTGCATGGTCTGGAGACGACATGTTCCAAGTTTAGTGAGACTCAGATTTGGACTTTTTATTTTACTTCACTTCTTTTTTAAATAGTAATGTTTTCAGGACGGGAATTTGCAGCAATTAATGCCTTTGATTTGAGCCATAATTTGAGCCATAATGTAAATAGGCGAATTATTGCGCCCCCTATGGGTGGTTTTAATGGTGTTTGAAGTGCATCTTAAACCACCAGACCTCCATGGATTGATAAATTTGGTTTAATTTTTTGGGATAATTTTTGTGAGATTTTGTTGTCAGCACATTCAACTATGTAAAAGAACAAATTATTTAATACGAATATTTCAGATCTAGGATGTCTTTTTAATTAAAGCCCTCAGCAGATGTTCATTAGGAAACTCTTTCATCCTCCACTTATTTCACTGCCTTGTTCCCTCAGGAAGAGGCTGCTGTCTGTGGTGCTGCTTGAAGATGTGAAGATGTTCATGGTTCTATTGGACAGCTGCTGATGTGCCAGAGTCCTCATCTTCTTCTGACAAGTTCACCACAATCTTTTCTGTACAGAATATGAACACACAGTAATTGTTGCTACTACTATTAATATAAATGTGCTGCTGTATAGTAAAGGTCCAGTTAGAACAGATCTTGATGGGTTTGATGCTTGAATTCATGTTCATTCCTGTAATGTGCAATACTAACACCTGTCCCAGGAACAAGGCACAATTATTCCCCACACTGTCACCGTTTAAAAGAAAAAGCCCATTTAACAAGTCTCACTTTCAAGTGAACAATTCTTCTTCACCCGGCAGGAATTTAGTGTTGTAATATTAAAACTGTCTATTAAACCAGACTACGATTTACTTGAGAAAGAAAGATAAGTTAAATACAGGATTACAGCCCTAAATGTTAGAGTGTGATTTATAATTTCTAGGGCAGTGCTGGCCTAAGGTAGGAAGTGGCCCTGTAATCGGAAGGTTGCCGGTTCGAATCCCAACCCGCCAAGGGTGCATCTGTCATTTAACAGATGCAAAATGTATAAAACCTTTTTTTTAAATGAACTTTAAAATGAAAACGTTGAAAATGTTGAAAGTCTAGACATGAAATATAATAAATAAAACACTCACTGTAGTTTCTCCAGTTTACAGTGTGGATCCTCCAGTGCTGTAGAGAGAAGTTCCACTCCTGAATCCTGCAGATTATTGATACTCAGGTCCAGGAGTCTCAGACGTGAGGAGTTTGATCTGAGAGCTGAAGACAGAGCTGAACAGCTCACAGCTGAGAGGGAACAGCGCCACAGCCTGGAAGAAACATGATGATCCATCAGATTATTACAAAAAAATATGAATTAAACTTGTATGGACATATCAACAAAACGTAACATACATAGGTCATAAATCTGTAGAAGCAGAGTCTACTAAAAACATTGTTTCACTATTTGACCCATCGTCCCAACTGATCTACCAGGCTTGTGTTCTTCACACATATACAGAAAAAAAAATTCAGATCTAAACCTTTCAGCATTGTGTAAATAAACAGTATATTCATAAAAAAATATTCATTTTTTTATTAATTTTAATTTACAAAGAAAACAATAAAAAACTGCTGACAATCTTATTTTTGACCCTTGAATTCTTAATATATGATTTGAAGAAAGTTCATGTTAGTCTTGTACCAACCTGAGAGTCTCCAGTTTACAGCATGAAGACTCCAGTCCTACACAGATGTGTTCCACTCCTGAATCCAGGATCTTGTTGTAACACAGGTCCAGATAAATCAGATGTGAGTCTGGTGACTGGAGAGCTGCTGCTACAGTCTTACAGGACGATGCAGTGAGGTTACAAAATACTCAGTGAATGTGCTGTTCTGACATCGAGGGGAAGTTCATTCCACCACCGAGGGGCCAAGATGGAGAAGAGTCTAGATGAGCGTCTTCCTTTTACCTTCAAAGATGGAGGGACCAGGCGAGCAGTACTGGAGGCTCGGAGTATACGAGGTGCAGTGCGAGGTGTAATAAGGTCTGTGAGGTAGGATGGTGCTACTCCATGTTTGGCTTTGTAGGCCAGCATCAGTATTTTGAACCTGATGCGTGCAGCTACTGGGAGCCAGTGGAGGGAACGTAGCAGAGGGGCGGTGTGGGAGAACTTGGGAAGGTTGAAGGTCAGTCGTGCTGCTGCATTTTGTATGAGTTGTAGAGGTCGGATGGTGCATAGTGGTAGAGCAGCTAGAAGGGAGTTAGGACTGAACCAGTATCTGGGTGGCCTGGGTTGACAGATAAGGGCGGATTCGTCTGATATTGTAGAGAAGGAATCTACATGAGCGGGAAAGATTGCTGATGTGAGTCGAGAAGGAGAGCTGGTTGTCTATTGTTACTCCAAGAGGAGTTGTGTGTCGCGGCATAGCAGTGGTAGGATAACCCATGTGAGGAAATGACCTCACCAAGTGATCTCGTGTAGAGGGAGAAAAGGAGAGGACCTAGTACTGGGCCTTGAGGGACACGATTGGAGAGTCTATGTGGACTTTGTGAGTACACTTATGTGAGTTGGATCCATTCCAAGTCACTTGGTAAGATCGCTCATCAAGGTAGGAAGAAAACCACTGCCATGCTGAGCCCTGAATTCCAAGCCTCTTCAGGATTGACAAGAGAGTCTTGTGGTTAACTGTGTCAAATGCTGTAAAGGGTCGAGGAGAATAAGAACCAATGACAGTTTTGCCAATCTGGCCACATGTAGCTTCTCAGAAACAGTCAGATGGGCCGTCTCAGTAGAATGAGCTGTTCTGAAGCCAGACTGGTTAGGATCCAGGAGGTTGTTCTCTGACAGATGAAGTGATAGCTGATTGTAGACACAGCGCTCAAGAATTTTAGAAAGAAATGAGAGGAGGGAAACTGGTCTGTAGTTGTTGATGTCTGTAGGATCAGAGGTGGCTTTCTATAGGATTAGAAGAACCCTGGCTGTTTTAAAGGCAGATTGTACATGGCCGGATGTGATTGAGCTTTCCTGCTTTACCTCGCGTCTTCTGTCTTACCTCAAGCTCAGTTCCGTTACCGTACTTCCGCTCACAAAGGGGTTATCAAAATAAGCGGGTAACATTACATTAATGTAAATCTTACGTTTTTTGGTCTTTACACTCCCATCAAATTATTTTCTGTTGAACAAATGAAACACAAATAATTTATAAAAAAAAAACTTTGTCACAAAAAGAATAACATAGTAAACATCTTAACACTGTAACTTGAGAAATGTCCATACACTCAATCATCAGGAATTTACATTCCACTATGTTCCAGCAGCAGAACTAACTTATGAACTGGACGTTCTACCACTGACATTTTATTCACACGCTGACCTCCTTTGGTAAGATTTCTGTCAGCAAAGGCTGTTTTAACCTTTCTGACAAGTCCATCTGTATCTTCTACAGTGTCCAAGATTCGGCCAAGCTTCCATTGGGATCGAGGTCGCATGTCATCTTTGTCCATTACTATGTCACCTATTTGCATGTTCCTTTTAGGCGTGTTCCATTTTTGTCTGGTCATAATGTTTTGAAGGTACTCCTGTCTCCATCTGCTCCAGAACTGCTCGAGTAAGTACTGTATTTGACGCCATCGTTTGCGTGCATACAAGTCCGCTTTAACGAACTGTCCAGGGGGAGGCGGAGCCGTTGAGGTTTTCATTGTGACAAGGTGGTTTGGAGTAAGTGGCTCCAAACTTTGTGGATCATTGAGATTGCGTTTGAGCTGGTTTAGTCTGTTTTCAGCAAGTTGTCTGTTATCTGGCATTTGTGGCTTTTCTCTAAATGGCAATGGCATCTCCAAATGTCCCGTTTCCGTCTGTGTTATGCCTTGCTCAAGCTTCTGGAGGAATATTAAATCCTCTTGTGATACAGTCTTTTCGTTTCTGTCCGTCTCTTTGAAATCTCTTTCCAGAGCAAGTATTGCATCTGCTGGAGTGGAGTGAGGGATTTCTTTAACTCAGACTCTGTGGCAGAGACTGCCGTATATATCCGTTTCATTGCAAAGCGCTGCGTTGCCTACTATGCTCCATCCTAAGTCCGTGCGAATAGCATAGGGCTCACCATCTTTTCCTAAGATTATTTGTTTAGGTGCAAGAGCCCTGGGACAGGTGTAACCTATAAGGAGACCCACTTCACAACTGAGGAGTGGAGGGATCTCATCTACAATAGGCAGTAAATGACTCCACTGTTTGGCTGTTTCACATGTGGGTATGTGTTCCCTGTTAGCAGGTAAGCAATCCTTGGAGTATGCCGTGGGGAGCTTTATGACTGTGGCTGAGTTGTAACCTCTCACCAAGAGATCAGACACCCTTCCACTACTTACAACAGCATTTTTACCCATCATGGTAGTCAATTTCAATTTTACTGGACAAACATCTGCCTGCAGCTCCTGCGTTACATCCTGATCCACAAAGACAGCATCGCTCTGAGTGTCTAATAATGCATAGACCAATTTTTCCTTGAGTGGATTGGTGGTGGTTGACAGCCATACTGGGACTATCATTGAGGTGCTGACTGTCTGTTCTGATCTGGCAACATTAAGTGACATGGCTGTTGCAGTTTCAGGTGAGTTACCTTGATTTGCATTCTCCGTACTCCCACGTGTTTGTCTTTGCAAACCGTTACTGTAGTTTTCATCATGAAGACACACAGGATGTCTCTTTGTGCAGGTTTCGCAAGTGAGGCGGCGTCTGCAGTCCTTAGCACTGTGTCCTTTTTTCAGACAGCCATAACAAAGTTTATTGTCTCTCACATATTTCTTTTTGTTTTCTAGAGACATCTTTAAGAAGTCTGGGCACTTGTGAAGCTGATGTACGTCCTGGCACAACATGCATGGAGAACTGTTAGGTGTCTTTGTTATTGTCCGTTTGTCACTTTGTACAGTTGCATTTGTGTTAAATACACCTGCTTTACTCCCACTGATTACCCTAGTACTCCTTTTATCAATATTTGTTTCAGTGCGGCGAAGTGCGTGAATGGAGGTGACTGGGTTGCAAGCAACTTCCGCTTCTAACGAGAGGAAGGAAGCAAAATCACAGAAACTTGGAAACTCACCCCCCTCCATTAAAGTTTTTGTTACCTGTCTATTCCATCTTGCATTTATCCAGTCCGGTAGTTTGTGCAACAATCTTTGATTTTCTTCGCAGTCGTTGAGTATTTGTAGTCCCTTTACGTGAGGCATAGCAAGCTTGCATGCATTTATGAAATCTGCAAGGTTCCTTAATCCATCAGCGTCTCTGGACTGCACCTTTGGCCAATTCGCTAGCTTCTCTCTAAATGCCTTTTGTATCATGAATGGTTGACCGTATCTTTGGTTTAGTTTATCCCAAGCATCTTTGTATGCCTCTTCATCGTTTCTGAAGAAAGTTCCTTCAAGACATTTGCGAGCCGACCCAGTTACGTATGTTTTTAAATAGTACATTTTATCTGCCGCTGAGAGGCCCTTTCGTTCAATCAGGGACATGAATGTGGATTTCCACTCTATGAAGTTTATTGGATCACTAAACACTGTTGGTTCTGGCGTGGGAAGTTTGTTCATTTTTATGCTGTCTTGCCCTGCTTGTGCTAGCTCAGAGACATCCGAGTGAGCTGTTTGCACAGGAATGAAGGGGAGTGCTGGTGTGGGCTGTTTGGGTGTGAAGTTTGGGTTAACTGGTTCGCCTTTTATTGACTGTTCATCCCCCACCAGTGATAACTCTCTATCATATGCTTCCAACCTGGCTCGAGCCGCTTTTACTTCCTTCTGCGCTCTTAAGCGTTCCAGCTCTGAATTTTGCGCCGCCATTTGTTCCTTGTGCTCATCCTCTAGAGCCTTTATCCTTTCTCTTTGTCTTTGTTCCTCTAATACAACCTCATATTCTGCCTCTTTTGCTGCTAGTTTTGCTGCTGCTTCGGCTCGCTTTGCGGTAAGCTGTGAAGCTGAGGATCGTTGGCTGTGGTTTGATGCCGCGGTCGAGCCATATATGGACAAGGCATAGTCACGCTGTAAAAGTCCACGTAAACGAGTTCTTTCACGCTCTGCATCAAAATCTCCATCAACACCACTTATTCTCTCCAGAATTATTCTTACAACTTCATGAGTTACTGCTTCACATGCATCAATCTTTCTCCTTATGTCAGATGGTGGTGCAGTTTGGTTTCTTATTTCTGAATAGAACATCAATATATTGTCTCTCCTTTGTTCTATTATGTCTGCAAGTTCTGACATCTCTTCGTCTGTGATATCTGTCTTTAGCTTTTCTCTTGTTTCTCGAACTTGCATTTTTCATTGTTCATAAAGAGTTGTTAGTCTCCTTTCCTTTTGGCTCAATTCTTCCTTTTGGTATGTTAGCATCCTTTCAGTTTGTACTTTAACTCTGTACCAGAACGTCTTGGTAAGTCTGACATGCTTTGAGCTTTATCTTGAAGCTCACTTAACATTTGTTCTTTGCATGTGATTGGATCTTTAATGGCTTGTTGTGAACTTGCAATCTGTTCATTTGTGACCGTTTGACTTAGTGATGCAGCTTGCACATCTTCCATTTGAGACTCTTTCGATCCGTTTCGTCTTCTGACCAACTTCTGCCACCTGCTGGACGTCGCGAGTATTACCTTAAACCACGTAGTGCAGCGGGAGGCGGCGGTCAAGCTCTTACTGTAGCAGTCAGTCAATATTGAGAAGGCCAGAACTGATGGTCAAATGATGATTTATTGAAGCCGTCCGTGTCATCAACCAACGTAAGAGCTAAGCAAGAGCAGATACCAATAATTACAATCACATGCACAGCACCTTACGTTAGTATATTTCTTTCCCTTAGCATAACAAATCACGTCTTTTCTCACAAACATTACAAGATGCTCAAATATACTTTAGTCATAGTTACAAACCATGTTCCCTTATCAACTGATTCTAGATTTGTTGCTTTTAACTTTTTCGGTTGTCCTTTTCTCTGCGTTCCCACTGAGCTTTTCCTGCTTTACTTCGCGTCTTCTGTCTTACCTCAAGCTCAGTTCCGTTACCGTACTTCCGCTCACAAAGGGGTTATCAAAATAAGAGCGGGTAACATTACATTCATGTAAATCTTACGTTTTTTGGTCTTTACAAGCTGTTTATGATACAAGAAATGAAAGGGATGAGGTCAGGGGAGATGGTTTGGAGCATTGCGGAAGGGATTGGATCTAGTGGACAGGTGGTTGGATTGCAATATTTGCAATACTGTGATCTGTAGCAGTCGCTAAAGCATTTCACTGCATATCACACCGTGTATGAGACAAATAAAGTCTGGATTTGACTACATGGTGCTGCATTCTGTGGCCGTTTGCCATCTAGCGGTGGCTAACGTTGCTGCAAAATTGAATATGTTTTGAACATTTTACATGCAAGCTATATTCCAAATTCATTCGTGCGTTCACTTATATCTACAGTAAACCCAGTAAACTACAGTTTTTCCCCGCCGTGTGAACGATTTCACACCGAAGCGGTGCGGAGCACCGGTCACCGCGCAGCTTTATCACGCAGATCTGGCAACCCCGCTCCGTCCCCCCCGGTGCCCGCCGACCGAACCCGCCAGCACCCGACACGGAGCCCGGCTCGACCCTCTCCTCCGCCGATCATGCCCAAAAACAAAGGTCTGGACCCGCCACGGGCGCGTTGTAACTCGGTTTTTGCGGCGCGGACGCGTTAGCGGTCCCCCCGTTAGCGTGTAGCCCCGACAACGTGGCCGCGGAGGGACGAGAAATGCGCCGCCCTGTCACGAGTGGAAAGCCGCACACGGCGTTATAAAGTGGCGCCAGCGGCCAGCTACGTCGTGTAGAAAACGGGCGACGCGGCGGCCGCGGAGAGACGGGAGGCTCCAGGCGCAATGGCGCCGGGGGGGTTTTTGCACGTCGTGTACCCTGACTGTTGCCTCAGTAGCCGCTTGTGCTGGTTTGTGTTTCGTCCGCAGGGAAGGGAGGTAAGAACCGGCGGCGTGGAAAGAACGAGAACGAGTCGGAGAAGAGGGAGCTGGTCTTCAAAGAGGACGGACAGGGTGGGTTCCCCTCGGCTGCTCGTCCTTGCATGTGGTTTATTACTTTGTCTGCAGCCTCACGACGGTCACCGCAGGTCTGTTTTGTCCCGTCGTGCAGAATACGCTCAGGTGATCAAGATGCTGGGCAATGGCAGGTTGGAGGCCATGTGCTTTGATGGTGTGAAGCGACTTTGCCACATCCGTGGAAAACTTCGGAAAAAGGTACTTCACATCACAGAACTTCACTGATTTCACCTAAACGTGGTATGGTGGTAGTAGCCTGGAACCAGAAGACCCAGGTTCAAATCCCGCATACTACCATTGTGTCCGTGAGCAAGACACTTAACTACTGATTGCAAGTCACTCTGGATAAGGGCGTCTGGTAAATAATGTAAACGTAAACGTGACTCCCGTTATTCAGGGTCCAGCTTACCTGGGGGCTCATTTTCAGAATTGCACAGTAAGACGTTACAGTGAATCTGAATGGCAAGGAACTAAAATTGTCTAGATTTTTTTTTAGTGTCCCATTTTCTTTCTATTTTCACTGGCGCGCATGTGAAACATTTTTTAAAAAGTACATTTTAGTAATATGTGATTTTTTTTTCAGTCCATGTCTCACCACCAATTTATATATATATATATGTATATATAAGATTCAACTTTATTGTCATTACACATGACAAGTACAGGGCAACGAAATATAGTTTAGGTCTAACCAGAAGTGCAATAAGCAGCAAGTGCAGGATACACTTCAAATAAGTTATATATATACATATAGTGATATGTGCAGGATAAAGTGATATGTGCAGGAGTAGTACAGTGCAGCGATTATCAGGAGTGTATGGGGGGGGCAGAGGAGTTCAGCAAGGAAACAGCTCTGGGGGAAAAAAGCTGTTCCTAAGTCTGCTGGTTCTTGTCCGTGGTAGCCTGAACCGTCTGCCTGAAGGCAGGAGAGAGAACAGTTCGTGGGCCGGGTGGGAGGAGTCCTTAAGAATACTGCGAGCTCGACGCAGGCAGTGCTTCCTCTGGATTTCCTCAATGGATGGAAGTGGAGTCCCTGTGATGCGCTGTGCAGTTTTCACCACCCGCTGCATCACCTTACGCTCAGCAACAGTGCAGCTTCCATACCACACTGTGAGACAGCTGGTAAGGATGCTCTCTATTGTAGAGCGGCAGAAGTTCAACAGGATGGTAGTGGGTAGCTGGTTCTTTTTTAATGTTCTCAAGAAGAAGAGGCGCTGGTGAGCCTTCTTGACCAGGCTGGAGTTGTTAATGCTCCAGGACAGGTCTTCTGAGATGTGGGTCCCCAGGAACTTGAAGGATGTAACAGGCTCCACAGTCATCCCATTGATGTGGATGGGATCATGCGAGCCTCTTCTCTCCCTCCTGAAGTCCACAATGAGCCCCTTGGTCTTGGTGGTGTTTAGGAGAAGATTATTTTCTGTGCACCAAGTGGCCAGATGCTGGACCTCCTCCCTGTAGGCAGTCTCATCGTTGTTGTCGATGAGACCTATCACCGTGGTGTTATCTGCAAACTTAATAACGGAGTTTGATCCATACATAGGTCGGCAGTCATGGGTGAAGAGGGAGTAGAGGAAGGGGCTCAGCACACAGCCCTGTGGTACACCAGTGTTGAGCGTGACAGTAGTGGAGCGGATGTGGCCTGACCTTACATGCTGTGGTCTGCTGGTCAGAAAGTCCATAATCCAGTTGTGTGTGTGTGTGTGTGTATATATGAAAAAAATCTAAGACATTTCCACGGAAATTGGTCTACCTCTACCATCTGACCTCTACAACTAATACAAAATGCAGCAGCATGACTGATCTTCAACCTTCCCAAATTCTCCCACACCACCCCTCTGCTACGTTCCCTCCACTGGCTCCCAGTAGCTGCACGCATCAGGTTCAAAATACTGATGCTGGCCTACAAAGCCAAACATGGAGTAGCACCATCCTACCTCACAGCTCTTACTACACCTCGCACTGCACCTCGTATACTCCGAGCCTCCAGTACTGCTCGCCTGGTCCCTCCATCTCTGAAGGTAAAAGAAAGACACACATCTAGACTCTTCTCCGTCTTGGTCCCTCGGTGGTGGAATGAACTTCCCCTGGAGGTCAGAACAGCTCAGTCACTGAGCACCTTCAAATGACAGCTCAAGACCTTCCTCTTTAGAGAATATTTAGATTAACTTGTAACCTTCATATTGTCTGTCTTATGTATTAAAACTACAACAGAGTGAATAAAAAGATTGTATTCATAGTTGGGGGTCCAGAATTGATCACTTCATCGATGGTAACATGGAAGCACTGGATAACGGCGTCTGCCAAATGCCTTAAATGTAAATGTGAGATTGCTGACAGACAGGCATTGCAGTGGGCAGCCCCTCCGGCTGATACCTGGAGGACCTGATGAGACACAATTTAAACATATTTCTCTAAGCTTGCTAGAAATGCAAAAAAAAAATTATTAAATTCATATTAAAAAGTTTCTGTGTTTGTTTTTTCCCCTGTATAATGGAAAATAGTATCATTAGTATCGGTATTGAGATTTCAGTATTGTGACAAGCTCACTGATCATACCATTTGGGTAACTAATTCCTAACTGTTTGCAGGTCTGGATTAATACATCAGACATTATCCTTGTTGGACTACGAGATTATCAGGTGTGTCATTAAATAGTTTATTTGTTGAAGTTCTATCTGTGTCTGGTAGAGACATCTTTAATTTATTTACGGTCCTTTTTTCCCCATTTCAGGACAACAAAGCTGATGTCATTTTGAAGTACAATGCTGATGAAGCTAGGAGTCTGAAAGCCTATGGAGAACTTCCAGAGCATGGTCAGTATCTTATAGAGTGGCAACTTTTTAAACTACTAATGAAAATATATTACATTTGAAACCATTATGTTTGCTGCCAGATTTGGCCAGTGAACAGTCATATACGGCAATATGATTCTCACATTAAGTTTTCTCTTTACTCAGCTAAAATCAATGAGACTGATACTTTCGGACCTGGCGATGATGATGAAATTCAGTTTGATGACATCGGTGATGATGATGAGGACATTGATGATGTGAGTGCAGTGTGTGTGTGTGTGTGTCATAGCTTAATGAAATGTGGAATGTTTTATTAATCTGTTTGAGTTCATTATGTTGAGTTAATAACAAGAATGTCCTTTTTCTAGATCTAAACCAACATACTGTGAGGAGGGTGGCTGGCTCTTCACAGCTTGGAAAGATGAGACTCAACTCCCACATAATCAGTAGAGCTGCCTATTCTTCCATGTAATAGAAGGTGGCTCCGATTTAGCATTCAGTCACTAATATAATGATTGCAGCACAATACTCACTAAATATTTAAGCAATGATACATAAGAGTGGTGTGGTCATGAGATTTTGTCTATGGTGTGCTGTGGTCACTGAGACCAAAATATCAGCACATCACTGCCAGTATTTCGCACCACCTCCACTGCATTATTGCAATTGTACCACAGAATACTTTTAAGGCTGTTGAGAAGAAATTATACTAACTATGATCTTGCCTGACCAACATTATTTAGGCAGTAGCCTATCATGTCACATTGTGACCAAAAACAATGTTATAAGGTATGAAGAGATGTCAAACAACCAGGAATTCACTCAGCTAACTATTATACCAGGTTATCATTAACTGTGGTATCATTTGTTTTAATGTATTTATAATCAATTTCACATTAAAGTGGAATTTCATTTTGAATACAGAATCTCTGGATTCACAATATAATAAACCATTTTATGTTTGGTCTTGAGAGCTTAGAAGTCTATTGTAGATTTTTTTTTTTTTTTTATTGTAGTATGCCTCTTTTTCTCTATTTGAAAAATTTTTGTGAACCATTACACAACTATGTAATGCTTTGATTGTATTGATGCCAAGCTATGGCAGGCTTGTCTCAGGCCCAGATTCCCTGATCCACATATGTATTTTTCTATTTTAGCTCTGTTTCTCTTGATGCAGGAAATGCCTTTCCGAGCCAAAATATGTTAATGCCTGTAAAGCCGTTGTGTTCTCTTGCAGTATTGGACAATTAAATGATGGCTTTGTGAGGGTTGTTGAATTAAAAAAAATTCTGGATAATTTTTGTTTTATACCATCTGTGTACTCATGTTCACCCAGATACATCACTGTGTTGACTGTTACCAAATATTTTCTGTAATTCAGATCCAGTCCATCCTGGGCCTTAGTAGGTATGTTCTTGCTGCATTTGTAACTATGCAGAATCATGCTGAATTTAGTTTCCAGCAGATTATCAGTCCTCTTAGTTGACTTTTGCCTCAGTAACTAAGCTGCTCACAGGTTTGGAGGTGTGCATAATATTTTTCTAATAAAACATATGAAGAGAAATTGCTTCTACACATTGGAATGACTCAACACCTTCAAATGAATGAATGAAAGTTCTATTTCATATATATGCTTATATAACTATATATATTTTGTATCAAATATTTTGGTAATTACACAAAGTCTTTAAGTAGGTCTGCAGGTTGCTGGAACATTTTCAAGCTTAAAAATGAGGCCTGAAAATTACGGATTCGTCTACTTGACGAATGCAGACCAAAACACCAAAACAGATCATTCAACGCAGCCAATATCAGCCGCATAGACTTAAATGACTACGGTCTCCTTTAATATTTCATGTGAATGTCCATATTAATAGAAGTTTGGGTAATACCTTCACATTTACTGGGGCAGTGGAGGCCTAGCGGGTAAAGAAACAGACCTGCTGGTTCGAATCCCAAACTGCTAAGGTGCCACTGAGCAAAGCACCGTCCCCACACCCTGCTCCCCGGGCGCCTGTCATGGTGCCCACTGCTCACCAAGGGTGATGGTTAAAAGCGGAGGACACATGTCGTTGTGTCACCGTGTGCTGTGCTTGCTGCGTATCGTGAGTAAATGAAATGAGCATCTCTGAGAATATACTCAGGGTCATTTAGTCGGCGTGTTTGATGCAAAACCATTCAGTTAGCGATATAGAGACTGCAAGACCATATGTGTCATGTTTGTATTTTGTAATATTTTTTTTGTAATGAATCTGCAATAAATGTCCTGCAGAAGCAGTGTAAAGGAATGTAAGCGATGACAACATGTGCACATGGACAGTGTTGTGCTGGGAGATGTGGCCTTGCCTCAGGCTCCAGTGATTTCATCTGCTGCACGTTTCTGCCCACTCTTCCCACGTGCTGCTGTAAATAAAAAAAAATACATCGAGTCATACATCTGATCTTTTTACATCACAGTTTTCACTTTCCTTATTATTATTCGTTAGTGTTTTTACTTTTCAATTGTCGTTGTTATTCATTATTATTTAAATACGTTGGGTTTTGTCCAGCACTCAAGCTTCGAAATTCCTCCTGGTAAAATGAGAGGATGGTTTGCTGTGGAGCATTATTATTATTGAAACAGTCGTCTTTTTCTGTCGCGTTTATAAGAGGATCGTTGTCGGCTCCTGGTTCAGCGCGACGTGTGACGTAATCGCACGCGCGTCCGGACCCGCCCACAAATTTTACAATTTCCCACAAATAAAGGGAATAAACCGGTCCACGCGAAAACATGCAAGAGTGGGTCGGTTGACGTGATGCTGATGACGGTGTCGCGGGGACGAGCATCGCTCGGATGCGGTAGCGCGGCGACATGGCAGCTCTGACGTGTGAGATGTCCGCGTCGGGTGAGACCTCGGGGTAGCAGGCTTCTGTCCTCGATCAGGAGCGAACTGTGTTAATTACGTTTATTAATTACGTTGAGTAAATAAGAAACCACACGCACAGGCCCGATTTGTTTTAGTGCTCTTCGAGCACAAGGATGCTCTGTGGTAATACTCTTCACACTTATTATTCAGATCGGGATCACTCCCCGAAAAAAGACAGATTGCTGCTGGCAAAAGAGCGAAGACAGGAACAGGAGAGGCTTCAAGGTGAGTTGCACAAGAACGTTCAACCATCAGCAACTCCATTTTACTTGTTTACTCAGGCAAAAACAATGATATGAATTTGTATGACCCAGCATCCTGTTGTTATTATTTGCTGACCCCGGGGACGAGTGTCCCCATGTAAATGTAAATGTCCGTGATTATAGTCCATGGTTGTGTGTGTGTGTGTGTGTGTGTGGCTTCTGTTCCAGTGGACCGCGAGCGGGCTCTACAGGAGAAAGAGTTCTGGGCGCAGAAGCAGCACGAGCGGTCAGTGGAGGAACGCAGGAGGCGCCTAGAGGAGCATCGGCGCAGGGAGGAGCTCCGCAGAGCGGCCGTGGTCGAGAAGAGGAGGCAGCAGGTGGAGGACGACAAGGTGAGGCGCCTTGTTCCCGTCCCTGTCCCCGATCTGGAACTGGGGCGAGCTTAGCTATCTGTTTCAGACGCTTAGTCGTGGTTATGTCAAGCTCATTTGCATATTTCACTGGTCTAGCAAACCTTACCGCTGCTGCATGCTCATAATCAATATAGTGAGTCTGCAGAGATCTTTCAACCCGGATACATCATGCCATCGTTTATGTCTGAGTAGAACGTCCGTTCTCGGGGCGTAGTTATCGCTCTGCAGAACTCTTCACCGGATCTTCAGCACTTCGTCTTGCCCCGTATCTGCCACTTTTTTTTCCAACATGCTTATTGATTTGTGGACCTGACACCTATTGACCATCCCCCCAGACTAATGGCTTAAGGGTCGCTGTGCCTTGAGAATGTCACAGCGGCACGCCCGTACTCTTCTTGGAACGTCCGGTTTGCGGCAGTGTTTGGACTTTTATTCTGCAACGTAGAATAAAATCTCCGCATTGTTATTACCTGCTTATTCAGCAAATGTATTTGGAACATATAAAGGCATTCTTATTATTAATGCTTTCTGTTTTTCGGCTTCGATGACTCTGCTTTTGCCGTATCTTCAGGGCTTACATTGATTTCCCTTGCCTCTGCAGTGGTGTCAGTATAAATCTGATTGGCTCGGTTCTCTTTCAGGCTTCTTGTTCTTGCCAGAGATTTGATAAAAGGGCCATTAGTGAGCCCCTGTTTGTGTGCCAGCCGATGCTATTGTCTCCCTTAGCGCTTCCGCTCATGGCGCTCTGTAAATGCACTATTAAAAGACGTGGAAGAAGGTGAATGTCGGGGGAAGTGGGTTCGTGTGTGAGTTCCAGCTTCTCGAATAGCTGCAATGTGGCCGTGCCGGGGTTAAATTTCACGGCAGAAGCCCTGCAGCTGAACAGATGAAGTCAGCGAGGGGAGGCTGAGCTCATGGGTGGAGAGAGGAGGAGGAGGAGGAGGGGAGAGGAGAGGAAGGGACGGGAAGAGACAGAGGATGGGTAGCCGAGCACTAATGCAACCTGTGACATTACCATAGCTACGCTCGCTGTGTGCATGTATGTGTGAGTGTGCGAGAAAGGGAGAGAGAGAGAGAGAGAGAGGTCGTGTGTCAGCTGCGAACGGGGGACGAGGTGGGTGGAGTTACGTGTTGCTGTTCCCTCCGCTGTCTGGCGGCGCGTTCTCTGATACAGACTCGGTCACCTGGGAGGGCGGGTGAGAGGAAGGAGGACAACAGAAGGGCCCTTGTCCATTAGTCAGTGGATGTACGCAGACAGAGACCGGCTGAGAGGGAGCGAGCAGAGAGGCGGTCGCCATGGAGCCGGCGGCCTCGTCCCCGCGTAACCGTAGCGACAGCTCGGTCAGAGAGTCTCTTTTCTTTCCGGTGCTGGAACGCAACGAGCAGGAGCGTCTGGAGGCCCTGATGCGACGTTCCGTGGAGCGCAGCCTGCAAATGGACCAGAGGCCCAAACGCTGGACCTGGGGCGGACCCGCCGGAGGCGCCGAGGGTGAGTCCTTCTGGGGAGGGTGGGGATCGTCCTCTCTGTGGCAACGAGACCCAGCAGGATGCTGAGAGAGGCAGGATGGGAGGAAGGAGGGGGACAAAACTGGGTGTGGAGGCTGCATTGCAGAGAAGGACTTTCTCCTCAAAATGCTGGTTTCGGTGCAGTAATAAAATATTTGAGAGGCCGATGAAGATTTGGTTACCGTGTGTGTGTGTGTGTGTGTGTGTGTGTGTGTGCATATGCGCATGTGTGTGAACAGAAAAGACATCAGAATAACCATTTAATTTACAGTAATACTGTGTCTTTTTGCACTTTTGTTATGAAAAGGAGACACACCCCAGTGTGACGGAATGATCAGTTCCTTCTCTCCCTCTGGGGACGATGCTGTGTTTGGGTGTTTCACTCAGCCTCTTCGGCTCAAGGTTAGAACAGGCCGGCTGGGTATCAGTCATCTCGGACCACCCTTAGTGACGGTAAATCACCAGCTCGTGCAGTTCCACAGACAGCTGGCAAAACACACACCACAACCTGAGCAGCCAGCCGTCCGTCCATCCACCCCTCCTCCGGCCTTTTATTTACCGCGCCGGGAAACACCCAGTGGGCCTGTCATTGTTCCCATCCGTCACCTAGCAGGAGACCAGGCCGGCTTGCCTGGTTTTTTTTAACGCTGTTGAGAGGAAGAGGAGGATCGGCGCTGTATTTTTCCACGCCGGATCTGCTGCTGGATGCCATCGAGATGGACACTAGAGCACCACCCAGAGTTCCATGGCGCATGAATAACGGCATGAATTATTTAAACTGTCCGAGAGCTGTGAGGTGATCCTGCTGCCTGCCCTGGGATCGGTGTGTGTGGTGC
The DNA here is from genome assembly GCF_900700375.1 of Denticeps clupeoides. NCBI lineage: Eukaryota > Metazoa > Chordata > Actinopteri > Clupeiformes > Denticipitidae > Denticeps > Denticeps clupeoides. The sequence continues at coordinate 36,256,452 of NC_041708.1, forward strand.
CATGGGGCCGTACTGGGATCGGCGTATTGACGGATATCTTTTCTGATCTATAAAGCCTGATCCATGCGGTGTGCTTGCGATTTTTTTTTTTCTTTTCTGACATGCCTTAAGACTACAAAAAAAGTCAAATTAAGGGATATGATAAATTTTATTTCTTGCCATGCAAATAATCATCATTCATGTAATCATTTTTTAGTTTGATGTGGATTTTATGAACTGTAACTATATTTCACGTATTTTTAAAAATATTGTAGATATTAGATACGTTAGACATTCCTTTAGAGACTTGTTTTGTAGGTCCCCTGGTCATATATAAGTCTTATTGGTCCTCTAATACTATATCAGACATCTCTTTCCGAAATTCAGCCTTGGTGCAGAATTACAGCCACTTTGAGCCAGCCCTACAATGAGATTTCCCCAGGAATTTTTCTGTAGCTTTAAATGCTAATGATTAAGAGATGAGCGAGGCGAGGAGAAGAGCGGCCTATTGAAGCGAGTGGGCATTTGTGGAAATTTCATTCACCAACCACAATGTTTGGCACAACCAGGAAGTTCCATATATGTTAAATAATTCCACAAAGTGTCATTTCCAAGATGGGGGACCTTTATAAGATAATCTACACGAAAATACCTGAATATATATCTATCTATATACCCAGGTTTCGCTCCAGTCATTATATTAGAAAGGAAGCATAAATGCATTGTTTATTTTTGAGATTCTGTATGGTTAATATTTTAGTTTTCCTGTGTAGTCACCGTGATCACTGTGTTCACTGAAGTCAGCAGATTTATTTAAAAAAATGCATTCTCAAATAACCAAAAGTCTGCCGTCCAGACTAGATATGAGTCTCTGTGCTGTTTTATTTCAAATCGGTTATACAATGTGTGTTTGACTGAGCTTGTGGAATAGACTAGTATGCATTTCTACATTTTCCTCCAGCCAGTCAAGGGTCTGGGCATAGTACATCTGCAGGGTTCGGACCGATCGGTGTATTTTAACGCTCTGCCCTGCTTATGCGACTGTCCTTTCTCTGCTTCACACCACCTGATGCACAGGTGACCGCAAGGCTGCCACGCCCTCTCATTCAACTGGCTCCGCCCATCACGTACATGACCCTGCATCTTCTCTTTCTGCCTCCAGCCCTGCCAGGAACGGTACTGAGCGTCCGATGCTTTGTGTGCCACTCCCTGCCATGTGTATTCTCGTAACCACTGCAGGATGTGTTGTTTTTTGTGTGTGTTGATGCACGTTCCAATTTTTTGGTATGATGTGATTGTGCTCAGTGTGAAGTACACTGCCCTGCCCATCTGTTTATGTGTGGACTGTGATATTCAATACAGTACGTTTTCCATGGTCTGGTTTTGTCTGTATACCATGATGTTTAGTGCTTGATTATTTTAGATTTCTTCTATGCGAAGAGAATTATAATGGTTTTGCCACCAGGAAGGGATGCACTGGGGAGGGGCGATGAGCTGTAATTTGGTTCAGCCTGGAGCTGCAGTATTTCTCAGTACAGAGATGGGGTGGGGGATGCTGAGCCTAAAACTCATTTGTTATGCAGCCCCGCGTCCCAGATCTCCCAGATTTCCTCTAAAAATCTGTGAAACCAGAGTGCCTATGAGTCTGTACTGCTACATAATTGCACACACATACACACACACATATACACACAGCCTGAAGGCCTTTTCACACCCTACTGAGATGCTTCAATGCAAACTTTTACTTGTCCAGACATTTTCTATATATCTGAAAATCTGCAGATTAACATTTGTATGTGGTTTTCCCATTTATTTATTTAGCTCCATGGAAAGTAATGCCCTTTTTCCCACAATGCAATCTCTTGCCAGTGCCTGATTATATGATACCGCCAGAGTCCCCAGACTCGCCTCTCAGCAAGCGCCTGTCTTCCTCCACAGCTGCATTACCCCATTCTACAGAGAGAGGCAAGTGTGATTGTGCATGTAATTGTCTTGCAATCATTTTTATGGAAATTGCCTGTCTGTCTTGCTGTGCCCCTTCAAGCACCATGTCTCCCTGCTGTAACCTTTAACCCATCCAGGATTTGTGTCTTTGTTCTTCAGCTTCCCCCAGTCCCCAGAGGTCCCCATACAGGGCCTCACCTTGCAAAACAGAGCGCAGAAAGACCAATGGGGGTCGGACAGAGTACCAGGAGAAAAATGCATCTGCAAACCCTGCCCAGGTCAGGCCCCATTCTCTGTGAATTCCCTCAAGGCAGTTTCTGGAAGCAAATTCACGTGCATTTGACATTCAGATGTTTTTGTTCAGCATTGAGGCTTTGAGACTTCTATTTACATCTGAATTTCATGAACTTCTCTCACTTGTTTTTGCCTCATTTAAGGATCTGAGCCTATGTATAGAATTAAAACACAGTGATGTTGGCTGGAAAGTATGTACACAAGATTTGCATGAAAAAGATCATACAGCCAGGCAGTTAAACTATGACATTTACAGCATTTATATGACTGCAAATACGTTTGCTTTAAGCACACACTCAGCTTGTTCAAGTTCAAGATTCAAGAGATATAACATATATAATCATGCAGTGAAATGCAAATGTATTAAAATAATAATCATGCTCATCATGTTGAGACAAGTAGCTTCATAAGAGTCCCAAAAAGGTCCTCCTGTATCTTATGGAGTCTTACATCTTGCATCTTTAGAAGCTTAAAGCATCTAGTCTTAGGCTTGCCTAATTTGCTGTGCAACCATCATGAAAGAGCTTTTTGGCATGGTTAAGATTTTTGTTTTAAGGGAAAATATAAAGTACAATTCTGCTCCCATCTTCAAAGCCTCAGTGCACTCAGTCCTTTATGTGAGCAATGTTAACAAAGAACACAACAACATCTGATTTTTAAGTTTGCTTAAAGGTCCACTGACATAATTTTTTTTTGCTTTTATATCGGTCTTAGTAGTCCCCTAATACTGCATCTGAAGACTATTTCCCAAATTCAGTCTTGGTGCAGAATTATAGCCACTTTGAACCAGTACCACGATAAGATTTCCCCAGGATGCACTGTTTCAGTGTGTGTAGAAAGGGGAGGTAACCTTTCCCCTTATTATGACATAAGGGGACAAATTCCAGATCCGACCATCTGATCTGCCGCTCTCTGTACACCTATTGCCATTTCTAGCCACTGCAGGACCATAGCCAGACTAGGGGAACTCGTATAAATGTTAAATAATCTCATACATTTTCATGATAAGAGACATTTAATGATTTAATGCTCATTCCCTTGTGTGTTATCCATTATTTTCAATACATGGTTTTGATTTGTGTCTGGTGATGAATAGATGAACACACCTTGCTTATCTCTTATTCTTAGGGAGAGAAGCAGTGTGGAGACAGAGGGGCCACCCTCACCCCAACAGAGCCTTTCTTGAAACAGCTGGAGTCCCCAACTACACCAACTAGATGTGCCTCCACCAAGACACCAAACAAGAATCTCAGCACCCCCAAGAGGTTACAATTCATTATTCATGTTTGCTTTGCATAAATTTGGCATTGGTTATACATATTCTTGTTTATGCATATAAGGCATTGTACTCTATATTATGTGCAATTAGAAATTGAATTAAATATCGACTATATATATAAACTATATTATATTATACATAAGTTCATGAACTGACATTGTTTGCTTTTGTTGGATTTTATGACATTATGGTTGCAGGGTTAGGTCAACTAAGAGCCGCACCCAGTCACCCTGTTCTCCTGGACAGTACCCGCCATCTCCCATGAGGCACAGAGCAACCACCCCCTCAGGTGAGGAGAAGGGGACAGTAGAAAGCAGGGGTTACAGCACCCTCGAGAGAAAGACTTCCAGGTCCGAGAACGCAGACAGGAAAATCCCCAAATCCACGAGCAAAGACCTGGCAGAGCGCAGCGCAGGTCAGACATCAACTCATGCCAGCCCCCTAAACCAACATGCCACAACAAGTGTCACACTCAAAACTGTGATTATTCTGTTATCTGTGTACAGATCTGATACGTGTCTACTTTTTCCCACCCACGTATCTGCATCAGAGTCCCCGGTGACCCCCACCGGGAAGCCCATTGCTGGCACCACCGATGCTGAGGAAGCATCAAGGTTACTGGCAGAGCGGCGGCGCCAGGCCAGAGTGCAGAAAGAGCTTGAGGAAAAGCAGCGAGTAGAGGAGGAAAGGTAATCATTTAAATATGTCATGGGGTGTGGCATGAACCAGCCCATGATGAAAAAATGTTTTTTTGCCACATAGCGTCATGAGTATATTATTGACCATAATCTGGAGAATTTGGGAATTAGTGACTGTTATGACTGTGATATTCTAAGGGTCACTCAGACATGACAAGTCGTTGTGCCTCCCCAGCATTGTTGTCTGTTTTTGAGTGCTGTATTGTATTTTAGAAAGTGAAGTCATTGATTGTCATTGTGAAACACTCTACACGGTGCACACAGTGAAATGTGTCCTCTGCTTTTAACTATCACCCTTGGTGAGCAGTGGGCAGCCATGACAGGCACCCGGGGAGCAGTGTGTGGGGAGGGTGGACCTTGGCGGACTGGGATTTGAACCAGGGCTGCTTCCTTAACTGCTAGGCCACCACTGCCCCGTAGAGATCTTCTTTTTAGATCTTCAAATGCATAGATTAATTTTTTTAGATCAGTTTGCGAGGCAAACAGAGGAACTTAAGGTAAAAAAAAAGCTAAGGCCAAATTATAAACATGCCACCTTATTATGGCACTGCCAGGGGAACCAATACCCGCTTGATCCAGAGCAGAGTCGTGGTTGGAACATTACGTACACACACACACTCACACACACACTCACCCTAGCCTTGGAGGTGTGAGGTCACTACTCTCTGTATCCTAATTGATAATAATTTCCATATCTTTCAACAGTACAGTAATAAAAAATTTTAAATGGCCATTTTTTGGACGCATGCAGGCTGCGCATGGAGGAGCTCCAGAGAAGGCAGGCGGAGGAGCGCGAGCGGCAGCAGCAGGCAGCCAGGCGGGCAGAGGAGGAGAGACAGAAACAGGAGGAGGAGCGGCAAAACAGAGAGATGGAGGAGAGGCGGCAGAAGGAGCGGCGCTGGAAAGAAATGCAGGACCAGCTTGTCAAAGAGGTCAGGGGTTAAACAAGGCTTACTGAGACATCAAGTCCTTGATTACTGTTCACGTTCTGCTTGTTTGTGTCAAAATGATGCTTACTGACAGAGGGAGGAGGCATTCCTGCGGGCCCAGAAGGAAGCTGAGAGAAAACGACAGGAAAGAGAGATGCTGAAAGTGCAGGAGGAGCAGGAGAGACTGCAGAGGAAGAAGGTTCCTAATGCTCAGAAATTTAATATTGCTTATTATTCACTAGGGGCTCGGTACTCAGCTTCTTTATAGAACATTCAGTACTGGCTCTATAAATGATCGCCAAAGACTATTTCTGACACAATTTTAATCCACTCTTTCATCTTTTCAGCGCATTGAAGAGATCATGAAGAGGACAAGGAAACCAGAAGAGCCAAAGGTAAAAGTTTAATGTCATTGTGATTCATACACGCGGTGCACACAATGAAATGTTGTGCACTCAACCCGTCACCTTTGGGTAGCCATGAAAGGCTCCCGGGGAGCAGTGTGTGGGGACAATACTTTTGCTCAGTGGCACTTCGTGGCACCTTCAGATTATGGGTCTGCTTCCTTACCCGCTAGGCCACCACCACCCTATTATCCATGTTTGCCTGATACTTTTGCATTGCAAACCGCACTTTATGTCCACTTGTATTATTTCTGTAATCTGTAATCTTTGTATTTTTCTGTATATAAGATTTTGTTGTCATATTGTGGTCCTTCTTTATACCGTTGGTCTTGAGAGACACCATCGGCCGGAAATCAAATTCCTTGAATGTGTTCACTCACATACTTGGCCAATAAATGCGATTCTGATCCGGATAAGCTCCACCCTTTGCATGTAAGGCTGCGCTCAGCTCACAGTGCCCTTGTAGTTTGTTCTGACCTGGTCCAGAAGAACATTGTCTCATTTCACTGTATGCTGTTTCGATGGTTAATTAAAATCCATCTTGACTTGTCTTCCCATGTGACGCGTAGACACGTCAGTTTCAAATGCTCTGCCACTCTCTGCCTGACAGGCTGAAGATGTTCAAGTAGAGCCCCCGTCTCCTGTCTTCGTCTTGCAGCCTGCCTCATCTCCACTTCTGGAGACCACAGGTATTAAAGAATGTTCAGTTGATAGTGGTTCACGGTGTTGAAATTCACTTCCTGCTGTCACAGGAAACACACAGGATACACACACTCATGCAGTCAGCTGCTCAAAATAGCCCCACCTCTCACACACACACACACACACACACACACAGATAAATAGTGCTGTATAATGATGACTGGCTGCAGAGTGACTCAGCATGCTGGGAAGAGAGAGACACCATGTGGCTGAATCACAAAATCACATAAAAATGTTCTATACAGTTCATTTTTACAGCAAATAAAATAATGCGTCTAATAATCTATTCACTAATTATTTTTTAATCACTTAGCCGCTGCACAAGCCAACGGCCCGTCTGTTGGACTTTTGGAGGTTTCATTATCCACGGGAATGAAGACTGGGGTGTCCCCACACTCCACAACAAATGACTCTTTCCCTATACATTTAGAGCCCTTGGAGGCTAAGAACTCTGGAGCAGATGACCTTTCTGATGGGGTCCAATCCATGGATGTCAGGTACTGGACCCCCAGTATTTCAAGAACAACTATCTACAATTTTACTTAAAGTCAGGACTAAAATATATGTTTTTTAACGCTGACATCATATTGATAGTTTTTCACAGGCTTTACCTTCTTAATGTCTCCCATAGTCCGGTCTCGAGAGATGAGCTCACCTCTATTCCAGACTTTTCTCCAGTCAGCGAGGTTGAGAACCTGCTGGACTTAACATGCCAGGCCTCGTACCCTAAAATCCCGCCGGCTGCAGGACTCGGTGACCTCAATAAGAACCTAATTGAGAGATTAAGCAGCCGTGTTGACTCACAGCTTATTCAGAGCTTCTCGGCAGCCGCAGACAAGATCAGTAACTAAATGAGCAGGTGATGAAACTCTGGCTTCTGTACAAAAGTTGAAACCTTTCCCCCTTCCTGGCCACTTATTTTTTTCTTTTTTTAGGGTGTTTTAATGGAGCTTTGCAGTTCAGTGGTAGAGCCAACAGAAGAAAGTCCAGCCAATCAGTTTTGCTTCTACCTGGAAGGGACAACTATCCTCACGCCTCATCTCTGCAAGGCCTAAACCAGTATATTATTCATCAAAGCCACAATCTGAATCCCCCAGGAGACACAAACATGTGTACAAATAAGCTTTTCCTCTCCTCCATGGTGGTACCGTGGATGAAACCATGACCCACCTGGCTCCGGAGGCAGATGCCCTGTACTGTAGCAGCTGTAGAGAACTGTTTATTCCTCTCGTTCACAGTAACATTTGGTAGGTGATGCACAGACGTGATTTTTTTTTTTTGTGGGAGTGTGCTGTTTTGGGAATATTATCACAGCAGTATTTGATTGCCCTGTAGCTTTATGTTTACTGAGTTTACTGAGCGTACATGTTGTAGAAGGGAAAAGACTCAGACGTGTCACCACTCTACTCAATCAGGCCTGCAAAATGCAAGATATAGTAAATGCGTTATGTAAGCAGTTAAATTTAAAGTCCAATACCATATTTCATTCACAGGCATAGTCTGTAATGGTATTGAAATAAAGCACCAATTTGAGTGTAGTGTGATTGTAGTATGATGCCATTTGATGTAAAAATCACTCTGGCTGATTTTGTTGTGCAGCATTTTACGTGATTCATGGAGAGCTGGTGTGGTTCAGGACTACGAGATGATTTTTCAAACCAGTGACAAAGACTTCTCCTGTGGCAATTAACAGCTTTATTCCCAAATAAACTCTACCCACACCAGCCTTCCACGGATCCGGTCCTCCACTCTTGCTGTAAATAATCATAGTGGGCACTGTGTAGTTGTTCAGTGTTTTTCTTTATCCTATGCACATCATTAAAATCAGCAACAACATGTAATGCAAATCAGCTTAAATTCTTGCATCAGCAGTATTCAAGTATATCAGCAAATGATACAAAGAAGCAGAAAGCTCAATATGATGTGCCAGTACTGTCACATATGCTTACAGTGTATAAACTTACCCATCTTGTATACTCAGGGTGTTAGTGGGCTTAGCATGTATTGCTTTGTGCTTATTTTTAGTTTTGGTGGTGTTCTCGGTGGCAGATTCAAGTGAATTCCTCTAGATTAACATGGTTCAGGACCAATAAAGGCGAAATGTCAGGTGGATCTATCTATCTGTATGTCTGTCTTTTCACAAGACTGTCTTCAAATGCCACTGTCAAGACTACTACAGTTTCATTGTGGAATATAATGGATTCATGTTTTACCTTGAATCAGCTCATTGCTGTTTATGGAGTATGTAGACATGGTGCATGAACCTGCAGCCCTGGAGAAAACAATAAAAAATGTCAAGCTATGTCACTATCGTTTTCTGCCTTTGTTGCACAATTCTGTTTCATAGTGAAATCGTATTGTAAAGCTGAAAACACATATTATTATAATATAAAAAAATATATATTATTATATTATTACTATGTAATGTGCGACCTCAGGCAGCAAACATTATGCAATTTATGAAGCATCTTCTCTAAGCATAAACCTAGTGACATCACCCCCCCACCCCCCACCCCCCAGGATGAATAGGGACATTATGAATAAACATTTACAGCATTTGGCAGATGTTCTCATCTGGAGTGACTTACATACAAGGGGCCAAAAAATCGCAGCCACCAATTGTGTAGGTTGTCCCACTTAAACAGATGAGAGAGGTCTGTATTTTTCATCATAGGTACACTTCAGCTGTGAGAGAAAGAATGTAAAAAAAATCCAGGAAATCACATAGTATGATTTTGAAAGAATGTATTTCCTGTAGGTCTTCACCAGGTTTGCGCTCTTAGTGCTTTAAGATGTCTATCATTGTAATCCCTCATTTGGTTCACCAGGATCCACGCTGAATAACATATCAACCATTCAAACACGTAGTACCCCCAATAATTTAAAGAGCCAGTGTAATTCAAGCATTTTTGTAAGAATGTACTCAAGGCACAAGCGAACTTGGCAAGATACTAGACTAGAGTGAATGGACAGCTGTGTCGTGAGTCAATTTACATTTTGTGTGAGAGTGAGTGAACATTTACATTAACGCGAACGGCGGCGGCCATGCGCATGCGCGATTCGTTTGCAGCCTGGACGCGGAAAAGGGGGCGTGACTGATCGGACGGGAGAGGAGGGGCTCAAAATGTGACGCTAATTTCATATGACAGTTCAACAAACAAGTTAATAATATTCAGTCACTTTCATTTTGGATGAAATAATGACTGTTTCGGTCTATTTTAGCATCGAAAATAGATCCGATGAATCCAAACAAAGATCACAAATTTGCACATTTTGAGAACCACTGGTTTAAGTTATGATTTAGTGCTTCTGGCGCGTCGCTCGGCCCACGCATGCGTCCTTTTCGTCAGCGGCAGGGGGCGCTGTCATTTTTCACCGCCACCTCGCATCTCCGCTCCCGACTTCCGGCTGAAGGGAGAGTTGGCCGAGAAAGAAAACTTCTCCCGTCCTGCCCTTCCGTGTTTCTATAATGACTAAAACCGCCGCGGTTTGACGTCTTGTTTGTAGGTTGCTCGACATTTTGGCGGACGAGCCCTGCCGTCGACGCGGGGACGTGGCGTGTTGTGGTAAGGAGACCCCGACATGTTACTCACACGGACCCAGGGACCGGCCATGCGCCCTGTGCTATTAACAAGGGATTAAATACACACCAACATCAACGTCCGTGTGTTTTATTTCGGCACATTGTTCACATTACGGCCGGGAGAGCCAACACAGACTCTAAAGCCTGCTGTTGCTGCACGTAGCCGACGTTGCTTCGGTCGTTCTGATTTCGATGTTTATATTCCCCTGTACGCGAGCTAGCTGCTAGTTTCACTTTCGGTATTATCCTCGAGCTGTTGTTAGTAGTTAGTTGTATTGATGTCGTTGACCGTCACACGGGATTCCTTGTTTGATCCGTATCTGTCCTGATGTCCTGTCGTGTTGTGTGAGAGTGCATCTGGCATTGTCAGTGTAGGTGCACTGGTTGCTTAAAACATGTTTTGTTCTTCAAGGTCGAAATGTCTCTGCCGCGTTCCCGGTCACCTAATATACACAGGTAGTTACATGCATTAATTAGAAAAAAAAGTTGCTTTCTTTATTGTGCCGTTGTCACTATGGGCTGTAATTGCCTAATAAATATTTTACATTTGAACAGACACACTTCCATGTATAGAAGGAACCCAGGAAGACATGACGATAGACCCTTTTCAGCCAAATTTGCGCCGGTTGAGGACCGTGGTCCTTGGAGACCGTCGGAGACGCATAGTAGAATGCACTGGAATGATGTTCCCTTTCAGCGTAAAGGTTCTTTTGAAGAATGGTCAAGTTTTTCTGACGATTTGGGGGCACAGATGGGACGAGGCCGAAAACTGCCAGAGCATCACCCGCGACATTCACCTGTGAAATACGACGGCCGTCAGAGGACCCCTCCCAACCACTCTGCTCTAGGATATGCAGAGCGAAGGAGGCTCTCACCCAAGGTATTTGAAGAAAGGCCAGCTCTCCGCTCCCCGAGACGACTGCATAGAGAGAGACTACAGTCTCCTACCCCACCGCCGTACGAACCGCACCACAGAGAATCAACTGCACACTGGGAGCAGAATGAACGTAGGCCCACCAATCCGAACGGGCCCGGGAACGTGTCGGGAAGAAACCAGAGGGACGTGAGAGGACGCAGCCCCAGGGGCCGGTCGCATGGTTGGTCTCAGGAGAGGAGACATGATCGGGTGGAACATGGTTATCATACTGAAGAGCACAAGGAAGGTTATGGGCAAAGGAGCTCCTTTTCAGAGAGGTACAAGAAGGTTGTTGTGATTTGAAATCTGGTTTAACACGTCCTCAGATGAAAATGTATAAAGGACGTGGACTGGATAACAAGCCAAGATTTCCCTGGAAGAAACTGCATTTGTCAATTTGTTTATTGGATTTTTAAAATTATTTTTTTTATTATTATTCACTAAAGGAATTTTACAGTTAGTTGTTTTAAGTGACCATCTCTTGACCCTTTCAGTATATCTCTCCAAATTCATGAATTAGAGCTGAAAATATTTATTCTGATTAGTCCTTTTCCCTCTTTTATTCTCAGAATAATTTTGGCTTTTCACACTACAAGGTGCTCAAATAGGATTCTAATTTTATGTAGCTGAATAATTCTAATAATCCTTTTAACCCCTAAGAAGTTACAGGAATCTCACCTTTTGGTGCCATTTCCAACTATTGGATAACGTGTTAAATGAAGTATCCAAATTTTAAATACAATTCAAAATAGAATGCAATTATGATTCACGTTTTCATTAATTATTCTGATCTGGGTCACAAAACGTAAGACTAGTGTGAATGTAGCCTTTGACTTTGATTTTTGGAAACTAGCCTTTTGGTTATGGTAAGTATGGAAAAGCCGGGGAGGTGTGCCAGTGCTCCAGAGAGCACCATCTTAACAAGTCAGGTTTCACTAGGCCAGTTTTCTGTGTGTTGAACATTGTTACTTTATATTAAAACAGGTCACAGCCCAGGAGGTCAGAGTTTAGGGATCACCGGCCTCCTAAAAGGACCAGAGAAATGGGACACCCTGTGGAGCACAGAAACTACAGCCCAGTCCATCATGGCCCTGTTATTGTCGAGCATGGACATGGTATCTCACATTATGAAGAGAAGAACAGGGATGATGAAGGTGTGAGGAGGGAGTGTGGCCCCCACCGAGGTCCGTCACATGACAGCCACAGAAGGGAAGCAGGACCCACCACTTTTGAAGACGCAAGGATGGTGCCCAGCACTAAAAGACAGACGGGTCCTGCTGAGGGTGGGATGAGGAACATGATGCCACTAAGAGGGGAGTCTTACTCAAAGAACTTTAAGGATCAGAGGCCTGCAGTGCCAGCCAAGGATGTGGATTTGAGACCCAAGAGACTCAAACATGCAGACCACTCCCCGTCTAATTGGCAGCCACAGAGGCCCGATGGAAAAGAAAGAGGAATCTCAGTCCAGGAACAGGCACATCAGCAGGCACATTTTCAGTACAGGAATTCTAACACAGACAAGGAGTCAAGACTGGGTGCCACCAACTGTGAGACACTCAAGATCAAAGTGGACATGAGTCACAAAGTGGGTCAAAACAGGTATGGTATGGTCTCCACTGGCACATTTAGGTATGGTTGAAAGTTCATGCTTCTTTTCTGCATCATGCTTCCGAGAGTTCCTGTACATCGGAGGCTTTCCGAGGAATTAACTGGATATTTTTTTCAACAGAGACTTCTACTAATTCCATTTTTTTCAAGGATACAAAGACTTCTGAAATCTCTTCTGATCGCCACGTTCAGTTGTTTTTGTATGAAGACGGATCTTTATTCATTGGTATAGCAAGGCGGAGAACTGTACATTTTACCATGAGCTACCCAACAAGTTCAACACATTGATAGTCAATGGTTCGTATCCAGTGACCAGCTGAAGGATGAATTGAGTAGTGGTACAATAGTGCGGAACAACTGAGCCATCGTGAAGTTACAGACCACACTTCAAACGACATTTTCACCAAGTGTTTGCCATGCTGAAGATGTAACATCAAGGTTACTTCAACTATGCTTTGAGGAGTGGAGTGCGTACTTCGCAGTGGTGGCCTAGCGGTTAAGGAGCGGAGCCATAATCAGAAGGTTGCCTGAGGTGCCACTGAGCAAAGCACCGTCCCCACACACTGCTCCCTGGGCGTCTGTCATGGCTGCCCACTGCTCACTCAGGGTGATTGGTTAAATGCAGAGGACTAATTTCACCGTGCGCTGTGCTGCTGTGTATCACAAGTGACAATCACTTCACTTCCGGACAGAACAGAAAAGGTCAACTTGACTGAAAAGGCTTCGTGAAATGTCAAAAACCGGACTGGAGCACAAAGACACTGAACATGTTGATATCCTATTTACATGAAATGGAAATTAATGATTCACAGCCAAGAGCAGAAGAATCAGTGGGACTCTGGTGGACCAGTGGAATGAAGATCAATTTGACTGCGGATCCATTACAAGAGACACAGCAATCAAATCTCCATGGAATTTCAGCCAGTAAAGTCACTGGGTGCATATTAAAAAACAACATTAATAACTCCGGACACTGGAATCACTTTATTTATCAGGAAGTTATGTCCACCAAAATACGAACGTTGGCCATTAATATGGAGCTAAATGCTACAGTCAAGTCCTTGTCGTCACTGTGGAACATCACATTTCAAGATGGTCAAGGAAGTCGATCTGTCTCTGCAGTTCTTTGTGTGATTGGTGAAACCAGATTGTCATCCTCTCCCGATTTCCTCTGGATGAAAATGATGTGAGAGCTGATGAAGCTGCTACCAGGATCCAAGGACTCCAAATGGCTTCACACAGGATGTTTTTCTTCGGTAGAGATGAGTGTGCCCTCATGAATGTTAATTTCAGCCTTGGGAGTCTTGAGATGACTCGAGAAAACTGAAAACGGGTCATTCGCAATTTCCCAGAACCTACTACGCTCCACGTCACTGGAAAACATGGAGGCAACACAGTCATAAAGGTTTTTCCTAATGGACTCCACAGCTGGCACCAACTTATACTTCCCAGTAAACCCCGTTTTTGCCACTTGTGCCAGGAAAGGACCATCTGAAGATCAACGAATGAAGAATTACTGAAATTGTTTGATCAAAGGTTCTTAACAAAAACAAAGGATTTCCATCACCGGAGGAACGTCCAGGCTTCCCCAGGTGCCATCATCATCATCTCTAGATCAAAGGAATTCGGCAGCATATTTTTGGACTCCTTTTCACTGAAATATAATAGGAACATTTTTCTTTGACATCATGTTGAGGTGTATATATCTTTTTTTTTTTTTTTTTTTTTTTTTTTTGTTCCATGAATGATGCAAGTAAAGAAAAGACCGAACGGATTGAATTAAAGACCAGAAGTTATGAAATCAATTGAAAATCACTCAGTGTTTGTGGTGGTGCACTTCCAGAGGTTGCTGCTTAGAAACCTGAGCAAACAGGAGGACCGGAGTTTCTCTGTGAGTTACAAAGTGGATTTGACTGTGAAATGTCATAATTTGGATGAAGCTACTAGAGTGAGTACCGTGGGCTTGACACACATTGAATGGAGGAGATTTTGTATCGAAATCGTCTTTGGACACCGTAAAACAGCACCATGAAGAAAATGACCTGTTCCGACAGAATCAAGAGTAGAAGTGGAGGATGTTCTGATTTGAAGACACCTGATGTTTGTTCCATAGAAGATGGATTGCTGTAAAGTGTTATGGTGGAAGAGAAGCATGAACTTTCACCTCGTTCACAAACGTGGCAAATCTGTGGCGATGTGACTTTATACACAGTACATGAGTACATAACTTGTTCCAATTTTGCCTTTTAACATTTTAACTAATTAAAAAAACTACTCATCTCTCTCTGTTCCACATTTTCTGCACTTAAAAATTCACAGTTAAATCGTTCTGGATATTTCAGTTTAGTTGGGCAGTTATGACCACATTTTTAAAGCCAGTATTGGGTTTGGGTTCTAAATGTTCTGTTCCCAACAGCTCTCTCAGCTATTCCTCAGACAGGCAACTGTCTTTGGACCTTGTCAATGTGGGCCGACAACGTCTGGACTTCTTGCCCTTGCTGGAGCACACTGGCACATTTAAGGAGACATCATTGCACTCTGGGACCTTTGCCCAAGAGATAATAACCTTGGTTCATCAAGTCAAAGGTTTGAGTTTATTTTTCTCAGTGGTCATATGGGTGCTAAAAACAGGATAAAAGGCACTTGGCAATGATTTGATTGTGCTTTCTTTTGTCTGTTTGTGTGCCAACCCTTTCTTCAGAAAATTACTTCAAAGGACAAGACATCACACTAAATGAACGTTTTGCCTTCATGCAGAGTCCTCATTTAGATGAAAAGGAAGGCACGGTATCGAGGTAGGGATTTTGGCTTGCTATTACCCCAATTGATGATGGATTTTGATTTCAAGGGAACCCAAGGTCGTTTAAGATACAAACCTGTTTTTTTTTTTTTTTTTTTTTTTTTTTGGTTTTTTTCTATCTCACAGACAAATTAAAGTGTCTGTACCTGATACCATGCCTATTTTCTCTAAAATTGCCCATATGCAGGTATGTGTTCTTTTTTTTTGTGGCATTACTTTAATCTGGTATTGCTATTCCTATGGATGTTATGACAATCCGTGTCATTCATGACAGCAAAGACCGCAGATGATTAGTGATCCAGATGACCTCCGACATGATTTGGAAAGGAGAAGACAAGAACGTCTGGAAGGTGTAAAGGTTACAATTTCTGGAGGGGGATTCAGGTTCGTTTTACTTTATGAATGTTCTAAACACATTACATGTGTATTAAGATTACTGTCTTTTCCAGATTTTTTTTTCTTTTAGATAATCATCTAAGTGCATGTGAAGAGAATCTTTACGATGGCATATGTTTCAGTCAACGTACATGCAGTTTTTTGTCATCCACTAAGGGTTCTGGGCTGTGGCAGTAAAATCTTAGTTTAAGATAAAATAATCCTTTATTAGTCCTACAAGTTGGAAATCTGCGCCTGTTCTACTGTGTTAGAATGTTGTCAGTGTAGTACACAATGATGTCATGGCTCCATCACTAGCAAATTTACAAGAAATGATGTAACCCAGGTACCACAAGTTATCCTTTTGGGGACAACCAAAGGGCATAACAATAGAAGTAACCACACAATGTTGTTCTTAGGAATTAACTTGACCAGTTCTTTTACTCGTGCTGCAATTTGCTCCATTAATTTTTCCCTAGTATGGAAAAAGAATCTACCTACATCGCTGATGATTGCATAGGTGATGATCCTCATTGGTCGGAATTACATCAAGGAGTGGAACAGTGGGGGCAGCCGATGGTAATTTTTTTAAAAATTCATCTTCATCCATCCATCCATCTACTTGTTGCATGTGTCTTTTTCTGACATTGTCTCAATTGTTGGATTTTTAGGATGATCAACATCAAAGGAGGCTTGGTGCAAACAGGAAGACCTTGAAGCGTAATTTTAACCAGCATAGAAATCAAATGATTCCTAACAGGAGACCATACCAGGACAGTGGAAATGGTGAGTTTTTTTGTTTGTGTGTTTCATGAATGACTGGGCTGAATAAAACTACTAATTCAGCCTACAAATTCACTTTCTTTTTTTAATTTAGATGTTTGTTACCAACCTGACAAAGTATTGTCAGATTTCAATATTTCAATAATGCTATTTTTCTTTTTAGGTGGCAGCTGGTAAAGTTGGGAGTAATTTGTCGTTCTGTGACTTGAGCTGATGAATGTTTCTCATGAAACCCCACATGTTAAATGTGCAGAACCGCCAACTGTGTGTAATTTCATTGACTAATAAAAAATCTTCTAGAAAGTAGAAATCAGTACAAGTCTGCAACTAGTGATGCACCCTTTTTAAAATTTGGCCAATACAATTATATAAAATAAATCCAACATAAAATAATGCAACATAATATTTATACAAAGGGGGAGATTTCAAAAGTGCAAAGAAATCCCCTGGTTTGATATTTAATGAATATCATCTGAAATCATTATGGTGCATCTCTACATTATTCACTTTTTTTTTTTTTTAATGCTTAAAAAAACAACGTGGATTAATTTTCTTACTGAAATTCATGATTGGTTAATGTTTTCATTGAAATTGCTTTTGTGTGTGAAATATTCAAGTGTAAGATAACACATTGAATAAAAAATTATTCCACAACAATAGATGTATCATTGTTTTGTTTTCTGGGGGGGTGGAGTTACACTGTTCCAACACAGGTTCATTCAAAAAGTGAACAGCTTGTTTAAGTTCTTTTTCCATTGTTTGCTGAATATTTTTTCTCACTGCTGTACAGAATCTAAGATTGCCCTGTTTACATAAGCAAATGCCAATTAATACTCTGTTTGGAGTTACTTAAGGTTTATTACAGATTACTGCACTGAGGTAATATAGGTTCATTCATCTTAATGGTAGCTTGATTGCTTTAGCAACATTTCACTGAGTTGAGGTCTCTCTGTTTTTTACATGGAGAAGTGGCTTGGCTTCAGTCTATTTCTACCTGAACTTTTGACCTCACTTCATAATTTAATGATTGTATACACATGGATTGTATACACCTTTCGTTTGTAGTTTAATGGAAATAAAAAAAACTTGGCAAAAACAATCAAAGGCACAAGGAGGCAACCAAAACTGGACCTGATAGGTAGTGTGCCAGATTTGCATTTTGAACAGCTGGGCCACGTCTGATGGTTAAGACACAACTGGGCGATGATTGAAGGTGATACTGGTCTGGTGTCCAGCTCAGTTTGGATGGCCAACGTCTTATCCGTGCAGAATCTGTTTCAGATAGTTCGCGCATCGCATGACAATGGTTTGAAGGACACCTCCATGTTCTCCTCCAGCATGATGTCAAATCGGCACATCTGTGGCCTGTTCACAGAAACATATTGTTAGTCATTTGTAGACAAATGAATACACATTTATATCTCTTGGACCAGTAAATAACCAGTAAGTGCAATTATACACTAATACTTGGTGTATTTAAATAGTTCAACTTTAAGATTGCTATAAATATAAAAGATGTTTACAAAAATGGGTTCTTTGACAGCACCAATGACAGCTCTCTTAATTTAGAGCCCTTTGGGCAGAATAGCATTTATTGTCAGATGGCTGAGAACACCAACCTGTGGGGTTTGTCCAGTGGAGAGATACGGATGCGAAGCAGACGTAATTTATACCGAGGACCAATCACATTCCCGGTGACGATGCGCAGAGATATCTTCTGAATTGGATACAAATCCTCATCGAACTGTGCCAGCAAACGGTTTGCTGTGTACTGCTCAAATCGGAACAACTTGCTGGGGGGGGACATATAAATATGTAATCTCAACACAGTATCACAGAAGCAGAGAACACTGCTGTACTCACTGGTCCATCCTGGTTTCCACTACGTTCTTCCCGTTGTGTAAACGGAGGACAACGACACCCCATCGCAGGTACTGGTTCCAAGTGACCATGTCCACCCTGTAAGTCGTTTCTGCCATAAAACATGGAGCATTTCCATTTCAAACTTAAACCGTGTGGGGTTGGGAATAGTGCTGTGTAAAAAGATTTTGTTCTTAATGCAACTTACTGCTGTATGGGAGCTCGCTTGTGGTGGAGAAATATACTCTAGTCTGTCCCATCTTCACGAGACTATCCTTCCATTTGCTCATGTCATAACCTAAAAGTGACAAGAATGAAATTAAATGAATAAACAACTTGACCCCCAATTAATTAGTCGAGTAGTTAGACTGGACTTTTCTCACCGAGGACCGGACAGGACGCAGGTTTAAAAGCCTCGCACTGTAAGCACTGTCCATTCAGAAAGTCAGTGTAGGATGAGCAGGGGTAGGCTGTGAGGTTGCAGGTACGGTTCAGAGCGCACAGGTAAAGGAAAACGGACCGCTGGTGATCACACACAAAAAAGGCCTTCCCTGCGGAGGGCAAAGTCAGCAGTGAGTGTGAAGTTGAAGAGTGACAATGACATTTTTGTGCACAGGGACATCGTGAATATCGCATACTTGTCCTTATTCACTCTTGTAACATGAAGCATGTAGGCATATTACAACCAATTGCTGTTTTGTGGCCGTCATTTTGACTCTATTGTTGTTGAAAACAATGAAAAGTACATTCCTGTTAGTCGTGTTCTTCGGGTTTAACTGAGTGCTGACCTGAGAAGATTGTCTTGGGGCAGCCAGGCTGATCTGCTCCACCATTAGCATAGAAATCAATGTGACCGTGAGACCCTCTTAGACCAAGGCCTGGAAAATATTGCCCAGTGCAGAATTCCGTTATAAGTACTGCAGTGTAGTGGGACTGTGAATTTGGGTGACATGGACACCGTCACTTACCATCCATGTCTGTGTGCAGGACGTCTACGAACTGAGCATCAGTGGGGTCGAGGCGCTCTTCAGGGGGAACGCCTGCAAACATTGGCCCTGCTGGATCCAGCCCTTTAGCAAAGGTGCAGATGATCAGTATCGGACATCACGGTCTGACATGCGAAGAGCTTTTTAATACTCAGTTTTACCTGTGATCCTGCTGATTTTGCCCCCGAGCATAGCACCGATTAAGCCTGCCACGTGCGCTCCCAGGCTTACTCCAATTAGGTGGATGGAGTCCAGTGACGCCCCTTCATCCTAGGGTGACACACATTCATTCACAGGTCGTGGCCACGCTGGTCGCCAGGCACATGGCTCAACACATCCCGTAGCTAAATCTGGGCGCTTCCCAGGCCATGCTGCTGAACATGTGCATGACGGACATGTGAGAGGCTTTTCCCCGTCTGGCCTGCAGACAGCAAATCCCTCCCACTCACCTGCATGTTCTGGATGAAGGCGGTGAGATTGGCAGCCGTTCCTCGTGTGTTGGCGATGGCTGTGAAATAGTTGAGGTTGGCAGCGCCCCGATTCCAGTCGACCACAATCACATTCATGTCGTCCTGCTTGGCCAGCAGATGAACTATGTGGTCTATCCAGATGGGGGGCGCCCCCGTCGGCCTGTAGCCGTGGATGACGAAGGTGGTGGGCCGGGACAGGTTGAAAAGAGGCTGCGTGGATAAGTTGTGGTGGGAGAGCTCCTGTCCACATTCCAGGTTGGCACGCGTGTACAAGAGCAGCCGCACGTACAAGCTGGTCCCCATGAACGTCTCGTGGAAGTACAGGTCAGTGAAGTTGTCGCACTCGCTGTCCTGGCCTGGGGAACAGAGATTCATCTTATGAGCAGAGGTCTTCCCACCGTTTCTTTTCTCTGTCTAAAGAGATTGATGGGAATGTGAGGTAAGCCAGGGTTTTAGCGACCCAGTTTCCACACGTCTGATCCTCAAGCGCTGGCGACAACAGTTGTCTCTCGCATCGCCGTGGCGTTGAGCCTGCAGGACTTCACATTCTGCCAACAGCAGACGTGCGTTTGTGCTTGACCACCTCAACCTTGTGTACTGATACAATTCAGCCCTCAACCAGGAACACTGAGGCTTTAGCGGTGATCTGGGCTCCGTAATTAGCATGCTTGTTCCAGGCCCAATTGGATCACGATACTATAAAAAAGTGCCTCATCCCACATCTTGCAGTGGGCCCCCGCCCTGCCCTGCCCCTAAGAGGACCATATTCTTGACCCTCATCCGAAAAGGGGCAGGAGGTGATTGTGGATGTTTGCCTTGCAGAAAAAGATGTAGGAGCCTTCACATCCCGCTTGAGGGTCATCCACTACTAGTGGTAATGCTGCTAAAAATGTTTCCCATGAAATTTGAACATGGTGACCAGGAACGGAAATAGCTGGCACCTATTCATCCTTCTGCATACTGTAGATCTTTCAACTCCAAAAGTTGAAAGCTTCCAAAAGAAACGCCAGCACAGACCACTCAGCTGGACTACATGCAACCTTACCTTTGCAGATCATGATGGTGGTAACCAGACCCACAAGTGTCCAGAGAAACATCCTGACTGTGTAGACTTGAGTGAAAACAAGGGAAGGAGAGAGACCAGAAGACCAGAGAGTGCTCAGAGAGTCTGAGCATCTGAGCAGCAACATGCAGAGTTAAGCAGGCAAGTGAGTGGGAGGGGTCAGACAGATCACTCGTACTTACTGGGCTCTTCCATAGGCTGGAGATATTCAATCCCAGCTCCAGAGAATGAGAGGGCGAGAGCGAGAAATAGCAAAAGAACAAACTATGAAAAAGATTCACAAGCTTATTCCCAAATAGGGTTCAAATTTCACTTAATGAGCCAATTTCCTGTTGCAACCATGAGCCTAAAAATCCCACCACCTAAAATGTCTGTTTGAAAGATGCATTTACTTGTACTTCCAAATTCCTGGTAGAGTCTTCGGGTTTACTGTGTGCTATGACAGGACTGCTCCCTCAGCACCAGTCAAGGAAAGTGCTCACATCTGCAGGGATATTAATAGTTTCTCATGCAGGAGTTGTGGTTTGTTAAAGTACACCCTTACACCAAAGAATGTATGTTATTGTCAGCTACATCACAAGATCTGGGCACGAAATGCTGAAAGAGCAGGAGACATACCCCTTTCACTGCAGCGGCTGTAAACAGAACTAAAATCCGACACTTAAGCTTGCTTATTAAGATCTCCTGACATGAACATTTTATAGGATTATTTAACATTAATACGCGTTCCACTGGCTTGTCTATGGTCAGTGATCAATGGCCAGAAATGGCGATAGGTGTAAAGAGTCCTTTGGCCATTGGCCGATCCGAAGATGACAGCTCAGACAGCCGTATCTGGAATTTGTCCCCTTTTGTCGTCACATTTTTTTTCTGGATAAACGCTGACACGACTTCCAGTCTGCGCAAAACATTGAGGGTGGTGAATGGTGTTGACGTTGTTTCTGCGAATGCCCACTTGCTTCTATAGGCCGCTCTCCTCCTCATCCTCATATAGTTTTTAATTTTTATTTTTTTACATTTTTACAGCATTTATCAGACGCCCTTATCCAGAGCGACTTACAATCAGTAGTTACAGGGACAGTCTCCCCTGGAGCAACTTAGGGTTAAGTGTCTTGCTCAGGGACACAATGGTAGTAAGTGGGATTTGAACCTGGGTCTTCTGGTTCATAGGCGAGTGTGTTACCCACTAGGCTACTACCACCCTTATAGGCTTACTTATACTTATTCCCTCACTTGTTCATTTACCGTGATCACACTGTAACGTACAAGGCGGAGCACGTGGTTAATGCTAAAACTATACATGTCAAACCAGATGCATGAGAGTTTGCAACCTTGGCATGGGCACTGTCCAGCTATGAATGCCCATACTCAGATGGTGGTGATGCACTTTATGTTCATGAATGTCCCACCCCTCCCCCCAAAAGTTACTGCACCGACCACAAAGCATTGCAGTTGCTCAGTGATTTATGTAAAAATGAGCAAAACTGTATTTTTTAGTTCCATTATGCTAGACGATGAAGAACCGTTGGGTTAATAAATTTTTTTTTCTGGAAAAACAGCAACACGACTGCACCAAACATTGTGGTTGGTGAACGGTGTTGATGATGCTGCGAATGCAAGGCCGCATTCCTCTTTGTCCCGCCCCTCTCCCCCTCATTTGGCTGCATGTCCCGGGGAAATCCCATTGTGAGACTGGCTAGAATTCTGTGATTCTGCACCACAGCTGAGTTTCGGAAAGAGAATTCAGATACAGTATTAGGGAACCACTCAAAAATTAATAATAGGGGACCTTTAAGATTGTGTCTTATTTTGTCAGATCCCGCTACCAGACAGAACTCACCTTTGGTTATTTTTGCCTGCTGTAGGTTGCAGGATAGGCGCACTGCGGAATCCGTTTATCCCTCCCCCGGTGTTCAGTCAAGAAATGGGATGACCGAACCTGCTGATGAGCAGCTGGCTTGAATGAAGTCGGACTCAGGATATCCTTTTACATTAAGATGCTTAACTTCTCACACTTCAGAGATTATGTAAAGCTTATGTAAATAAATACAGGTTGGGCGCTGGTTCTCCAAGGTCCAGCTGGGAAACTCTGACAGCATGTGACTGTGACCAGGACCTTTAAATCCGGAGAGGCAAAGAGGTCAGGTACGGGTGAGCCTCAGACTGCTCCTTTCCAAATGACATAGTAAGCATTTATGGATAATTTGTTAATAAGTGATTATTCCATTTGGTGTTCCATAAAATGTTAGGGTGGTAGTAGCCTAGTGGGTAACACACTCGCCTATGAACCAGAAGACCCAGGTTCAAAAACCCACTTACTACCATTGTGTCCCTGAGCAAGACACTTAACCCTGAATTGCTCCAGGGGGGGACTGTCCCTGTAACTACTGATTGTAAGTCGCTCTGGATAAGGGCGTCTGATAAATGCCGTAAATGTAAATGATGTAAATGTTTTTAATGGATGTGCTGAGATAAGTTAAGTTTATATATATATTAGTTCCATTACTGCAGCATTGGCGGTGCATGTCTTGAATTGTTAGAGAAATTGGAGGATTTAATCTAAATTTGCTCATGTTATGTGAGTCCTGCAGGCTTTGCTGATTCCACATGGAGATCTGGGAGACAGATTACTGTTACTATTCTCTGTCCTCTTATAACCTCAATGAAATGTAGCAGATCCAATTACACAGTATCCCTTGTTCAGCATTCTAGTTCAGCAGGTCATGAATAAGTGTGACCTGTAGCTGTGGACATAATTTAATATTGCAGATTGCAGGGCACATCTCCAGACACTAGTCACCATTCATGTTTTTTCAGATGCCCGTCCCTTTGTCACCCCAGGCACAATCGGTGCTGTTTTCTAAAGGACAGCGGTTTTCATCTAGTCTGATTCATATACATAGAATACATAGAATATGTTTTTATGATAATTGGGTGGTAGTGGCCTAGTGGGTAACACACACACCTATGAACCAGAAGACCCAGGTTCAAATCTCACTTACTACCATTGTGTCCCTGAGCAAGACACTTAACCCTGACTTGCTCCAGGGGGGGACTGTCCCTGTAACTACTAATTGTAATTCGCTCTGGATAAGGGTGTACACACCCACGCATATACTGTATGTGTATATACACACACACACACACACACACACACACACACACACACACACACACATATATATAAATATATATATGTGTGTGTGTGTGTGTGTGTGTGTGTGTGTGTGTATGTATATGTATATGTATAAACCCATTTTAAATATGGTCTTATTTTAAGAGTCTAAAGAGTTTGGGTTTTAAAAAATAATTAGAGCATAATAACTAAAAGCTGCATGCCTGATAGATATCGGATTGACTCTGAGAAATGGTAGTATTTGAGCTTTTTCATACTATGAAATATTACATTTTTCCCTCTCTGGATCAGCAGGGGATGTAAATCTGTCCTAGACTAGCCTCTACTGCTCCTGTTGGCAGCTACTTTTGTGGTTTGTGTCACAGCACCTACTTGGCCAAACCACTGAACGTTAAATAAAGATACAAAGGATCTTGGAACAGACAGAAACGCAGAAGGTGGCTCAATAATATTTATAAATTTGACACAATTTTAGATTTCACAGCATGCAATCTGCATGAAGATTGTATTGTATGTATGAATTTATGTCAGTAAAATATAATAAATATACATTCATTATATGCACTTAATGACAGTGCTGCAAAGTTAATCCTGGTTATTTCTTCAAGAATGTGGCCATGAGGTCCACTGGAATGGGGAAGACCACGGTGGAGTTCTTCTCACTTGCGATCTCCGACAGCGTCTGCAGGTACCGCAGTTGTAGGGCGGCTGGAGACTCGGACATCACAAGTGCTGCCTCCTTCAAGGCACGGGATGCATTCATCTCCCCCTCTGCTGTGATCACCTGTTAGAGAGCCCTTAGAGTTCAGGCATGACCATGCACTTATACTCACCTAAATGCAAATCACTAATTTCACAATTAATTTTATTATAAAAAAAACAGGGGATGCCATAAGGCTGAGGCCCACAGTCACAGACATGTAAAAATGAACTGGCTCAGGACGAGAAGCCAGAGGATGCAGTACACTGGCCAGCACAAGCATGTTGTGTTTGCTGTAGACATGATTAGCCTGAATGATCCCTCTGGAACCTCTTGACCAATAATGGCGCATGGTATGTGCAGGCGTGAGGGGGCTTCCTTCCAGTGTCCACCAATCAGAAAAGCTTCCACCTTTGAGAAACGCCATGGAAAGCTGCAAAGCTGATTGGATCAGACTTGGCAGTAACTTCAGGAAAGCCTTTTTGTCACTAGTGTTGTTTGTCTACCACATTCACACACTTGTTCACTGTGACCATAGTGACAACCAAATTGCCAAATTGTTGGCCTTTTCCATAGAAATATTATTTAATAGAAT
The DNA here is from genome assembly GCF_900700375.1 of Denticeps clupeoides. Taxonomy (NCBI): domain Eukaryota; kingdom Metazoa; phylum Chordata; class Actinopteri; order Clupeiformes; family Denticipitidae; genus Denticeps; species Denticeps clupeoides. The sequence continues at coordinate 36,281,556 of NC_041708.1, forward strand.
TTATTATTAGACCTGCACATTCAGTAGTTGTTATAGTCTATAGAAATATGTATTTATCCTGGAAATCTTTGTTGAGTGATATGACATTCACTGTTAACATATCCTGTAACTAGGAAATTTAAATAATTTTTTTGTCACCTTGGCTCGTGCCTCTCTGGTGGCCTCGGCCTCAGCAGCCATGGCCCTCTGTAAACTCTGGGGAAGCTTGACATCCTTCAGCTCCACTCGCTCCACCTTTATTCCCCAGTGCTGAGAGGCTTCATAGAGGATATCCTGTGACGGTGACCTTTGTTGATCTCACAATTCTAAAAACTCAAGCATACTGACTAAACAAATTACTTCAAGGTGCCATTTTCCCTCACCTCCATTTGGTCAGCCATCTTTTCACGGTCAGTTAAAATCTCCGTCAAGTTCCTCGTACCCAGCATGTTCCTTAAAGTCGTCTGTGCTATCATCTGCGTGGCCCGGTTGGCATCCTCCACTTTGGTTATGGACACCGTGGGGTTAAAGACACGATAGTACACCACTCCATCCACCATGATGGTCACCGAGTCTTTGGTCAGCACCTGAAGGAAGGTCCTTTTAAAGCACAGGTAGCATTTTCCTGAAACAAGCTAAAAAGCTTGTACCATATATGGACATATATGGTACACTGACATGTAGTTTCCACCAGAGGGCAAACTTTCGGTCTGAGAAAATTAGGTTCTGAGTCTACAGCAGGAACACTTGTCCATGTTTTAATGTAATATGTATTCACCCTAGCTAATATGTAAAGCAGTAGATTGAATTTAAGATACACATTTCAGTGAAATGACAGAGGAAAGACAGCCCTCTGAGTCCAGTTCCCAAACGCTACTCTGCCACCAGATCAAGATTAAATATGTTCAGTCAGTGAAAAAGAGCCACAGAACCTTGTAAATGTCAAAAAAATGTTTGCAAATCTCATGAAAAATCAATAATGAATTATCTTTTTTCATCCTTTTTGCCCTCTCTCAACAGAGCTAATATTTCAACAATGTCTCAATTTCAATGTTCCAGATTTTTTTAATGTTCAATTATGAATACAACTCAGGAACTGTATTAAAAACGGAATTAAAGATTAGACAATAACATTGACAGGTGAATAGACGTTTTGTTATTTTGTCCGTAATAAATACTCACCTCCTGGGGAGGTATGCTAAAAGAGATCGTTCTCATATCAACTTTTCGGAAAGTGTCCACACATGGGATGATCCAAAAAATACCTGTAAAAATGAATAATTTTATATCACTCTTATTTAACAGCCATTTAATCCCTTAATTGAAGAAAATACATATCACCCTACTGTTGTAAAAGCATTGTAATCACTGTTATATGAATTTAATGCATATAACAGTATAGAACAGTTATGTATAGAAATAAAATAAGAGCAGTCACCAGGTCCCTTTGCACCGCCCAAGATTCGTCCTAAGCGGAAGATTACTGCTCTCTCATACTCCTGCACAATCTGTTCAAACGATAAATACAAATATAAGTATAATTTCACCATCCACATGAATAAGTATATTCACTCAAATTTGATGCGTTGAAACCCTCCCAGCACCTTTTCATGTGCGCAAAGTGTAGTAAAGACTAGAAAAGATTAAAAAACAATCAGTTACATTTGTTGTAATCTTAGATCCATTTGTACCTTCAGGCAGATCCATATGCTGAGGGGGAATGTAGCAATGATGAGGAGAATTGACACAAAGGTGAGGATCGCCCCGCAGAATCCAGAGCCCATGGACTTGTCCTCTATATTTAAAAAAATTAAAAAATCCATTAACAGAGACCCAACAAACACTTTTTATAAGGAACCTTCTGTGGGTGAGACACAGATCTACCTGGCTTGGCTGCATCATCACCACCTACATCTACACCAACACTGTTACGAGACATTAGCTGGACTCTGTCGACTGAGCGGCCGGGTCCAAAGGAATGATTCAGTCTCGGATTCGCTCCGGTCTTAAGCCAAGTGTGAAGAGTTACACAATGCCCAACGAGCTGTTCTTTCACACGTGTAGTAACAAGGGACGCCTGTTGCGTCACATTGCCTGGCAACAGACTGTTGTTCACCTGGGCATGTTGACTTCAGACCTCACCCTCCATTTGTTTCTGTAGACACTGGAAAATTAAGGCATGTAACCACTATACAATCGCAGTCTTTAATGACATTTGTTAATAAACTGTGTTTAATAATCGTTTATATTAAATGGCTGCGTAGGCTGATACTTTTTCAGATGGGCTTGTCTATTTTAATCCAAACCCCAAGTGTTTTATTTTCCCTGTAGGATTCTCAAAGAGGCTTATCCCAGTATTATTACCCTGTTTCTTCCCCCATCATATTCCACAAAAGAGCAAATGCGAGGGCTGAGGGCCGCTGTCACTTAATCACTTTTAAATCTTCTGCCCTTGTGTGGGGCTGCGCTCACACCACCACCTCCTTGAGGAATTCCCTGAGTTTTTAAGAAACAACATGTGGGATGGTCAGCTGGGGCTAAGACCCAATTATTGTCAATTATTCATTTAGGCACCATGAAATATTCATCTGAAACGCCCATTTAAACTTTATTTGTGCAGCCTGTACAGTACCTGAAAGGCATTGAGTTTCAGCACCAGCAATCTAGTTTCCCCCAACAATATTATCCCTTCTTAACTTATAGAGATGAAGGTCTCCAGTCATCCAGCTCTCCTTCTCTTCTTCCTCTCTCAGTAGAGTTTCACCCATAATAAAAATAAGAAATGCTCAATACACTCTGAAACGTGCAGTATTGTACCATTTATGGGATTTTAAACATATCCATAGGTTGCAAATTGTTGTATTATTTTATTATTCATTTTATTATTTTATTTAAAGACTATATGAGACGTGATCATTGTCGATGCCAGTCAAATAAGTTTTCCTGTCATTTAGCCCATGTATAGGAAGGCATAGTTTTATTAAGTGACGTGTGATTGTTTTTATGGACCATAAAAATGCTTTTATTTTCAGCAGCTTGTTAAAATCTGTCTGCATGTACGTGTGTTTAGACGATGGGCGACGGACGGCGCATGGGCGGTTATTAATTTGACAGCCAATAAACACGGACCCCGCCAACGACCCCGCCCCCTCCTGCCGAGCGCTTCTCCCATTGGACGGCGTCTTACGAAGCGACCCGGGGGCGGAGAGCAGAGCAGGAGCCGCTATTGTCTGTTCTCTCCTCGGTCCGGCTGGCCCTGGATTATTTCAGCGGACATGTGCTGCTCAGGGCGTCAGGTGAGTGCATCTCTGGAGCAGAAGTTCTGGAGCTACGTTAATAACCGTTATTCATGTTCATTCAACGGCGAGTAAAAGTTGAATTAAAGATACCAACATAAGAGCATGTGCAATTGAGTTATATTTTACAGGAATTATTAATGATGGACACTGATTAGATTTGATGGTTCTCGTGAGAAATGGATGGAATAATTTAAATCGAATAAAATAATTAGACGAGCGTTCAAATTTATGTACAAGTTTAAAACAGTTATTTACATCTTGATGCAAAGAGTTGTGTCACATGTTCTGTCTTCCCCGGAGATGGAAGCCTTCTTCTTGAGCCGGATCACATACTGGTGGTTTAAGAGGTATGCTTCTATTCACATTTTATCTGACCTCGTGTGACCTTACTTTGACCCTTTCTATTGCTATAGTCACCACTGTCTGTGGCAGTGTATGCAATGTTAATTGTAGTCCAAGTAGTGTTTTATTACAGATCTCATTTGTATCACAAATCTAATTTGCCGGTTGCCCATTAGATGCCTTGTTTGTATTTCCTTTAGAGTGGTGATGGTAGGCCAGAGAAGGCCCCTTCAGCTGGAAGATCTGTCTCCAGTAAGTCAGCAAGACTCTGTCCAAAATGTGTGCTGTACCTTTGAGGAACACTGGAAGAACCAGTTGGATGCTAGGTGGAATGAAATGGTAACGTACACAGGAACATGCATTTCAGTGCTTTGTCTGCTGATGCTCTCTGTGGCTCATTTTTTTCTTTCTTTTGCCGCGTTCACCTCCCCAGCAAAAATCCAGCTATGGCACCAGCGCGGTGGTGCATTTATTTTCTGCACCCTTCAGATCAGGTTTGTCCCTGCTGCATGCCCTCTGGCTGACCTTCCTGCGTGCCCTGCTGCAGGTGACCCTGCTGAGGCTCCTGACTGACCTCTCGGGCCTCCTGATACCCCTGGTTCTCAGGTAAGGTCATGGCACCCATCACCCATGAACCCTGGGAAATTGAGCTGTGAGTGCATCACTATGTCTTTACTGCAGGTGCGTGATCCTCTTCAGCGAGAATCAGCCTGAATTTGACTGGGCTGAGCGCACATACGCCCTGGTGCTGCTGGGGACTGTGGTTAGCCGGTCCCTTGTGGAGCAGCAGTTTGAGAAGCACAGCAGGATGACTGCAGCTAAAGTCCAGACTGCCCTCACCAGTACATTACACAGGAAAGTAAGTAAATGGAGCACTGAATTGAAAAAAAACTGAATTGAACTTTATGTTTAAGAAAGAAAAAACAAGGAATTTGACTTGGTGGAATAAAATATTTAAAAGCTTTTTAAATATTTCCAAAACTGGACTTTTTTTAGAAAATAAAAAATCTAACAAACATTAAAACAATTAATGCCACTCATTTATAATTTAAAATAATAAAAGATATGGAAACATGATTACATAATGTATTCTGTGGGGGTTTATATATGCATTTTATATACATTGGTAGGATGAATTATCTGGCTCTTTACATAAACATAACTCCTCCTGAAAATGCATCCCTACCTGTGTTTTTATAAGCCTTTACTTAAGCAAACATATAAATCTATTTCTTATTGCAAGTTAAATGTGAACATGGCTCCATAGATGTGGGTGCTGTAATATACATATTATCAAATTAGGGTGTGAGGTGTGTGTCTTAGTGAATAATGTGAATAAGTGAATAATGAGCGATGAGGACTGGAGAGCAGATGGGACTTCCTGTGTGATTAGTCGGGATGTGTCCCCGGGGAGGAGGGGCCAGGCAGTGCTGGTTGTGGGTGTGGTGGAATGGAGGCGTTGTTTACTCCATTAATTAGATGTAAAATGTGTAAACTGCTCTTTTTTTGTCACATGCCATTTTATCATCTCTACCTTTCCACATGTTCCCTTCATCCACCGTCCATCCGAGGCTTTGTCTCTGTCCAGCAGCTCCCGGCACAACCTCTGCCCTGGTGCGGCGTGCCTGTCAGCGGACGTAAAGAGGGTGGCAGGTCTGGTGGTGATGCTGCCGCAGCTCCTCTCCTCTCCCCTGCGCGTGGCGCTGTGCGTGTGGCTCCTCTGGAGAGAGCTGGGCCCGGCGGCGCTGGTGGGGGTGGCCATGCTGCTGTTCCTAATTCCGGCCGGTGCTGCCGCGGAGCGCCGGGTCAGTGAGTTACAGGTCTGTGTATGGTGACAGGTGACACCATAAGACAAGGACCAATGCACTCAATGTAGTGGTCTCCTGGATGGTTTTTTGTAAAGTGTAGCAATGCTTAAGATTTTTTTTCTCCCCCCAGAAGAGCAAGACAACGTTTAGGAAGAAGAGAGGAGCTCTTCTGAGCGAGATGGTGACGGAAATGAAGGTTAACCTTATAAACCTGCTCCAAACTTCTTTCCACCATATATCTTTTTGTGTTGTTTTATTTCTAATAGTCATTTTTAGGATTTTGCTTAAGGAGATCCTTTATTTTTTAATCCTTACATTCATGTTAGACGGTACATAGCGAAACGAAACAACGTTTCTCCGGAACCTGGTGCTACATGTAACATTTGAACGATTAGAAAAAGTTACACACTGACATAAAGTGCAAACAGGGGACACAGAGTAGCATTTAACTAAAAACATGTGGACAACAATGAGACAGACAGTGCTGAACTAGTGAAATGAATAATAATGAATACAGTGTAAATACTGCTGTGCAAAATGGAACACTGCAATAATAAATAAAATTACCCAATATAACAGAGGTAGTGTGTGTGTGTGTGCGTGCGTGTGTTCAGATGCTGAAACAGCTGGTCTGGGAGGGCTGGTTCCAGCACAGGGTCACTGTGTCCCGGGAGAGGGAGCTGGAGACACTAAGAATCCTGGGATACCTGACAGCCTTTTCTATGCTTAATGACATCTGTGTGCCCTTCTTGGTAAGTACATCCACACAAATAAATAAATCTGGCTTTTTAATAAATAGTCGATTGTAGATTGTATTTCAGGATTTGGAATTCAAGTGCCCTCTTTATGACCCCAGTGGCAAATGAGTTGAATGGAAATGTTTAAAACGAAACCTCTAGAGTACTAAAAAGCTGTGGATTTTAGTTTAATCCCGATAAAGGTTCATAGCTCAGCAGCGCCCCTCATGTCTCTGCAGTCAGCTAATGCAATCCAGCCTAGACCAGAGCTGTGTTGGAAAGTTAATCAATGAATGGGCTACAATGAAATTGTTTTATACAACCAGTCTACATTTTACAATTTACACAAAATCATAACTGGTTGAGGTTATGGCTGAGATGGTGACTGGTAAAGGGTGAAATTTTTTTCGGATGCAGGTTTGCCTCTCCAGCTTTGGCGCTTTTGTCCTGATGGATGATGGCCATGTGCTCACATCTGCTCAGGTCTTCACAACCATCTATCTACATCGACTGCTCCGCCCCCTGCTGCTGGACATCCCCAACCTTTCTCCTCTGCTGACTCAGGTGGTATTCCAAGAAAATTGTACCATTTTTAACCCACAGCTAATGAACTGTTTCTGATTGGCAGGACATCTGACACTTATGGGTTATTTGTAGTTGGTATGACACTTTAACAAAATAACAGTTTAGAACTCAAGCCATTAGAATTTGCATATGTGTATTCAGGTTAAAATTTTCAATGATATCACGAAAACGCATTTGTGTGCATGCAGGCACAAACGTAGATACATAAGTAGATACATTCATACACAAGTTCTTGCAGACTTGATGCATATATGAATGTAATTGCATTATAATTGTGCTTGTGTCACTTGTTCTGAAATTGAACCACTGGTTGCTAGTAAATTTGATTGTTGGGGGTTTTCCCATTGGTGTAACAATGCATAATGCTTACTCTGTTTGTGCTTCTCCATCACATAGGCCAAGAACTCCCTCTGTCGTCTGGAACTGTACCTCCTGACTGAATGTCCCACTCCAGACTGCTGTCATGAGACCTTCACACAAGGTAGTGTGAGTAGAATTAATGAAAATGAAACTTGAAGAGACATGTTCTAGCCATTTGTTTGTGTAAGAGTAGGATGATTTTAAGTTCAGCCAAAAGTACCACAATAAAGTTAGGTCATGATCAAGTTAGGCCATAGCCATTACAGAACAGTGCCAGATGCCCTAATCTGAATTCATCCTGTCTGTTATGTCTACTGCATTTATCTGAGCGCTAATCTTCAACTTCAAAAGCATTATGCACCGCATCATTGATTAATGCAATTTTTTCTGTCGTGTGTATATATATTTAGACAACACTGAAGAGATGTTTACCTGCAGCCACATAGAGAATTTTAGCAGGTGAGTGTGAAGCTGCTTGATATAAAGTCAAATTAAACTGAACTAAATCTGCTGTGGTCAGCAGATTATTTTACATGATCACTGGGACATGGTTTATCTGGCTGCTATCGCTGACATGTAACCTTGTGAGAAGACACAGACATCCTATCCAGCATAAGCCTCAATATTTGATGGGACAGAGGGCGTGGTGGTGCCCTGTGCACGACAGGAGTTGCCCTGGGAACAGGCAATCCCAAATGATAGTGGTTTTAATCCTAGAAAAAAAACTTAATAACACTGAGGGCATTATCCCTGAATTTGACCTTTGATTTTGACCTCATACTTCACTGAGAGTCGTAATATCCCTGTGTTAGATGTAAACATAACTGTATATGCAGCAATAAAAACAACAGTAGCCATAACACATGTTTTATTTCAACTATTCCTGGTTAGGAACAGTGATGTGCATTTCAGTGAAATGGAAGTGAAGATGGAGCCCCCAACCCCTACTGTGAGTGTGAATGATGGACAAGTCTCAAATAAATCACATTTAGCTATTATACCTTATATTTTAGATTTATGTTAATATACAATTCTAATTCAAAATTAAAAGTGCTAAATTTAATCATGATTTTTATATTATTTTTATTATTTCTATATAAAAAAAATTAAGGTGTAGAAACATGTGATTTTTCTGACTGATATTTCTGTTTTTTCTTTTGGCAATTATTCAGTTACATCTAAATGTTTATTAGTTGTTACTAACATACAGCTTGTTATTAGAAGTAGAAGTGCATTAATATGCATTAATTACTAGGACAGTTTTCCATAGACTGTAAAACCAAAGCATGTGAAGTGTGAAGTTTGATGTTTTGAGCAGGGAAGCTGGATGGATGTCAGACTGTATCTCCAGACATTCGGCTGCTGCTGGGCTCTACTGTGCCTGGCCGCCCAGCTGGGCCTTGTTCTGGTGGCCCTTGGCCAGGATGCACTTCTGGGCCTGTGGACCAGTGATGCCAAGGAAGTGCAGAGTCTGGAGGACTGGAAGGAACTCAGGAACTCCCGTCTGTCTTTTTATGCCCTGCTTGGCCTCATCCAGGGTAGAATAATTTTCGCAATCATGTCTTTTTCCTGCTGAATATGCTAATTTTGCCACCATTCTGTTTAATGTGTACGTGTGTTCGTGTTAGCTTTGCTTGTATGCACTGCTGCGAAATGTGTGACCAAAGGGTCACTCAGGGCATCGGAGAGGCTCCACTCTGAGCTGCTGTCCAATGTGCTCCACCTTCCCCTCACGTTCTTCCAGACGTCTCCACCTGAGCAGGTTCTTCACAGCTTCACTCAGGTGAGAGGGAACTGACCCCTCATTCACTTGTCTACTGTTTCTTAGCTGAAAACTTTATTGTCAACTTCATGAAAACTGTCATAAATAGTACACAGCATTGTAAAAATACCATAACAGCATTAAATGCATACATTATGTTAATTGGTGCATATTTATGTTTCTTTTCTTTCAGGACATGTCTGTGGTGGATGAACAGGTCTCTAAGTGCCTATGCTTATGGCTGAATTCCCTGCTTGAGACATCTGCTGCATGTCTGCTCATCTCCTTCATCAGCCCTATATTCATACTGGTTGCTTCTCCTGTAGTTGCTCTTCTTGTTATGCTCCAGGTTCTTAGTTTTTTTTGGTTTGTTTCACCCGTTTTCCAAATTTAGTTTTGTTCTAAATCTCACTTTCAGTGCTGGTCTATGAAACAGCTTTTCACATTGTCACAAAACGGTCACACCATAAACATCTGAGAAACTGCAGTGTCACTCTGCACTGGGTGAGAAGTAAACAGGGGACACCTGGATATAGGTGTCTACAAAAAGTCTGTGTAGGCAGCATGTATCATTAAAGGACATTAGGGACAACAAGATGCAGGGAACATTGGACCAAGAATGTATATGTCGTGGTGGCGCCCTCTGGTGGCTTTGTGGTGCCAGATTGTCATAGAAACAATGGGTAAAGTCACACTGATGAAGCCCGTCTGTGCCATCTATCTGATTGGCCCAGGCATAGTGTGGGCCTTGAAGTTAATATCTGTTAATAACAAAATATGAAATCTGTGATAAAATGTACACTGCTTGAAATTAACAAAAAATGACACCAGTGCCTTGTGCCTTGCACACTGTACTCAAATGGATCCTCATCCAAAGTATTTCACCCTCAAATTCAGCGCCACATATTTAACTTGTGTTTAATTCACAGTGAGGTAGTAATCACGTGGATGAAATGTTGGATGTAGAATTCTGATGTTGAGTGGTAATACATGGCGTGATGTGATTGTATGTGAGTGACAACTGACTGGTCTTCCCATGTGCAAACAGAGGGAGCATTATACATGATACATGAAACAATTCCATGAAATGTTCTGGAGAGGGATCTTCACTTGTACTTTATGTTTTTTTCTGTAAACCTAGACTCCTGTTGTTTCTGTCTCTCTGTGTCTCATCACATAGTCCCAGAGTGCACCTGTCTCAAGGCAGATTAAAGATTTGGAGGCCAGCGCACGTTGCTCTGTCACATTGCTGCTCCGTGAGTCGCTGTGTGCCGATGTCGCTACTGCAGCCTTCAGTCTCCAGCAGTGCTCACCAAGTCGCTGCCACAGGGCTCTGCATGGACAGCTGCTGACCCAGTACAACCACATCATCATGGACAGGTCAGAGAGCACCATCTGGAGATTTAAAGCTCCAGACATGTATGAAGATAACGTTTTATTCATGTAATCTTCATATAAACATTTAAATATTAAATATTAAATATAGCATGCAGTAGTTTCAGTGTTGTTGACCTGGGGTGAAAAATACATGGTGATGACTGTGCAGATGGGTGGCTCTCCGGATAGATGGGCTCGCTGCAATTCTGGTTTTCATGGTCACTTTTATCCTGCTGGTGAACTTGGACACTGCAGACCCTGGAATTGTGGGTTTTGCACTCATGCACGCTCTTAATGTGAGTTGAAGCTTATTTTTTTAAATGCGACCATAATTTTTTTGTTTTAAGTGTGGATAATTATGCAGTACTGCTTCTGGTGGTACCAGGTTAGAGACAACCTACATAAATATATGGAGGCATCCTGTGGGCTCCAGGACTGTGCACGGACACTGAAGAGAATTGCTGAGTACACAGTCATGAAGAAAGAGGTATTTTGAATTTGAATGTGTATATAAAGTTTACATATTTTGTTGGGTGAACGAGTGATTAAACTCACCATGTAGATTAACAGCTAGATTTCTTTTCTATTACCCCAGGCCTCCTGGGTTCAGCCTAACAGCGCCCCCAATGGTTGGCCTGAGCATGGCCAGATCGAGTTCAGGGACTACCGAGCCGATGACAGCAAAGCCACGTTGGTCGCATTCAGAGGACTCTCCTTCTCTACACAGAGCAGAGAGAAGGTAGAAAATAGAAACAACATGTTTTTATATTCTGATTAAATTGCATGAGAAATAACTATTAATTTAACATTCTCAGGTATCCAGCCAAAACAATTCTCCCTGAAACCTAAAATCTGTAAAAGTTATAAAAGCTACTAGCACTCATTTAATTTGTTTATTTTCTCATTCATTCCATCAGTGTTATTATGATTTATTTTATAATTATATTTATTTAGGGAAAAAGGTAAAAGGTATTTCCATAAGTGGAAGTAATGTATTGCAGTTTTTTTAAATAAAGATATTTGGCAAGATACTAAAACATTTTGAATATATAGTTGATTTACGTTTCAACTGCAAATGTTTATTGGTAATTGTTATTATTTTGTAGTGAAATGAATCATATTGTTTGTGCATTTTATATACCTACTGCATTTTATAACTGTTTCTTAGGTGATTGTGCTTGTCAGCGAGTGGGCGCAGGCTGAGGCATTGGTGGGCTTCCTGTTCCGGACACTAGAGGGCACTAGTGGGCTGCTGCTTCTAGACAGGGTGGATGTCTCCACGCTGGGACTGCATGAGCTACGGTGCCAAATGAACATTGTTCCGCAGGTGAGGAGGATGAGTGATTTGACAAGTATAAAGCTGAGAAGCATGAAGCAACATGTATCCATTGAAAATGTCTCTGTATGAAGTACATTTTGTGTAGCATCAGTCCAGTCATGAAGAATGCACAAAGATCAGCATCTAAACCACCTGATAAGGAAATGTTGCCAGCCCCCAGACCCCCAAAACCAAACAGATTTAACCCAGGTTTAACCTTGAGCATTGTGCATTATACTACCATGCAGTAATGTCATTGAAGGAGTGTGCATGGTCTGCAGGAATCCTTATAAAGGACATGTCATATTAACGTCTACATGAATGCAGGGCCCAAGATTTTTAAAGAACCTTGTCCGGAGCATCACCTCCACAGTGCCATAGTGCACAGTGCATACTGCTGCTGTCTTTTCCATTTCAACAGTGCACATGGTTCACCAAACCTCATCACACACGGTTCCGTGATGCATGACATGGTCATGGTCATGGGTCAGCATGGGCATTGTGACCAGAACGTGTAGGTTAGCCTTTGGTCCCCAAATACATCAATAATTGTCCTTCCTTAGACCACTGTTGTCAAAGCCACTTAGATCCTTACACTTGATCCTTTTTCTTGCTTCCAACACTTCTGCCCAATACCTCCAAGCCTCAAGGGTGGTAGTAGTCTAGTGGGTAAAACACTTGCTTATGAACCAGGAGACCAAGGTTCAAATCCCACTTACTACCACTGCGTCCCTGAGCAAGACACTTAACCCTGAGTGTCTCCAGGGGGGGGACTGTCCCTGTAACTACTGGATAAGGGCATCTGATAAATGCTGTAAATGTAAATGTAATGTCAACAGGTACAACTGCAACCAGATAATTATTGTTAAGCACTTCAGCTGTTAAAGATTTTAACTGGATTGTTCAGAATGTAACTGTGGTGTGAACGTCTTCTGATGACCCGAGAAGAAGATGAGATTTGTTTACACTGGTAATTTGCATGTGGGGTGTGGTGGAATGTGCTGGTGTGTTCAGGCACATTACTAACATTTGTCCAAAGGGTGTGGCCAGCCACAGCACATCTCTAATTAGCTGCTTTGATTGACACCCGATGCCTTGCAGGTTCCTGTGCTGTTCTCAGGATCTTTGAGGGCCAACTTGGATCCTGCGGCAAGACTGTCAGATGCGCAGGTGTGGCAAGCACTGGAACTTTGCCACCTAAAGGAGTGTGTTCAGCAGCTCCCAGGCCAGCTGCTCCACCTGCTACAGAAAGGCAAAGACAGTCTGAGGTAAACTCCTGTGTGCCGGAGAGCTGATTGGTTAATAGAGACTCAGTGGTTCGTAAAAGAAAACACACCACACACCATAACAATATTACTGACCGTGCAGTTATAGCTGACCTGGATGGAATTTATTACTACACATAATATGATTTATGATATGACCTAAGTATAGATTAAGGCTGTCCAAATCACTGACTCTCTTTGTGTGAGTCCAGTATGGGACAGAGGAGGCTGCTTTGTGTGGCCCGGGCGTTGCTGAGGAAGTCCAGAGTTCTTCTGGTGGAGGAGGCCCCTTCGTCTGTGGAACCAGAGGCAGAGCACCTAGTCCAGCAGGTGATTCGCCGAGAGTTCTCCAGCTGCACGGTCCTGATCGTGACCCAGAACCCGCAGGCTGTAATAGTTTCAGACAGGTGAGATGCTCTTAGCAGCACCAGGTCATATGTCCAGTACCAATGTCAAGAGAGAATGCAGCCGTTCAGGAAGCCGAATTACAAAAGTGAAAGCTGTTGTGAAATTATGTGTGTAATCGAAATACCGTCTTGGCTGTTGACACCCTGACACTGAGAGTTTTGTCTCTGCAGAGTGCTGGTGTTGGGGCAGTGTGGAGTGTGACCTTTCTCGGAACTACCAAGGGTCATGAAGAAGAGGGTAATGGATGAAGTTCCACACTACCCTGCAGCCGGGTCAAGTTCCTGCATGATCCGTCTGAGCTCACAGTCACTGGAACAGACGACAGCTGCTCTGTCTTGGCCACAACACAGACACACCTTAAAGAATACAGTACAGTACAAAAGTCTGGACACACCTTCTCATTCAATGTGTTTTCTTTATTTTCATGACCATTTACGTTGGTAGATTCTCACTGAAGGCATCAAAACTATGAATGAACACATGTGGAGTTATGAACTTAACTAAAAAAGGTGAAATAAGTGAAAACATGTTTTATATTCTAGTTTCTTTGCTCTGATTACTGCTTTGAACACTCTTGGCATTCTCTCGATGAGCTTCAAGAGGTCGTCACCTGAAATGCTTTTCCAACAGTCTTGAAGGAGTTCCCAGAGGTGATTAGCTCATGTTGGTCCAGCTCACCCCAAACCATCTGGACTGGGTTCAGGTCCGGTGACTGTGGAGGCCAGGTCTCCACTTTTTGTTAAGTACATAACTCCACATGTGTTCATTCTTTGCTCAGTGGCAACTCAGTGGCACCTTGGCAGATCGGGATTCGAACCGGCAACCTTCTGATTACGGGGGCGCTTCCTTAACCGCTAGGCCACCACTGCCCCCTATTTTATTTATTTATTTATTTTTTCTTCACTTAAAAAAAAAAGAAAAAGAAAAAAAAAGGGGCAGTGGGGGCCTAGCGGGGGCAGTGGGGGCCTAGCGGTTAAGGAAGCGCCCCCGTAATCAGAAGGTTGCCGGTTCGAATCCCGATCTGCAAAGGTGCCACTGAGGTGCCACTGAGCAAAGCACCGTCCCCACACACTGCTCCCCGGGTGCTTGTCATGGCTGCCCACTGCTCACTCAGGGTGATGGGTTAAATGCAGAGGACAAATTTCATCATGTGCTGTGCTGCTGTGTATCACATGTGACAATCACTTCACTTCATAGTTTTGATGTCTTCAGTGAGAATCGACCAATGGTCATGAAAATAAAGAAAACACATTGAATGAGCAGGTGTACAAACGATTGGCCCATACTGTATATCAATGGAGGGCTTCTTTTGTTAAAACAGGAATATTAAAATTGCCTTTATTTATGAATCAATTTTTCAGCAACCCTCAGCTTCTGCTGCTGTAACATTTGACCTCCTGGTAAATGATTGATTCTGTGTAATATTAAAAACTAATATTGCATGTTTTGTTTTGTACTGAACTGTAATGGTTTACATTTTTAACTTTCGGAGCTTAAAATAAATAGCATTGCTTTAACACTTTATTGCTCCAAATGTATGAATGTCTAATTTGCATGTTATATATTTTGATGTTGAGCTATTACTTTTTGCTTCAGTTTACTTTACTAAAGAAGACTGCAGAGGATTAAGAAATATCCTAAGTTTCCCCATCATTCCCTCGGCTGTTTGATTTCCACAATGTCTCACAACGTTTTAGCCAACGTTGGTTTTGTAATGTGAGCCCACAGTTATTGCGAGGTTAGCGCTAATGCCATGTTTACAGACTGCAGTCGAGGTAAAGACTGGTTTAGGAAATGAAGACTGAAACATCGTTCAGACTCCCAGATAATAAGGGCTGATAAATTGGTGTCACTGAGCTGGAAAACAGCATCCATTTAATATGAAATCTCATTGTACCAAGTCTGTTGAAGGACATTACTCAACGTGTGCAACTGCTGTTGCTGTTGAAATGTCCTGTGCAGGTCCCTGTACAGGACATTGCATGCTGCAGCGCCTCTCAGGAGGTCCCTATATAAAACGTGTGATTGGAAACACCGGAGCTCCAGTGTTGAAATTCACTCCAGACCCACAGGGCCGAGGATGATGAGACTCATTCTGGTGCTGACGCTGGTGTGGCTGCCCATGTGTGCCGCCCGCCAATTCGAACGCTGTGAGGTGGCCAAGATCTTCAAGGAACAGGGTCTTGATGGTTTCGAGGGACATTCACTGGGCAACTGTACGTAACCTTATGCTGCAGATTTGACTTACTTGTTAGATTTTGACTTCGTTTCGTACCATCCTGTGAAGCACGGAGCACATTGCACATGCGTTTGTAATGTCTTAATAAACTGTGTATTTGAAGCAGACATGCATTAACATCCCTCCTGTGCCCTGCAGACATTTGCATGGCCTTCTGGGAGAGTAAGTGGAAAACAACTAAGGTGCGAGAAAGTGATGTGGGAAAAGATTACGGAATCTTCCAGATCAACAGCTTCAAGTGGTGTGACGATGGGACCCCAGGGGGGAAAAACCAGTGTAAAGTGGCCTGTGGAGGTGAGGGACCTGACATATAGTCCATATTCAGTTGCACACAGTGCTGCGTATGCTGTCTGTTCTTACTGTTCCTTCAATTTTTTTGCGGAGCAGAATTGCTGAAAGACGACCTCACTGCTTCAATCACTTGTGCAAAGACTATTGTGAAATCCGAGGGCCTGAAGTCATGGTAAGAACTTTCTAGGAATTAAATACATTTATTCACTGAGAAAATGTGTCTTTTTTTACATATCGTTTAGGATACATATTTGCAATCCCATCAAGCTGAACAGTGCTGAACTATTGAGATCCATGAATGTAGATGATTTTAACTGGCCGATAGTGCTCTCTGACTGTTCTTTGTCATGCTTGCAGGGATACTTGGGACAGCTACTGCAACGGACGTAGAATGACACGCTGGGTGAAAGGCTGTGGACTCTAGAGACTCCATCTGTCCATCAGAAATGTTATTAGTAGGACAGTATTGTATTCTATTAAAGTGTGTTTAGCCAAGCATTTTTCATGCTGCTGATAATGGTGTGTGAATGGAATTAAATCGTGCTTGTTGTTGTTATGCTCATGGAATCGTATTTATATCTGGAAAAAAAATGTGTTACAGATAATTGTTTATTTTCCCACCACCCGTGACACAGATGCAATATTCCGTCTGAGCGCATTGATTTGTTTTTGGGTTTTTTTGCATCGATATTTTTAATCACCAGCCTTTGTTTGATTTCAAAATGTTCTCACTGCTGATGGGTGATTGCTTAAACATCATTCTTGAACTCTGAAGGAAATGCACTCGGTAGAAAATGCAATGCTTTCTGCGGGTGACTGATTCTTCTGGTTCTCTCTTCTCATAATGAGTAGAAATCACCTCCTTCTCCAGATGGGAAAGGGTATGTTTCTTTAATTCTACCCTGTGCTTCAAAGGCAGTGATTACAGTCATATCTATAATTACTGGGGCCTGTGAGTGTGACGTGAGCGCTCCCGTCGAAGCACAGGACTGATTAGTTTAATTGGATCCGTAATTACCAGTGTGTTTTTAAGCGCACCGTGTGGCTAATTACAGGCCAGGGTGAAGCACACATACAAATCGCATATTCCATTGTCACAAGTGTGAACATTGTCACTTTCGCAGAATTCTTACGTTTGTCTTTTAACTTCGTCTGGAGGTGCCAAGCCTCCTGAAACCTCAAAATAGCATTTTCCCATAATGATTTAATGGTGTGAACCCGTACAGAAAAATTGCTTCAGATTAATTTCCAGTTTGATGTTAACACTAGTGGAAATCGGTACATACTGTCCAGTACAGTACACACACCAACACACAAAGTATCTTTAGTTTTATTACGTTCACAAAAAGAAAATTATAACAAGCTTGTCTGAGTTTAGTTCAGTTGTGATGAAAATCCATAGTCATTTGTCCTTTTATTCAAGCAAGAAACATAATGGGTATAAAACGTCTATTTACATGACTCCAGCAAACACGCATACTGTTCTTCATACTGTGCTGTACACAAATTAACACACAGGCATTTAGTCTCCTTGCACAAACAAACATACGCATGATATTTATTAATATTACTGATCAGTGTCATAGGAGAAATGTTCATTTACATCAGTAATCCAATGTTGATCGTCTGATAAAAAATGTTGGACTGCTCACTGACTAACACCCAGATTCATGTTCAGATTCATACAAAATATATGGGATTTCTAAAACCAATTCTAATTATATTTACATGCAAATGATATTTATAATGGTGATATTTTCAAATGTGTAAATGAATGTAATTTTTTTATTTTTCAGTTTCTCTCTTAGTATTTTCCCCTTTTCAATTATTTTAGTGTTGAAATGCTTAATGCTCCAGAATTAACAGTACTGTCTGTAATGTGATCACGGCTTCAGTTTTATTCCAGCGTTTGGTCACAATTTAGAACTTACAAACAATGCAACAAAACAAACTTCATGTGAAACGCGAACCAAACGCTATTCTGTCCTGTGCTTCCTGTATGAAGAAGTAAATACCGAAATTTGCTCAACAAGCCAAATGTTGTGAGAAGAAACGCCAAGATTACATTTCCAAAAGATCATTTTTTACAAACCAATTTCATTCAGCCAACTCTTGAAGTCAGGAGAACTGGCTCTGTTTCCTGCACGCTGCTCCGCCTCGTTCGTCTTCAGTCGGCATGACCTCATTTGTGTCAGGTGGAGCTCTACGTCCCTCTTTCATCTTGCACCCGTCTTAATTACTGTAATTTAATCACTCCCTGCATTTGTTGCCAATTAGCATTAGGCGTCCCTCTGCAACTCACGGCACACTCTTGTGACTCTTGCCGTCAAACACAAGCTTTAGAAGAAGAGATGGAGGGGAAGGAACAGAAAAGCGAGGGGAGAAGGAAGAGGGGGTGTGTGGCTCTGATCCAGACAGGGGAGGATGGCAAATGAGCTGAGAAATGACGTTGGGAACAATAACTCATGACGAATGATAAGACATCGGTGCTATCTGTGTGGCCCTGTGGTGAAACACGCAACAAAACACTGGTCACACCCCAGACGATAACGCACCGACAAACACCACTCCGCAGATAAGCGTGTGAATTAAGCAGCATTTCTCACAAAGCAGATAACACAGCCCCCCCCCGACAGAGACTGGGGTGCACTGGGAATAATGAAATGTCAGTGGGGACTGTCGATCATATTTCCATGGCGCTGTCTGACTTGGGTGTCTTAGAGATCCAGAGCGTTGATTGGTTGACGCTGGTTTTGGTCCGAGGTTTGCTGGAGCAGAAAACGGCGACACAGACACAAAGCCCATATTTAATCCCCTGAGCACAATAGTGATGTGTTTTAATTTGGCTAAATGAGACTTTGTGCATGGGGCAAGTTCAAATGCATCTCTAACACGTTTTATATTCAGTGATCTGTAGTATTAGATATCATTGTGTCTTTGTAAAATTACATTATTAAATATTCTCAATACAGTGTGATGGGCTTCATGCAATAATCAAAGACACAGCACAGTTAATAAGCAGCCCATAGTGGAGCCATCTCCCATGATATACGATTACGTGTAATTGCACAAGGTAGCGTTCCATCTTCTCTGATGGCTGTACTGTGTCACGCTGTACAAGTGGCAAACATTGTAAAACAGGAACCTCGCATTCGTTAAGAGCGCCATGTATTTACCGCGGGGCTTGAAAGCACTCCAGGAAGCCTTTTACTGCAGAGTGCACACTGAGATAGCGCCATGATTAAATGCATTGTCTGGAGATCCCTAGTCGTGGAAAGTGATTGAAAATATGTTAAAAAGACATCACTCTGAGTGAACAGCGGCCTTAATAAACATAATAAAGTACACAAATACGGCACCCCCGTAATGCCCCCCTGCCGGGTGGGGCTGCGGGAGGTTCCATACATTTTCAGATATAGGGAGGGGTTTTTCGCGTGCGCACCGAACGGCTTGCTTCAGCATTTTACAGCCCCACATGTCTGGATGCACAGCCCAGATATTGATGCGAGGCAACGCAAAGACAGAACTCAGGACCCCCCCCCTACACACATATACACACACACACTCATGCATGCGAGCACATAGAAGATAATAGCAGGAGACAGGCAGTGCCGCGATGCTAAATGCACATCATTATGTACACCACGCCGATTACTAGAGTGAGTAAACAGTGCGCTTAGGAACACTTATAAACAAATTAATCCATCTCTGTAAAAGCTTTATTGGAGGGGAGGAGGTTGTTCAGCATGGAGAGGCATGACCTTTCACTGGTTAATAAATCAAAAGCAAAAAAAAGCCCATCTGATTTCATTTAGTTGAAGTTATAAATGGAAAGCGTTTGGTCACCTTTTGCTCAGCATCTGAAAGCAGCAGGTCCCAGAGGCCACGACGATGAGGAGCAGCAGCGGAATGGTTGGGATGATCACGTAAACCAGAAGTATCCCTTGAAAAGACACATGGGTCAATGCAACAAAAGGGACAAATGCAAACGTTTATAATAAAGTTAACCCATTCCTGTCTACAAACCTGCACATGACCTTACCTGAGGAGCCAGTAACTGTAACATGAGGGGTGTCACTCTTATCAGTCAGTGTCGGTTTGTTTTCCTCTTGCTCTTCTGATGCAATTTCTAAAAAGAAAAAATAAGATTCCAAAGAATTCATTCATTCTGTTCATTGTTTTGCATATTTTCTCAGAAATATGGCTTTGAGTTGTTGCATTAAACACTTATGTCATGGATTGGAAAGAAAGGATGCATTTGCGGGATTTGCGGGACAACAAAAAACACATAGACACTCCTGGCAGGAGACAGTAACTACACAATGACTGAGCAGGGACAGGGTGCAAACAGTATCCAGCTATACTCAACACAAAAGATGAACACAATCAGGTAATTAGGGCGATGCACATTTAGCATGAATGGAGCGTGGAGCCGGAGCACGTGATAGCCGAATGATTTCTTAAACCTAGCGGTCAAGCGTGCTCTCACCGGCATCGCGGACTCCAGGGCTGTCCCCCTGTTCGTTCACCAGGTGGCTCTCTGCGTAAGAAAACAGTGATGTAACTTCCACCCACACACGCGGCCACTTCATGTCCGCCACGCCGTACCTGGGCTGTATTTACAAATGAAGTTGTGCTTCATGTTGCACCTGTCGTCATTCCACTGGTAGAGGTAGGGACCCCCGAGTCCGCGCTGAGCAGTGGGCTGGTGGTACATCACAACACAGGCCTCACCTCCACAGGACGGCTCGTCATAGTACCAGTTCCTTACATGACACTCAGAATTAATAATTATGCATAATTCTGACCCACAACCAAGGTTCCAGCACAACCAGCCACATAGCAACGTCCCTGCCACATTTTTACACTCAGAACATCTGCATGTCCACCCACACACGAAGACAGCATGTCTTTGTTCCATTTGGTAACAGCATAAAGTAGAAAAATTAATAACAAACTGAAGCTGTCTGTTTGCGTTCAGCTAACTGATTATTTACAGAAGTGAACAGAAATTACAGACTTACGGCCAATATAAGTTGAAATATTTAATATTTAATGAAAATTAACATAGAGACTGCTATAAATTCAAACAAACGATATTTAAAAGTCAGAGTTACAATCTTATTACTGTATGATTCGGTGGTAGTAAAATGAAACATCATGTACCAGGCCTGGACATACCACTCACCTGAACTGAGACACGCTGCCATCGGTCCACCTGTAGAGGTCGGGGCAGGAGCTGAAGCCCCCATACTCCTGAGCGCTCTCGCTTTCGGCGCGGGTCAGCCCAATCCAAAAGTCCCCGTCTGCGATCCCGGGCCCGCTGCTGCTGGAGGTGGAGCTGAGCTCCTGCAGGAGCCACTGGATGTGCCTCTGCTCTGCAGTGTTCTCCACACTCAGCAGGTCCCCGCCGTCCATCTCACATGCCTGCCGCGCCTCCCAGAACGCCACGCGGCTCGTCATGTCCTTAAAGTAGGCGATCTTGTAGCATGGCTGCTCCGAACTGCTCCGGACTGCTCCCTGGCAGACTTTCTGACCTGAGAAACACACAGTCTGCCATTAATCTGGTTTATTAAACGCCTTTCATCAAACATCAGTATTACATGCATATCGGCTTGATTCTGAGGCTGCAGTTTGAATGCATTTATATGATGCTGTGTATTGTGTGGAGTAGTAGACACTTTAATTCACTTCTCTGAGAATAACAAATAATCTCCACAATTTTGACCCCGAGAAAAGGAGCTGTCTGTGGTGCTGATCCGCACCAGGAATTAGACACATGAGATACAATGCAGAGAAATGCAAGAATGAAATATCAAGGCAGGTCTATAAAGAGAAATTAGTGTCTTCTCTTTCAGGAAAATTAGTGTCTTCTCTTTCACATGTACCTGTGTGAAATAAAAGCGAGCCAACCCAAGGAAGCTTAGGGTTGCCATACAGCCAAATTCCCATGTTATTAAGTATTATAATGCAATTACATGTGAAATGCTGCAGGCCACAATGCACCATAACGGCTGATTATTACCATCCAGGAATGGGTGGGATTCATAGCAACTCAGGCGATCAAAGGCACTGGTTCTTTGGTCGAGGTTTTGGTTTTACTGCCCAGAAATATGTACAGCCAGCAGAGCCATGTCATAAAAAAAAAAAAATGTGGATAGTGTGGTGTGTTCAGAATAACCATGATTAATACACGCGCTGTTAAAAGTCGAATAATATCCTTTAGCCCGCTGCCCAGGAGGTACTTTAAATAATTGCCTGATCCAGATTTGCACTATCATCACTTTACCCGGTAATGGGCTGGGTCTTCCAGGGGAGTACCGGACTCAGCAATATCCACACCAACTTCCTCCTCTTCCTCAACCCTTCCTACCCGTTCCCCCCTTTTCCCTCTCTATTCCAGAACTCTCTCCGCCATTCTAAACCTTTCAACTTTTTACCCTGCAAAGTCACACTGAAGATGCCCCATGTAACGGGACCATGTAACGTAGTGCAAAATGCTGGTCCATTTCTGTCTGAATTCATACCGTGTCCATACAGGGAAATTCATTTTCAGATGAGACTGGGTCTGGGTTAAAATTCAGGAAAGCCATTGGGGTGTAAGCACTGGGTGCAAAATTTGTTTTGCATCCTCCATTTTCGTCTCCAGACCAAGAAACTTGATTTTCCAAATCAACTGAATTTGATATGTTGCCAAATGCGAAAGTAAAAAAAATAGTGGTAAATAACATAGATTCTTTAAAATATATATATGTACAGTACATATATATATTTCAGTATCTCAAACAATTTTGGCTGCAAATCAATTGAATAAAGAGTACTTATAAGACATTTAGAGAAAAGAATGACATAATATTCAGTTCCTTTGACCATGCGGTCTGCTAATAAATGAGAGACGCATTTTAATCAAACACAAACACAATTAAATAGAATGGTAAATCTATTTAAAAACGGTAAATAGATTTCTGGACGGAAATTCCGTCTCAGTAGCTGTTTATTATGATGATAATAATTGTTAATATATATATATATATATATTTTTTTTTTTAATGACTGTGGGCGTTCTTCAGAGCAACATAACTTTCCAAACTCACCGCTCACAAATCTCGCGCCGTGGCTGCCGGTGGCGAAGAGCAGGAACCCGCAGAGAACCCGAAACATCTTCATTCCCGGGCGGCGGCGCCTGCGCTCTCCAGCCTGCGCTCTCCAGGCGGGTCCATGCTGGCTCGGTCCCGCCTCCCGGCGCGCTGTCCCCGCCCCCTTCCTCGCGACTGGCCCATCGACCGGGGGCCGCAGCTGGGGCCACCGCCGCCGCCGCCGCCTCTTTCATTAGGGGCCCCGGTGCGCAAGGTGCAATTATGGCACGTTTGAAGATCAGATGCAGCTTATTTATTATATCGATCAACAGGCTAATATATTTCTAACTCAATCCAAAAATGTAATGAAAAATCATGGTACCTCCGTGTAACAAATATAAATGTATTTTATCTGTTAATTTTTTTTTGTTTTTTTGCTTGCAGTTGGAATCCATGTCTTGGGCGAGCGTTTAAAGAAGTTAAACTGTCCCCTCATCATCCCAGCCTGACCCAGCGGGAGGCCAAACCCGCAGAGGATTTGCTGAAGCTTTTTCACATTGTTCCTCCCCACTTCCTCCGACCCCACGGCCAATTATGCTGTCACTGAGAGAGACACTTGCTCCGTGTCCGAATTGATCTAGACGTGGAGCCATGCAGATCCGAGGGCTGTTAACTGTACTATAATACGCATTGACGCAAAAAAAAGCTATTACTTAATTTGCTGTTCGCTATTGATCAGTTACTTCCCAACAGCAAATGCCATTTTGTTCTGTGGGTGTTCGATAACAACAATAAGAGATCCTGTGGCACATTATCAATAAGAAGGCAGCAGCATTATTACAGGAACCATCATCAAGAGGAGATATTAAAGAGACCTGGCAGGATGTGCTGGCGGCCGAGGGAGGAGAGAAAAGAAACGTCGGGTAATCACAAAAATAGGAAGGAAGCGGAGCCGCTGGGCTGGGAAAGGGCCAACTTGCAGAAAGTGGTCCGTAACTGGGCCAGGTGACTCCAGCCATGCTGATGCTGCAAGAACATCACCATCAATATCGTTCAGGTTTTCAACATTCCATCCTCATCATCATCATCATCCTCCCGTAGTGGTACTTCCTGTCCTTGTTTTCCAGTCTGCAGCACTGTAGGGTTTAAATGAAGTGGTGTCTGTGTGTGGCATTTATCAAGTCAGATTTTGAAATTCAGGAGTCTTATCAAAAACCCAATTTGAGTAGCTCAGTGATGCTGGTGATGTCCCTTTTCTCCACATCTCCCTGCACCTCAGTGGTGAAGATGAAGTTCAGTGAAGTGTAAGACTAACTGAATAAATTATATTAAATTATATTAAATATATTTTGTGACATTTTGGGCATTTCTTGCAGAAAAAACTCTACCAGGTTCTACCAATAATAGTAAGAATAAGAAATAATACAATACTATTATACAGCACTGTGAATATTGCCAAATACATATTTTTTTTATAATGCTTTAAGGATAAAGTGAGGTCTCAGCACTTTTGTGACTGCAGGAATATTATCATTAAAGTTTAAAGTTTAGGTTTAAAAACTTTATTGTCATTGCACAATCATACTGCCCACCAGCCCCAGAGCAAAATGTGCTACATTTACATTTACTGCATTTATCAGACGCCCTTATCCAGAGCGACTTACAATCTGTAGTTACAGGGACAGTCCCCAGAGTTAAGTGTCTTGCTCAGGGACACGATGGTAGTAAGTGGGGTTTGAACTTGGGTCTTCTGGTTCACAGGCGAGTGTGTTACCCACTAGGCTACTACCACCCTTTTGAAATACAGTGTGTCGAAGTTATGTGGCAAAACCCCTATTTTTATGAAAATCTGCCCAAAGATTGTTTTAATTATTATCTAAAATACATAACAAAGCAAAGTCGCAACTCGTGCCATTTAACACTGCATCTGTCAGTTTGGTTTGCTGGCACTAGCAAAATGAAGCTTTTTTATTATACTATTAAATACTCTCAGTTTTCCTGCCACTGCACCTCAGAAGCCAAAATATTCTGTAGCTCATATAATTCAATTCCAGCAACCCTTTAAAATTATATTACTAATAGTTTTGGCCAAATATGCCTCATTAATTGTACCCGGACAGCTCTTACAAGGCAAACACCGATGTAGAGCACCACAGACATGCCGCCAAAACGTCGGCCCTGCCAGCCAGCCGCACTTCTCACACCCAGAGCCATACGTTTGCATGTACGGACAGGGAATATTCCTCAGAGGAAATGTTCCTCCCGCACCTCCACCTCCCTCCTCCGTCCTCCTCCCGCCCACAGTCCCCGGACCGCGCAGGAGGAGGTCCCTATGGAGACGTAAAGGAATGATGGGAGACGGTGAAAGATGACACCGCGGGATATGCAGACGGACACTGAGCCGTCCAAGATTAACGAGGGCTCCCCCAGGTCGGCCGAGTAAATGGCCGCTCGCTCTCCACCGGGATTGGATTAAAAGCTGGGACGAGGTGATGGGAGCTGAAGCAGACATTAAGTGGAAGTTACACGTATCCATTAATGTTCCTATATGGCGCTTTCATTTAGCTCTCGACTTGCAAAGCCTTCCGCGTTGCGCATCTCTCTGCTCTCAAGTCGCAGCTGACCCCTATCTTCTTCCCACATAATTCACTTTCGGAGTGTTACATTCCACAAGGATCAGTGTTTTATCCTTTCACTCCAGAGCCAGATTCACGTCCCGGACAAATCTGAAACCAGATATAAATACAATATAACGTGAGTGGCCTGAAATATTTGGCAAAGTTTAATGCTCAGTGGTTGTTCGTAATGCTGCGCCACATGAAGACGGTTGAGACAGATGCTTCACGTCAGATGTAAACAGGGGAAAACTGAAGACATTTCAGAGCGAAAAGGAAACGCGGGTAAATGTAGCCGAACAGACAGCATCCGGTTAACGAGCTGCCCTCTTTATGACCCCTCGGAGACCCAATGGGCCGTGGTGCAATCACGTCCCAGTCCCCCTCATCACTTAAAGAGGTAGCTGGCCTCCTGTCGCCCGTCCCAGGAGGCTTTTGCAATTCTCTTCTGGGGTGATATCAGATGGTGACGGGTCTTTAGGGCTAATGCAGTCAGTAATTACGGAGCGGGCTGGGAGTCAGCATGGCTGAGCAACTCCGATTTGCACAGAGGCAGACAAACTGTCTCTCCTGCCGAAAACGTGGACGGGACGGCATCCAAAACACTCTCTAACGCAGAGGGGTGAAGACTAATAAACACACATTTAAAATCTTTGTGTTATTCTTAATGCCATAAATACATTTGTGCTTCTGCTGACGGGTTTCAGGATTGTTAAATAAGACAGTAAGATGGTGAAGGTTCTCAGTCATCCAGGTCATGGTAATCTACAAAAGGGTTCAAATGAAGGACACTGGACTTCTTTAGTTCCTTTGTTTAAGTAAGATGGTGTACTAGTACATCTCAACAAATGAAATATGGTGAAAAAGGTCATTTGTTTTCATATTTTAATTCACAAGTGTAAAAGTGAAGCACAAATCAGTCAAAGCCAAGAACTGGCTGTAAAAATGTAAAGTTGTCTGAAGTTGGACATTTTGTGTATTTTTCATAATGCAATAGATGATCATTAGTGCCAGGAAGTGTCAGATTCAGACCCCACTTACTACCTCTAATGTGTCCCTCGTAATGTGGAACAGTCCTCGGTAAGTAATTATTAGATATATTCTCTATAGCGTCGCTTTCACAATGACACCCATCTGAAATTACGGTTTCATATGAACCCTGAAGTGGTTGTGTAATTTTACTCTGTCCACTTTACGTGGTTCTATAATATGAATAACCATTCCACGAGACAAACAAATTTGGTTAATAAGATACCCAAACCCCAGTCCTAATCTAAATTCACATGAATGTACTTAAGCAGGTGGTATTACGTTTAGTCGAATGGCATATATTATAATGTATGTGTTAAATTTGTCCTGAAAAGTGTGACCCTGTTTTGTAAGTGTCCCCAAAAATGTTCTAAATAGCATTCTAAACAGAACTAGTATGTATGATTCTTTGTGCTCAGACAAAAGATGGCCGGAGGTTATTTTTTTAGACCACTTTTGGCAATATAGTGTGTAATAAAAATAGACTCTCTGCCAATTTTGTGTTACTGTGTCAGAATAGACTAACCACATGGTGAGTTGCATATTTATAAGTACATTTTTTGTTTTCAGTTCATAGACGCTGAAGATGTTGAAGAGTGAAAGAGAGAAGCCTCTGTTACTTCAACCGCAAACTAACAACTAAATTAAGTATACGTTTATTCTTTCCCCCCTGATTCTCCTATAAAGCGCTACAGAGTAGTACCACTGTTTAAATGGATTCTCCTGGAGCCCTGGTACATGGGCATATTTTTTCGCCCAAATTGCTCCATTTCCACAAATGGACTCTTATTGATTCTAAGAAGGCATCTCTTCAAAACAGATAATCTGTTACTGCCATTTACCGCTGCCAGTCACCACTTAAGCATAATTACCCAGCAGTCAATACTGCGGCCAGCCTGCAGCTGTGGTTAACCTCTGAGTCACCAGCCACAAGCCCAACGGTGGGCTCCAGCGTGGCCAAGGATGGCTGAATCTCTGGGTCTGGTTTTTTTTTTTAGCCTTAATTACATTATTTTCTCATTAATTTAGAGAGTTCCTTCACTCAATGTAGTTAACAATACCTGCAGGCATCTACAATCTTATTTCTTTATGTTTTTACATTTATTTGCTGCCCTGTTGCTTTAAATATGATGGAATTTTTTTATGGTGCTTTGGACCGTAATCAAATTTAAGTTGTGTAACATATTTTCTTAAATATGATAAAAGTGATTTCCACTGATCGTTTTAAGTTATGGTGAAAGTGCTGATCAGATTGTATATGTCTGTGGTTTTAATCCCCATGTAGGGTGTGCCTTTATGGTGCATCCAGCATTTTATTGCACGCTTAAATAATTGCTTCTGTGGGCAATCTGATTGGATTTATATATCAGTGTCACGGATGGAAGAGATTGTGGTGTCAATTGGCCCATTCAAACACACACACAAAATACAGAATATTTTAATTACATTGAAGTTTCACTAGTTTCTGAATCTAAAACTTATGTTCATTTGAACAGTGATCACATAATTGAAACCCAAGGTGAGTAGAGTGTATTTTGACAAAAATCCATGTCGAATTGTGTGTGTGTGTGTGTGTGTATGTGCAAGGCTATGTATGATTAAGCAAGCACGATGTATCTCTTTATTGGCCTAATCAGCTTCAACGCAACACATTTTCCTTACAAAATTTTTGGATTTAATATATCACCTGCATCACCATGTCTTTGGTTACTCAATAAACCAGGTCAACATAAAACTATTAATCATTAAAATAATGTGTCTCTGTTTTTGGTTGTTGAAATGAAGTGAAAGTGATTATTTGTGATAATTGTTTGTATTTTATTTGTACATGTGACACACACATGAACCCAGGTCTCTGCATTTAATAATTTAACCTTGGTGAGCAATGGGCAGCCATGAAAGGCACCCGGGGAGCAGTGTGTGGGGTTGGTACCTTGCTCAGTGTCACCTTGTTGGTTCGGGATTCGAACCAACAACCTTTCGATTACGGGTCTGTTTACCCGCTTGGCCAACCACTACCCAAAATCTTATTTCTACAACCACAGGCAGCATGTATACAAACACAGAATCGAATAAACGTTTTCTTATAAAAATCTGACAGTCTTACAAATGACTGTGTCACATGCTCCCCCCAATGTGTTTGATAAATTGAACTTTATGTCTAATTAGGATTTGTGATTGCTTTTTGGCAGAACAAACAAAACCTGATTATGTAACCATCATAATACGTGCACTGAATGAGTTCTCATAATCTGGCAACGCTTCAAAAAGAAAAATCAATTCACAGATATGAATTGGCCTTGTCAGATTCTCCCCAGGAGATTATGTATTTTCTTGGCTGTAATTTATGATGCAGCATATGAAAGACATTACAGCTCTTGCCGTTTACAGTCACTTGAATATTGTCCAGCAGTCATGTCTGCAGGTCTCCACTACTGGGCCATACATCTACAGTACAGTACAGCGCATCTGGACCTAAATTTGTTAGCAAACCTATTTTATTATCTGTACTTCAAACACTGTTAAAAAGGGACACAGTTCAAACTATTTTGAAAAACAGGATGGTTAAATAGGTGTCACTTACCGGAAGCAGTCTTTAGCAAAGGAAAGACTGTGCCGCAAGTGTAGTTGTCCTTTACTGTGAGGGTTAAAGAGCTCACTTATAATAGCAAAAACCATATCTTTCTTTATGTCTATAGTACTGTGACTGCTGTACTGCAAAAGCATTGTTAAATTTTTTATTAAAGAAAATGTAACTCTGTTAATAGCAATAGCATTTTCTTTGGGCAAATGTATGGGCACCATGAGGGAAGGTCGGAGCTCTATGTGTTGTATAAAATTTGGAATATCTGAAAATACAAATAAAACAGAAATATGACATATATATATGATACACTCCACAAGAAGATTTTTCATATTAAGATATGCCTGGTACCTTTTGTAGCAAATAATTACCCAGTTACTCTCCTCAGTCTCACCTCTTTATTTTCCCATGATCAATTTTGTCTGTTGGATCAATTTGATCTGTCAGGCCATCTATATAGCTGTTAGCAATGACAGCTTATAATTTATGCCAAGTCACGCAGAGCTATTCAGAAGGACAGCACAGGTAATATTTTGGTGTGATAAAGCTGTCTTAATGAAAGGGGCCTAAAATATAGAACTTTTATAACAGAACATCATATATATTTGTTCACTCAAGGAAACATCTGCATGTACCCAGGATACCTCTGTAGACCATCTGCTGTCCTACAGTTTAGACCCAGTCAGATTTTGGGCAAAAGACCACATATGACCACATATGATTTCAGTGTGGTACCATTCTCAGCACAACAGTGACTAATGTTGTGTTGGTGGGAGTAAATCTGAAGTGGATCTGATTGTATTTATATATCAGTGTCACTGCTGGAAGAGAGTGAGGTGTCAATTGGCCCATTCAAACACACACACACAATTTTAATTACATTGAAGTTTCACTAGTTTCTGAATCTAAAATGTATGTTCATTTGAACAGTGATCACATAATTGAAACCCAAGGTGAGTAGAGTGCGTTTTGACAATGAAAATTTTCCATGTCGAATTGTATGTGTGTGTGTGTGTGTGTGTGTGTGTGTGTGTGTGTGCAAGTGTAAGTATGATTAAGCAAGCATGATGTGTCTGTGTGTGTGTGTGTGTGTGTGTATGTATGAGTAAGCAAGCATGACGTGTCTTTGTGTGTGTGCGTGTGTGTGTGTGTGTGTGTGTATGTATGAGTAAGCAAGCATGACATGTCTGTGTGTGTGTGTGTGTGTGTGTGTGTGTATGTGTGCTTGGACACTAACTAACTGCACAGTATATCACTATGGGTATTAGAGCACTGATCTGGTCCCTCTCCAGCATCCTTTCTCCGGGGTTAATAAGGGTAATTAATGGTTTCCAGTGATTCAACAAAAAATAATTACCCTCCCTTATCATTAATCTTTACAGGATTAGTTTGAACGGCAGACCAACAATCACTTTTCATTACACATCCGAAAAGAAAAAAATCCTGATTAAAATAGATTTTTCTAACTTAAGTCAATAAGCCGAGCTGCTTGAACTCAGTGATGTGTTTGAGACGAGGGAGCGGAGGGTCCTTTATTTATACCCAGCATCTGAGTCACAAATGTCATTGATTAGTTTCCCTTAGTTCCATCATCGGAATTGCGCTTGCTTTAATAAAAGAGTGGTTTAATAAAAGTGAATGTGTTTTTCTGTTAATTATTACCTTGAATGATGATTATTCTATATATGATCATTAAAAACTCAGATTCTGCATAAATCCAGAAAATGTTTTGCCTGTTACCTATTTTAAATAGCAAAAGGGCAACATAGCATTCGTAATACTGGCAGAACTGCTGAAACAGAGTGGCACGGCAGTGCAGTAACTCAGATCAAGGGTACCTTGAGGACTGGTTTGGAGGACTCAACCCCTCCAAACCAGACCTCCTTAAGGCTCCTTCAGACTACATTCCCCCAGCTGGCTGTAGTTTCAAAGACTCAATAAGCTGCGAGCTGTACTCTATACTATATCACAGATTGAAAATTTCATTTCGAAACACAAACATATTTCATTTTTAAACACAACATTCACTTCATTCACTTGCTGTCAAATTCTGTACTTCCTTTTGAAGTTTTGGTTTTGATTAATGCCCTGAAGATGAGCTTTTTCAGCAGACTGAAGCAGCCTTCCTGTGGTCTTTTGTTCTTTCTGCTTTAACAGCCAAAACGCAGGATCCTGCTCTCACCGTGCTCCAAACCACAATTCATTACAACATGATTGCAGGTTAGACCTGGCTATTGTTGCTTATTCACCTTAGAGCAAAACCTCAAAACTGGCACGAACCCATTGGTCCCCGTGTCTCAAGATCTCCAACACCTCTAAACGTAGTGAAACCAGGGGAAGGACCCCAAGACACCCTGCTTTATTCGGACAACGTTGTTGAATACCTGGAGCACCCCGGAGCACATGAACTACGAGAATTTCTTCAAATATATCTACAGATATTACTGTCGCAAAATGTGTCTCCGCCAAGTACAGATGTAAACGTTAAGGCAGACACCATATTTCAAATGTTTTACATGGTTCCTGTAGGTATTTTCTGACATGCATTTTTTAAAATCCGCTGCTTGAGGGCAGTGTTGGGGAGCAGTGATTAAAGAACCACATTTTAAAAAAGCTTGTTGGAGGTTATATGCATAGTGAAATAGTAACTGCCCTTCTTTGATTATTTAACAAGTTATGCAGCAAATACAACTGACACTGCAAATATATCTGCCCTTTGTCCAGCTATGCCTCCATCTTCTTTCACCATGACCACTGTGAAGGAAGTGCATTCATCAGGCAACCCCCAGTCCTCTTACCTTCCCAAAGTTATGCAACACTACCACCACTGTTCCTCAATGGACACTGAATATGGAGCTAAGGCTCACATTTCTTACAGTTTCCCATGGATAGTTGGGTATTTTATTTATGTCTTATGTTATGCTCTGGAAACATATTGGCACTTTTTTTGCTGTATGTGACTTTTTTTGTGTTATTATTTTGTCTAATATGCACTTTACTAATGTGATTATTTTATTTCAAGTACCTAGTTTCTAAGTTCCTTTCCCAACAGCATTGCTTCAGGGTGAGATTGATGGAGAAGTGCAACATCGCCCTCTAGCGACGGCCAACTGAAATACGATGCTGTGCATTCCTCAGAAATCTGGAATGATGGTTATCAGATTATTGAATAATTCCGTGGTCTATAATATTTGCAGTTGATTTAGCCGCAGAATAATCAAACAGACTGGTTACCACACATGACTGCCTACTGTGCCCAGACACACGTAAGTACGTTAATGCGACGTCGCGTTTTCTGTAAGCCTTTAAATCCTTTAATACAAGGGTGCAGCAGGTCAAGCGCAGACTAACGACGTTAACATCGGAATGGTGAAGTTCGAACACCCTCCCTAAATACCGTCCATTTTTCCGACCGTTCCAACCAACGTTGCCAGGTCTCACCTCAGTACCACGTCTGAACAGCCAAAGCGGTTTAATATTATTGACAAAATTTGCTCTTTTTCTGAACGTACAACACAAAGTTGCAATGTGGCCTTACTATTCGACATTGCAATTATCAAATCTCACATAATTTATGTGATTACATCTGACGTTGCATTTGGCTTGGTAGATCCCTCGAGATTTGTTTTACTAGACATAACCGAATAGTGTTTTATCATTTCTTTTTTTCATAAAAACTGACTTGGCAACACGACTCAATGGGCAGGGCGCGTCATCACGTCAGTGCGGGGGGCGGGGCCTGTGCGGGGGGCGGGGCCTGTGCGGGCTGCGACCTGTGAGAAACAATGTCAACACAGGAACTCGGCGCCCAGGACAGAAGTCAGCGTGGCTCTGGGGACCCATCGCGGGGAAGCGTGGTGAGAGGGTTTTAACTTTTATACTTTTATGCTCTCGCCACCTACATCGGACTCGTTTCACACAGTTTAATGAGTGGTGTTATTCAGCTGTATGTAAAAAAAGCAAACAGAACATATGTATGTTTGTATTTATATATATATTTATATATATAAATCTCACACAGTGATTTATACAAAAAAAAAACAGAATTCTTCAAATACGCTGTAGTCCTGTTGGACCTTCATGGACTTATCTGTTAACTGTAGGTGTGTGCATGGAATGGCCTTTCATTGATAAGCAGCCTCTGGTGCTACACCATTTTATAAAAAAAAAAATCTACGCCCAGCGCATTGCAGTTACTTTACTTTGATTTCTTCCCAAATCAATAACAGTCACATGTTACTGTTTACGGTGTAAACGTCTTTACTTTTTGTCCTCTTCTGGTTGTACCAACAGAGTGGACGATGCCCTGGTTTGCCGTTCACCAGGGTGTGTATCCATACTTTTTGTCTTCTTGATTTAAACTCAGGCCAGTTTGAAGTGCTGCTTTCTGTTTTTAGAATGGCAAATGTTGGCCTGCATTTAAGAAACTGTGAACCCAGTTTAAAGAGTTATAAATGTGATATCTGACGTTTTGTGCAACTGACTGCCACTGACTGGGTTTGTGTTAAGAGGAACAAATCCTTTTCCTCAATGTTAAAAAAAGATTTGACAGGAATCTGGACATGCCCAGCCTTGCTAGATAATTTTTATCTTACTGCAGATGAGGCCATTTCAAGCGTTATGTAATCGTGCTCAGTCTGCCCATAATGATTAATGACAAAAAAAAGACTCACTAAATGCAAAATGTTACAAGTAATGTCATGATTTTGGCATGGTTCATATGCAGGTTTGCTCTGTGTGTTTCTCAGCAGGCTAAGTGCAGTGGATGGGTTTGTGCAGCCACAGAGCGGCTCCTTGCAGCTGATGCTTAAACACAGGAGACCCAGGTGGGATTTTATGGACTGCACATGCTCCTGCATAACTTGCACACCTGTCATGCACAGGATTCCAGAAAACACTTTAGGTGCTTCAAACCCCTCTGTGAGGAATGCTGATGCTCTACCATCTGACACAGATGCAAGAAATTGAGATAAGATTCTCTCGTTTCTTTGTCTGTGTTCATTTAAATACAAAGATATTACAGCTGTGGACCTTTATGATATAATAAGTATGCTAAATATATTCTCAGCCTTTCCACAAACAAAATAGCAGGCCTTTTTTAATTAATGTGAAAATATTAGGCATTTATATGAAATAAAAAACAGATTGTTTACATGCCTATGTAATTTTTTGACTTGAATTCAACTGTTCTCTGCAGACACATTGTGGTCAAGGGTCATTAGGTGATTGATCTGTCTATGGTGCGTTAAGAAGGTGCCGGTCTTTTTAATGATTAATCATTACTCAGCCTTATCAGACGCAAATTGTGTTGTCCTTTAGACCTCCGGCATAATGTGGCAGAGCCGCCCAGTCTATCGGTACTTGTTTGACTGTTTGCGCAGGTGAACTTGAGCCATGCTTAAAGACTGATTCTCATGCATTCCACTGTCATTTATAAGTCTGGGTGTGTGCGCTTGTGTTTCTTGCTGGGGGGTGTTCCACAAAGCAGGATTTTTCAGTTGCCAGTGTTAGCTTGTGCTTATGGCGTGTCCAGTAGGTATGTCCCTCAGCAAAATTTCTATTGGAGAATTATGTTCTCCAGCTTACATTTACATTTGCCACATTTATCAGACGCCCTTAATCTATCAGTAGTTACAGGGACAGTCCCCCCCCTGGAGACACTCGGGGTTAAGTGTCTTGCTCAGGGACACAATGGGGGAATGTGGGAATTGAACCTGGGTCTTCTGGTGAGTGTGTTACCCACTACGCTACTACCGCCCTCAGCTAACTGGGATATCCTGCTTCATGGAATACCGCCGTCTGCTGACTCTGTATTTACACACAACGCTCAGCAAGTGTGTACATGTGTCAGAGAGACTAAAAGCTCAAATTAAGCCTTGTCCTCTCATTTTTGTCTCTTTGATTCTCTAACAGTTTAACATTAAAACATGAAGGTGTGCTGGAATGTGGTTGATCTTGCTGATCAAGGTTCTTGGACTTGATCCAGTTCAGAAATGGCAGAATCTGAAAATAAATTATAGCAGAAATAAACAATTGCTTCAGTGATTCTTGGCTAATTCACATTGACATACGTTCATGATTTCAGCCTGAATGCAGTTATGAATGCAAGCAGATCTGATAAAGTAATACTCTTATACAAAACTTTATGTTTGGGGACATAAGCAAATATGTATTTACCTGTGTGAAGTCGTCGTCTTCCTTTGGCTGATCCTGCCACAGTGGATCAGCTGATTGTCTGCACAATTGATTTGGCAAAAGTTTTACACAACCATCCCTGTTTAGCCAGGCTTGGGTCTGGCATCAAGAAACATGCATCTTCCGTGGCTAGGTTATTTACCTGTATTAAAAAAGTGAAAGCTGTCACATATGGCACAGCACCCATTCCTTTCCTGCTAGGCCACCACTGCCCCAGTTAATGTTAATGTAAAAAAAATATGATAATAAAGTGGTGTAAGAATTGCATTACTTACAAATGACCAAAAAAAAGTTTTTCCCTGTCTCACTATGATGTGGAACATGATTGCAGAAATTATTTCTAAAATAAAAGTGCACATCTTGCAAATATGCTGTACAGTTTCTTAGAACATGACCTTAACACTTTTGTATTGTTCCTTGGCAGATATATAACAGAAGGTATACATTGCAGTGACCAGCTGCAGAGAAGAGAAGAGAATGGTCCAGAACCCAATGCTGACACTCAGCCCTTTTTATTAAGGCATTATGGACTAGAAGGGGACCGCTGGTTTTGACACTGCAGTGAATGGCCTGCAGAACTGTCTGATCAGTAGGATTTTAGTCATGTTGGCATCTACCCTGGCTACAGTACTGGTCCCGAATTGGAGAGTCAGATCCAGGAGGCAGAAGCAGGAGGTTGCAGATGAAACTGTAGTAAGCAGACTGGACGTTAGCTCATCTGAACCACTGAGAACAGATGGATCTCAACTCCGAGATGTGTTTCCAGAGTTAAGCAGCAGGAACAACCCTTCAGCAAGGCTGACTGAGGAGCAGATTGGGAGCAGCTCATCCAATGTAAGAACACATGTATCTACAAAACTACATCTTTCTAACTCCTTCACAGTGGACATGAGTGGGGGTTTACAGGACAGAGCGGATGTTGCTCCTCCTATGACAGGACCACCCGCATCAGCTCAAGCACCCACATCACCTCGGAACCTGAGCCACCAGCAGCCAAGGATGACGTCACAGCCTGGTGCTGAGCAAAGAACATTTTCTTCTCCATGGTCCAGCTCTACCCCCAGCAGCTTGCTTTTCTCCCTCAGGCGCCTGAACTCAAGTTCTCGAGACACAAACCCCACCTCTCCAACCTCCCCCAGCAAAAAAGTTTTCCGGATGTCCCAGCAGCAGTCATCTGGGGCTTTACAAAACAGCAGAGCAGAGACGTTTAGGTCACAAACACCACCGACTTCCTTTAACAAAAAAGCAGATGGATCTGCCATGCATCTTGGCAGCAGAGAGGCTAAAACGACAGTTTTTATATTTTCTTCTTCAGAAGGAGACCAGGAACTACAGAAGCCGCAAACCACAGGTCCAACTGAAACATCCTTCTTTCAGAGAGGACTGTCAACTCCTTCCATGTTAAAATATAGCAGCCTGGACTTCTCCACAGCTCCACAGCACAGGACAACACCTGGTTCCATGTTGCATAGACAGAGGTTCATACCACCAAACCTGGACAACACTGAGACACGGACGATGAGCAGTCCTGACACTTCCGGTCCAAATCCTTTACATAGCCCTCAAAACCTTAATTCCCTTATTTTTACAAGACATGGCTCACCCAATAGTGCAGTCCACCACCATGAAAGGTCCTTCAGTTCCTTGTCCTCCATGGAGAGTGTGTGCTCTTCCTTAAGACAGAGATCCTTCACAGATAGCCTGTCTCCCTCTGATGATAAGATTTTCCCCTCCGTTGAGAGAACAGACCCATCCCATGTCTGGCAGAAATATCTAGACTCTGGTGGCTCCCTTAGGAGACAACCTCTGTCGACTCAGAGCCCTGGAGCGATGCCCAATCCCCTCTCTCCGACGAGGCCTCTCCGAAGTGTCCGAGCTCCAGACATTTACTCATCCCTAAGACCCAATAGCCAAACTTTATCCTCTTCATCATCCCCAAATGCCTGCACTCTGCAGTTAGAAAGGAGAGAGGTACCTGTTACATCTGCATCACCCGAGTGGGATGCAGTCATGCCGTGGGGCCAGAAAATGTCCTCTCCTGCTAAAGGCTCAACTTCAAGATTTAATTCTGATTTGAGTTCACCTCAGATCCTGGATAATAAAGAAGTCCTCAAGAGCAGGTCACCACTGTCTCTTCCTCCAGACCTTGGAAGTAACCTGAAGGCTCGCTTCAGTTCGTCCCCCTATTTCAGCCTCATATCTGCACGAATGTCACCAAATTCAGATACTTCGCCTCCGCTGGTCTCACCAGTACAAGATAAATCTTTACCATGTGATCAAACAGCCACAGTGTTGGACACAAGTACTGCAGGCAGACATTTTCAGTCACCTCTAAGTGCCTCAAGTGTATTGGCGAAATCCCAGATTGATCACACTGATTCTCCTGATAATCATATGTTGGTATTCAGGCCAGTAGGACCTCAGGGGCTTACTGCAAGATACTTGCAAGATACCCATGATGGAAATGTTGCTGGGGAAAACACATTCCCATGTCAATCCTCTGCTCCCTCCAAGTGGCAACTGATCAGTGAACCAGATTCCCATCAGAGGACCACGACTCAGTTTACTATTAGTAGCATCAAAAAGGAGGACATTGTGGATGGTCGTGTGAAAGATAATCAGGCCGCCAGTGAGGGTAAACATTTCAGCAGCAGTCCTGTAACAGAGAACCAGAAAAGGAAAAGGAGTCTCTTTGCATTAAGTTCTCAGAAGGAAAATGTCAGTCCTTCATGTCCTAGTCTATCAAAAGATGCTCATGTTGAGAAGAATGGATCAAGCGGATCAAAGATGGATCAAGTGCTGAACCGAATCAGACAGACTTTCAGCATAAAACGTGCAGAACAAGAGAGTCCAACTCTGAAAAAGAAGGAGAAATTTTTACTGAAGTCATCTGGAAGTGAGTCTTCTGCGGAATCGTGTAGAGGGGGCAGACTGGAAGGTCCATCTCTGAAGAAGGAGATTTCTGTTCCTTCAGACATCAGAAAGTCAGCTGGTGCCACGCAGCTGCCTTACCAGGATTCTAAAAAGCCAATGACTTCTCAGGTCCAAAAAGATCAGCAGAACCATGAATTAGTTTTGGACAAAACTAGAAATAAATCTGTCCAAAAGGATTATAGTGCTAACAGACAGTCCAGTCATGGAAACCGCTATGCTACACTTCCAGCTTATCGGAAGATGTCAGCAAGTTCCTCCAACCTCTACAGCGCCTTGCGTTTTGATTTAGAAGACGAGGACAATGAAGTCAAGTTTTACAGAAGAATCATGCCCCAGAGAAGAAACACATCTCTGAGTGAGGCTGAGGACAATCTAGTCTCCAGCAGTTCTGCACATGGCAAAGAAAGACACTACAGCGGAGGACCTTCTCCTTTCTATACCGATGTGAAGTATGGTCTGGACCGCAGGCGCTCCTGTTCAGTGACAAACGTCTTCTCAAGCCGCCCCTCAGGTCCCGGTCGCATCTCAACCGCCTCAAAGACAAGCAGCGTCAGTGACCTTTCATGTCCACCCGACCTTATTAACTCGGATGATGTGTTTTATCAGATGACAAGCAGCCCTGGTGGCCCTCAGAGTCACAAACTGAGAACCACGCAGCACCGATCAGACCCCAGTCCTCAAGCTGAGGCAACAAGCAGGAGTCCAAGTAGTCCGGAGAGCACTTACTTCCCATGGGATAAGGAATCTGACCCTACCCCGCCCCCATCACCGCCATTCTCGCCCACCAGCAGACGTATGGCGCGGATCCCCAGCTCCTCCTCCACCGGCAGCCGGACTTCGCAGGACAGCTTGTCGCCAAGAGGACTCTTACCGTCCAAGAGTTACAAGGCGAGCCTGTCTGTCTTCGAGGAGTCCAGTTCTGACTCCTCCACTACAGATGACGAGTATTACCTGGGTGACGGGGATGGAAAAGAAACCGAATTCTAGAGGCAAAGATTTCATCGACAGTTTTAGTGAATGTATCAGGATGTTTTTTTTCCATTTAATGGTTATTATAATGGTTTTATTGTTAAAATTCATTATTGTAGATTATGAAGATATGTTGATATGTTTTTTTTTGTTAATATCGCTGTAAAAAACTAATAAATATTACTCTAAAAGCTTTGCAGGGACATCTAAATATTCTGAATTTTTTAAAAATATTTAGTTAATTTCAGATTCAATTCATTAAAGTTGTACATGTTTATTGTCCTCTGTTTAATTTAATTTTAAACCACTAATGGTAACAGTACCATGTGCTTACACTCGTAATAGAGCGGTGAATGTAAATTGTCCTGTGTCTATGTCTGCACACTGGAGACAATTGCAATAAGATATACGAACGCGTTTTCAGACTGTGCTGTTGCAGAGAGCCGTGTGCTGGAAGTACACGCACACTCGGAATAATGGCCTTTGAAAATCTCTCTTTAATGTCAGTGGGTGAGGCTCACATTCTTTTATGAAAAAAGGGTGCTGCTGTCTGTCTATATGATTGCGGTTTTAATGATGTCATGAGTCATTTTTGTGACCTTTGCACCTGGGCAAAGTTCATTGTAAGAGATGCCGTACTTCTGCTGTGCTTTGTTTCGACATTCCAGTAATAAAAATCTATATAAAGCTATATAGATAAGTACAGTTTATTACACTAAAAAAAACTAAACATCTGAACAGCAACCATTTCTGGCTATGTATAAATTGCTTATGAATAAAGATGGTGAGCTATAAAAACTTTAGACATATCCCTGTGGTCTAGTGTTCTCGATTTTATTGCATGGTAAGTGAATAGAAGTGAATACTGTATGTTATAATAATGTGCAATAGATTGTCCAATCATTAAGTGAGTTTCTTAGTAACGGTAACAGTACACTTTTTGGAGAGGTATTTCCTGCTGGGAAATATGGTGGTGGAAGTGTTACAGATCAGCAATGATTCCAGAGTTTTTTAAAGAATCTATGAGATGTACTTTTACCTCATTTTTATGGCTTCTTTTTTTTTTTTAATCGATTGGAAGATGTTAAATACAGCCAAATGTGCCTTATTGATTTTATAATGTATACTGATAAGGATGACACCACCTCTGAGGCCATGGTTTCTCTAGCTTTGTGTGTTTTCCTCTGGTTCCCTCCCATCACCCAAAGACATGTGCACAAGGTGGAGTGGTGACAGTAAACTTACCGTAGCCACATTGTGTGAATGGTGCGTGCATTCTGCAAGGTGCCAGGATGTCTACTAATTATTAAAATGATTAATGACAAACTATTAAAACCAAGTGGTTACGTACAGTTACCTCTCCCTGTGTGTGTGTGTGTGTGTGTGTGTGTGTGTGCTTAATCCTGGTTCTAATGATAGTTTTAGTCAGAAATTGGCACTAAACACTACATTGTGCTTTACATAATTGCCTTGAGGTGTGAGTCTGTTGCTTGTCAACCCTCTCCACCCATGTAGTTGTTCCTTCCAAACTGACTGTCTAATCTTGTGTTATCCCTCAGGCAACCTTGTGAAATTTGGCGTAAAGGGAGGAACACAGTCATGTAACGATACCTAATCATGCAAATTCGGATATTGTTTAAACACGCCTTATCTTAAAAATATTGATTATGAAAAGTGGATGAGAATATTGTGCTGTGTACAGTACAGTGTGCTCCGTCCATGCCTGTGAATTAAAAATATTAACTGCAATATTGCTTAACTGTATGATGAAGGACATTTAAAGTTTTGGAACAGCCCAACTGTGGGGTGACCTGAATTGAAAAGGAAGAGTAGGAATATTATTGCCAAGAAAGTATTAGTTTAAGGGTGTGCACACTAATCCAGCCAATTTATTGTGTGTTTTATTTTTTTATGTATTTTTCCCCTGACAGATTTGTTGAATTGTACAGGTTGGAGGTCACAGCCTGATGTGTGATCCGCGTACACGATGTGTGTAGTTCGGCGTAAACTTGCTTCTGGCGTGGCAACTTTTGACTGGTTAAAACAACAGAAGTTCATTGCAGGACACAGAAACATCTTTATTTCATGACAATTGATTCCCGCGTCTAGACAAAATTCCCAAGCTATACAAACAATTGTTTTACAACATTTAACAACACAATATATTGCACCATTGCTGGTTTAGTGTTAAGAGGGTGGTTGTTTGTCGTTGCTGTGACAACAAGGTTGAAAGGGTGCAGGCATTAACAGGAACAGACTGATGCATGTATGCATGTAAGGTAGGCTGCTGAAAACACCAATGAGTTTGAAATATTAAACTCTTGCCCAGGTTAAATATTAACCTTTTTTAAGTGGTATATGCAAAGATGAAAACTGAAGCATGCACCGGCGTAACGTTGTGTCTTGATTATATTGAACTGGAAACAAAGAAAATGGTACCATGGTATACTTTTCCCATGAAATTTACCAAGAAAGCATTAATAACCTTATTAGCATTATCTGTGAAACCTATGAGTGGTGTTTGAACCTGATGAGTCTATTATTAAAAATGTCTCGAAAGCCTGAAACATTCTTGCTGGTTAATCAGTAAGAAAAAGAAAACTGAGGATCCGATAGGTTGTAATTATGATGCTATGTAATCATTTGTATTACCCTATGCAAGGACTTTAATGATTTGTATTTTACTGCTGAATGGCTCATATTTTCATAGGTGATTGTCTTTGCACCCCACTGTTCTTGCACAACGCATCACAACATTAGAGCATCTGCCTAGGCCATGCATTGCAATAATTAGATAAAGTAGTAGCTTTTCACTTTAAGACATTGCACATCCAGACCGAACAGACTGAACATATGGAGCATCACCACAGAGCAGCAAGAATCATTCAAAGGTGCTGGAGGAGATATGTGGTTGGTGTCCCTGTTCTCTTTTTTTTATAAGTTCTTGTCATGAATGAAAAAAGTGGACTTGGGTGAACTAACAGATTACAGCATCCTTGCCTATGGTGTTAGCACACTCAAGTGTTCAAGTACTTCAAGAGCCTTGTCACCTTCCATAAGATGGGAGACCCACGGCTTCTTCTGAAAAACATCAACCCCAGAGAGGTAATTTATAGAAGCCTAAATACGTAAAGCATATTAACAATCTACAGGGTGGGCCATTTATATGGATACACCTTAATAAAATGGGAATGGTTGGTGATATTAACGTCCTGTTTGTGGCACATTAGTATATGTGAGGGGGCAATCTTTTCAAGATGGGTGGTGACCATAGTGGCCATTTTGAAGTCGGTCATCTTGGATCCAACTTTTGTTTTTTCAATAGGAAGAGGGTCATGTGACATATTGGTAATTTCACAAGAAAAAACAATGGTGTTTTAACTTGGTTTTAACATAACTTTATTCTTTCATGAGTTATTTACAAGTTTCTGACCACTTATAAAATGTGTTTAATGTCACCAACCATTCCCATTTTATTAAGGTGTATCCATATAAATGGCCCACCCTGTACTTGCACATTACAACGTGCTTGGCTAGTAAATATACTGTACTGCATAATTCCTGAATACAATATATTTATAATATAGCATATTCTACAATATAACTTCTACAATATAAGTTACTTTAAATGGCATTGGACATTGGAGTAAAAATGTTAGTTATGACTGAATTGTGTTTTACAGACTGAAATCATGGATGCAGCATCAGGAATTTACGTTCGTTTCAGATTGGGTGGAGTAAGTACAGTACAATGTGACCGTCAAGTTGTTCTCTGGAAGTAGGAATTTAAATCCTACTGTAATCTTCATGTCTTTAACATAGGTCTCGTTTCCACCAAACATTTATTACAAGATCTTCACTCACCGGCCAGTTGTGGATTTAGGTGCCAGCAGCCCAAGAGACTACGCACACGAGGCAACAAAGCTTCCTGTTCCTGGGCAGGTTCACGGCCACTGCCCTGTTGCTTGGGATGACCGTTCTGGCTGGTATCAGCGTGTGGAGAATAATGGCTGGAGACTGTTGGCAGGGAGGGTGTGTACTGACTTTATAAGAATAATTTGTGTTCAAACAGAAACTATATTTAGAGTGATAATTGATAATAAGAGTTGAACATAATATATTGGGATATATATATTTTATAATATATTTTATTTTGCTGGGGAATAAAAAAAGTCTTTTGGTTTGATTTTTGAATTACTCTACCAGATGTCCCTGTTAGGAGATCCAATCATTCAGGAGACCAATGGCAAGAGATTTGAGTTCAATTATGCCACGGTGCAGAGGCGTCAAGATGTTGAGAGGAAAAAGAAACAGAGAAAGCTGGCATGGTTAAAGAAAATGTAATTATGCTGAATCTCTTTACAGTTACAGAGTGGTCATACAAAATGCATTTACTAATGTGCGTGCATTGTGCAATGAATTAAACTTAAGAAAGAACATATAATTCACCGTCACTTTACTTAACTGCAGGTATGAGGAAGGGATCTTGCATTCCGCGAGACCGCGAGAGAAGTCTGCCCATGGCATGATGAATACAGTCGAGCAAGAAGGGCCCAATCACAATGCAGAGTGGGAAGAAGAAGAGTTGCTGAAGTGGACCACTGCTCTAGACTTTGATGAGTAATGGCATCTGCATAGAAAAAAACTCACAAGTGTTCATATGTTTATATGTCAGTAAAAATGTTTTCAGTGCTTATTATTATTATTAGAGTTCATGTTCAAGTTCAAGACTTATTTTTGACTACAAACCCAGACCTCACTGCACGTGCATGTATTTGTAAAGAATTGAAAACAAGACATTTCACACCAATAACTATCTTATAGACATGAATGTTCATTTCAGCTTTTGACTTCACATGTAAGCAAATGTGTGTTTCTAAATTTCAGGTATGTAAATAGATGGAAGGATTTGGGGACCAGCCATTCCTCAGATTTCTTCACAGGTATCTTGTATGACAATATCGTTCTTCCTCCTTTTTACAGTTTCGTATTTTCATCTATGTCATAGCAGCCTCTGCTGGTCATTCCGACAGTTTGAAGTGTACGTCTATGTGTGATTCTTCATTAACCCACTCATTCTGCTTTAGATAAGGTTCTGGACTTATCCAAGCACAGCCCTTGTGAGTCTTCCCAACCGAG
Organism: Denticeps clupeoides; assembly: GCF_900700375.1. Lineage (NCBI taxonomy): Eukaryota > Metazoa > Chordata > Actinopteri > Clupeiformes > Denticipitidae > Denticeps > Denticeps clupeoides. The sequence goes on from NC_041708.1 coordinate 36,325,867, forward strand.
TCACGTCCAGGACATCCAATCTGTCACTTGAATCAGCATGTTCCACACGTAATCCAAATTCTCCATGTCTCATGATTAAATTGTGAGCCCAATGAACATATAAACATGTTTACGTCATTCTTATTTCTTATGACTAGCTGCATGAAAATGTATTACAGCATATTATGTATGAAAATGGATATCACACTTCATCTATGTATGAGGGATATGCAGCTGTCCCTGTTCTCAGACGAGTTTACGAATATGCTTATTCTACTGAGGCATTTCTGTACAAACTACAATTAGACATCAGGGAAGGCGTGGTCAGCGGTGACGCGGAACGTACGTCATAAAACCACGTGGTCAAGCGGCCAATCACGGCAGCTGTTGTGTTTTTTTGCGGCCGGAGTGCCATCATGGCGACGTACCAAGCGGCACCCTTGGCCACCCGGCCCAAAACGTTAGAGACCGCCGAGTACTACAACCTCTCACCGGAGTACCGACGCGCGGAGGAGCAGCGGGCGGCACTGCGGTGCCAGCTGAAGAGACAGTATCAGCTGCAGCTCAACAACCCGCACCGGAAGGAGCTAATCGTGAGTGCCTTAGCATGTGGGCTAACGCTCGACGGCGACGCGTTGGCTGGCTCGGTGTCCGGCGTTTCCAGGCCCGCCCGTGTCAACTCCGTCGCTTACCGGCGAGGCGAGTAGCCTCGTCTCGCCCCCTCTCGACGTTGCGGGCCGCTTCTGCGGGCTTTGTGTGAACTCCGGAGGCTGATATCTGGCTGGTTTGTTGTGGGTGACCTTGGGCCAGGACCGGTGGTTAGCAGCTGACCCAACATTTTATTTTTACACCATTTACCAGACGCCCTTATCCAGAGCGACTTACAATCAGTAGTTACAGGGACAGGGTCCCCCCTGGAGACGCTCAGGGACACAATGGTAGTAAGTGGGATTTGAACCTGGGTCTTCTGGTTCATAGGCAGTGAGTTACCCACTAGGCCACTACCAGCCTTGGTGGAGTTATAAAATTGGTGAACAACAGTCAATTCAAATGCAGATATCGGTGTCTGGTTCCGATACCACCAACGCGAGCTTTTTCCTCCCCGTGCGTTGCAGGAAGACCCTGCTCTGACTCGCTGGACCTCTGCACGGACCAATATCTACTCCAACTTCAGAGCTACGGGGAAGACCTCTCTCCTCGGGGGACTTTTCGGTCTGCTGCCGCTCTTCGTGCTGTATGGCGTGTTTAAAACTGACAGGGTAAGGCTCCTCTCTGTCTCTCTTTCTTTCTCTCTATTTCTCTTAATGTTTGGAAGCAATGGCTTATAATTTGCTTTCTGTGGTCTTCAGGACAAGAGGGAGGAGAAATTCAAGGCAGGAACCTATGTTCGTCCATACAGGCTCTCTTACTAATGTCTCATTCGATCTAATGTTCTTTTTGCTGTCTAAAACCTACTGTCAGAATAAACTTTCTTCATTGTAGAATAATCTGAGACGTTGTCATTATTCAATTCAAATTTTTATGGCACATATTCTCTCTGCATACCTGTGCAACATAGAATTGGGTCTGAATAAACACAAACATTAGGATTCCTCCTTTTATGCATATATATCATTTTTTACATTTACATTTAATGCATTTGGCAGACGCCCTTATCCAGAGCGACTTACAACGTGCTTTCAAGTTACCATTGTTTCGTATGAAATTGTATGAAAAGTACATAAATGAGCTTTTGGTCCGTGCAATCACAATTCCTAAACATTAATTTCCATTAAATCCTTAACCCATAATACTGTGTTTTACTCCTGATCCTGCGTTTACTCCCTGTCATGCTGTATAATCTACTTGCTTGCAGGCTTCCATTTAGGATTAAAATGACTGCGGAGAGGCTCCCAGCATTTGTAGTACTCTTTGTCCACACGATTGCAGGTGTCCAGTCCCCACTTGGTGACAGCCATGCTGAAGGATGACTCAAACATGAAAGCCTGCACAAATGGAATAGTGTTATAGTGACACATAAAAATGAAACAATTCAGAACTGCTGAGATTGAGCGTACCATGGTGCCCTCAGCAACCCTCTCAGGTTTGAGCGTGGCTGTGCTGTTCTTTTCAAAACAGTCTACATCAGGCCCATGAGGGGTCATTATGCTGTGGAGACTGGCTCCTCCAGGCTGGAAGCCTTCCTCCTTAGCCTCGTAGTGACCCTTTATTAGGCCCATGAACTCACTCATGCAGTTCCCTGTAAAATGGACAGGGGGAGCTCTAACACAATATTGGATACAACACGGAACATTTCAAATAGAAAAAGACCAGTTGGTCCCGTCAACATTTACTTAAATAAAGCTGGGTTAAAGGTCACACTCTTACTGTGGTAGTATGGGGGGCGGAAAGTGTGGTCAGCCACACCCCACCGTGGGGGAAAGATCACAAAGTCTGCAATGGCAACACCTGGGCGTGTGGATTTGGCTGTCAGCACAGTGAAGATAGATGGATCCTATAAAGGTAAAATTGTGAATTTCAACCATATTACAGTGGTTGACAGGACAGCTATGACAATGTGTGTAAATACTCACAGCGTGATCATAGGCTACACAGTTGATGACCATGAAGTTCTCCAGATTGTACTTGTATGGGGTATAGTTTCCATGCCACGCAACCACATTGAAGGGAGAGAAATCCTACAAATCAGAAATGATGTTCAAATTTTGTATCTGAAATTGGAACCTGAGGAGTACCAAGGAGAACCAAGTTTGTAGGGCTGCGCGCTTACCACAGTAGATTATCCTGACTGCAAACAACATCAATATAGCACAGTTGAAACTGTTACCATCCAACTATCTAACATTGAAAAACTTTCACAGTTTTTCATTTCAAACTCAAAAAACTACACAACTGCAATTGTGAGGTGTTTATAGTGTTGTAAAATTTCTTTATCTTGATTGTTAAAAACATGGCAATTTCATATAGCCAACTGGCCCATAATGTCGCCGTGAAGAGACATTGAATGGTGGCTGTAAAATCAATATATTTCATTACAGAAGAGACTGTCTGCAGTCCTGACCCCCTCAGCCCCCTGTTGTTACTAAACTGTCACACGCGTGCATTCAAATACATTTATGAACACATACTGCGCGACACATGCCCACGGTTGTGCTCGAATATAGACTATAACACAAAAACACACAATCAAATATGAGCAGGACGATGTTTGCAGTACCTTGCATTCATACAAAGACACACACTCCCTGCACCCTGGGGGTTTATACGACCCTAAGGTTTGTAATCTTACAGGCATTACAGTTTCCAGGATAACTCCACCAGACTCGATTAAAATGGAGGGAGAAAAAAAAACACTCACACAAAACACAAACATATTGGCCCAGTCAAGCAAATAATAAGTTAATTTGAGCAATTTCAGCTCTCAGTTGGAGGACAAAAACAGCAGGCTGAGGCAGCAGCCTCTTCCCCAAGATGGGCTCCACAAAACGGAGGTATTGGAAGGACTGCTGGTGTCTGGGGCCCTGATCCAGGCGGGCTGAAGACGGAGAGGGAGGCTTCAAATGTGACAGAACCCAGCAGAGAGCTTCCAGCACAATTTTTAATTAATAATGACACCACACGCTCAGCCTGGCGCTGAAGTACTGCTGCTTTCCGCGTTTAAATGCTTCCGTTAGCTGTAACAAGTCAATCTAATTATTCACTCAACGGGTGCACTCTGGAAAATTATTTCAGAGCAAAAAAAACTCAAATTAACGCTTAACTCCGGAATCATTTCTCCTGTGAAAAGATGCATGTGTTTAGATACCATATACCCATAATTCTAAGACATATTAAGTAATTAACGATGTGGCAGTGCACAAATTGTTGCCATTTGCTCGCTGCTGTGCAAAGCTAATGAATTAAAAAAATAACATCAGAACAACAAACCCTAACCTTAGGTAGGGTGGTAGTGGGTAACACACTCGCCTATGAACCATAAGACCCGGGTTCGAATCCCACTTACTACCATTGTGTCCCTGAGCAAGACACTTAACCCTAAGTTGCTCCAGGGGGGACTGTCCCTGTAACTACTGATTGGAAGTCGCTCTGGATAAGGGCGTCTGATAAACGCTGTAAATGTAAATGTTATGCAGTGGGGAAGTGGTTGGCCAGGGGAAGTGGTGGCCTAGTGGGTAAGGGCGCCCCAAGCGCCTGTCGTTGCTGTCACTGCTCACATTTCATTGTGCTGTGTTTCTGCTGCAGTGTTTCACTTTCACGTATGCAATATAAAGTCATTATAAATCATTATACCTGCTGGCAGGAAAACATCTTCCCCTGATACTTGTTGATCACGGTATAGCCGGCACTCACTGTACGGTCCTCATACCAAGCCACCGGTACCAGGAAGTCCCTGGGATTGGCCAGACCATTGGCCCCTGGAAGCAACAAGCATCTAAAGTTTTCATGATAGCCCCATTTGAAAAATTGATTTAGAGGTGAAATATCCTAGCAATGCACCTATGGGCCCCAGGTCTGGGAGTTCAAAATGTGCACCGTAGACCTCAAGGATGTAGCCTCTGGTCTCTCCAAAAACATCCACACTGAACCGCATCCCTTGCTGTAATAAACACAGGTTTACAAATTAATCTGAAAAGTTTCAAAACTAAATATTTATTATGTGAAGTCTAAAATCAGACTGAAGTATCACCTGAATCACACAGATCTCGTTGGGTTCCACCATCATCTTCCCAAATTCAGTTGTAACCAATAACTTGCCTTGCTGTGGAACTGAAAACACACAAAATTCATATTTCTTTTAATTGACAAATTAGAATATGTAATTTCATGTTACATCATAGCAAAAAATGCATATTTACCAATCAGGAAATCACCATCTGAGTTCTGAAAACATCTGAGAAATGGGAAATATGTGGTGTTGACTCAGACTGTGTATAATGAATTCAGTGAATTGCGTCCATATTATCACAAAAAGATATTTCATAATTTAAATTTTTCAGTCAAAACCTGTCAGTCATGGAAGTATTGCAAGCGTAGAGATGAATGCAGATTCCGTTGCGGGATTTGGAATCTCCTGCTCCACAGACCGTGTGCAAACCCTACCACCACAGATGCAGAAAAAAAGAAAGTGATGACAACAAACTTCGAGAACAATGACAATAAAAAAAAAAAAAAAAAACATCTTACCGAAACAAAATCCACTTTCTTTTCAGAGGCTTTAGGAATGTTAAATGGCCTCCATCTCAGCTAAAAAATTTAAATAGACGTTAAATAAAAATAGAATTAAAATTTACAGTATATTGAAACATTACATGTTTACCCTGTTATATCCCCGTTTTAAAATCAATAAAAATATTGTTGGAAAAAAAAATAAGAATAGAATTGTTTACTGTGTTTAAAAAATGACTGCGTTAACATTGTTTAATCTTGTTGTGGGTTTACCTGGTTTGGATTGGGCTCAACGTCATTCCAGCTTTCTGAAAGGTCTCCACAAGGTTCTGCAGTGAAGGGCTTGTGTCGAACAGATGGCAGGATGCGATACAGCCAGCTAAAAACACATTATATAGGATGTATATTTTGTAAGTTAGTGTTCTTAATATCTTCACTTGTGTGCTTGACTGCGATATTAAGAGTGGATGATTCTGGATAGTAAAAAAGAATTATATTAGGACTTAAAGTGCCTCCAGTTTAACATGTTGGAATTGCTTAGTACTGTATGCTGGTATTTCTAATACTTTTTATTTCATAGTGCTGTGCTGTGCTGTGCTGCGATGTGTATTTTAATTGGTGTCCTACAAACTGAAAAATTTGGCACCTTCTCTTGTTAGTAGGCCTGGGGCAGGTGAAGGCCGACCCAGACAGCTGCTCAGCGTACAGCCCATATGGACATACCTGAGGATTGTTCTAGGAGATAAACAGGACTCGTGTTTGAAATATGAAAGACTAGTTCTGAATTCTGTGTCCTTAATGTACTTTGTGAATGTTACCTGTCCTTCAGGTAGAGCACTCGGGCAGCGAGGGTCTTCCGAAGCAAACTCATTCCCAAAGCCACTCAAGTACTAGATGGAACATAAGGAACACAGCTCAGGACTCAAAAACTAAAATGATTTCATGGAACGAAGGGCGACTCCACCATTACATTTTCTGAAAACTAATTTATAAGCGTTCTGATCGCAGCCACTGCAATATCGGCCACGCTGTGTAATAACAGTGGTAAAGTGTGTGCTTGAGCATGCACACCGCTGCTGGCTTCCACCGAGCACTCGCCGCGGCACTAGAACAAACCGGAGAAATGTCGCTGAGTCATGCTGGGTCTGCGGACTCTCCCAGCTCTTTTCAATAATGCCCAGCACTGCGGCCTGATCACTGACACTCACTCAGCGCCCAGCAGACTGCTTTTCATAAACTGTTCCCGTGTTGTTGCTAAAGGCACCTCTGCAAAGTTAAATCAAATAGAATCAAAATAAAAGTTGTGACATAGTGTTGCTATTAAGTGCTGAACGCTGCAAAATGTTTACAAAAAAAAAAACGTTATGCTTCACTAATAATGAGAATTTTTTTAATGGTTTTGTGAAACATTCTTATGGCTCCATGCAGCTTTACAGGATACAAGACCACATCTGGGCAGCTGCAGTTTGGAAGAATCTGATTGGTTCAGCGAGAACGCCCCCTAAAATACTCTCCTGCAGCTCCTTCTGTTTTAAACATCTTTCTAATCTTAATCTTACCATGAAAGGTAGCTTGTCAGTAGATTGTGCAATGCAGCATTACTCGTAGTTTTACTCCTCATACTGTTGTTGATTGTAAAGTGAATTCTATTGTTCAAAAAAAAAATTAAAAAGCCCTTTTTATTTCCTACCATATTTAACTAACAGAGAGTAACATTACTCTTACCTTAAGGCCGGCCATTGTAGAAGGTCTTGTAGTGTATTTTTAAAAACCTGCAGTAAAGTGGTCTTGTGCATTCGGAGAGAGAGAGAGAGCGCAGGGGGACAGCTTGGTTGAATTTATGCAACTTCTCAATCTGGCTTTAATTTAGCCGCGGCTTGTGACGTCACCAGAAGGGGCGTGGCGGTTGAGAGCAAACAATGATCAGTGCCCCTCCGGTCCAAAATAAACTGCAGGACACTTGTCTCGAGACTAAAGTTCAGTCGCTGGACTGGCTACGTGACTAAATAGCGCTTCGGACATTCTGGACATCAGCAGCATTTTGTTACGGTGTTTCGGAGGCGATAAGTCTAAATGTCCTAAATGTTAAACAAAGACCAAATGAGATTCAAAATGTGAATATTAGACTAACACACAATTTGGTTTTATCCACATACCCATATGTGAGTAATGGTGTAGTGAAAGGAGGACAAAGCGATTTTTGATTCTGTGTCGTCCTTTGATATGTTGTGACAATGTCGCTTTTCTCAGGCATTTTTTTGGAGGAAATATGCCAAATGTGCAGAAATATTGGATTGGAGAGTCCTGATCTAGTATGCTTCCCTTTGCATCGCTGTATGATTAAACGTATGCATAGCTTGTGCTTCATATGTAAAATAAATAAAGTTAAATAAAAGCAAGTCTATATATTATTGAATATATATTATATATGTTGAACATAATAATGCACATTTTAAACCGGCTGAGCCCAACCGACTTTGCAACTGGAACTGTCCACAGCCACCACAGCAAACTTTACATTTCAAACAAAACCAGCGTGCACCGAAAACACAACAGCAATACACCGGTCACCAGCGTTCGGCCTGTGTTGGGTCTTTTAAAAGAAATAACACGGAATCAATTTCCCTTTCCCATCCAGTTCTCCTCTCCCTGTATTATTTTTTTGGGATGGGGCGGTGGACTGGTTGCTGGGTTGGCGGGCTAAATGATGGCAATTCTCATAGCGAGACGCAAATAAACTCGGCGCGGCAGAAGTAACTGTTCTCTGCTGAAGCGTGCAGCTGCGCCGGGCCCCTGCTGTCAGGCAGTTTAGGTGCTGTGCTCAAGACGCCAAAGCCTAATGCCGGAAAATATCTCGACCCAGTCTGCGGAAATTGATCTGCTCCTCGGGGTAAAAAAAAGGCTGATTTTAATTTCGCCGCCGCCCCATTTGACAGAATTTTAAGTGTGTTTGCACAATTTTTGGTAAGTATTTTTGCCGCAGAGGCCGAAATACAGTTGCCGAATACCTACATGATTGAGCTATATAGCCTGCACATGATAGCCTGTTCACAGGCCAAAAAACAATTTAGAGGTAAATACTGCAGCTCACAAGAAATGAACCTCATTTTCTCTTCCATAACTGTGAACCAGTGAATGCCTGACCCCAGCACATCATTATTTTGGCCTCTGCCTAAGACGGGCCCATTTCTTTCATTCATGTATGTAATGTGTTTTACACGTCCTGGTGTGTCTGGATGGCATTTTTAAAAAGATCACAGAGGACAGGGGCAGAGAAGGCACTGAACGAAGAGACATATATACTGTGGTCATGTTGCAGGTACACCCTACAGGATGTCACTTTATTTTATTTATATAGGTTTTGTCTAGATATATCTGAAGCATTGTCGTAGCTGAATCAGCTGGCATGATACAAAATAGTTTTGAAATAATTGCTTTCAAAGTTCACAAGGTGGAAACAAAATCCATAGGCCTTGTTTAAGCAGACCCACCAGGATTCAGTGATGTTGCAATCACAACAGTTAATGCAAATTCTAGTGAAGTGAAGTGATTGTCATCTGTAAAACAGTGCAGCACAGCACACGGTGCCACACAATGAAATGTGTCCTCTTCTTTTAACCATCACCCTTAGTGACACCGAGGTTCCCTTGAGCAAGGTACCGTCCCCACTCATTGCTCCCCGGGCGCCTGTCATGGCTGCCCACTGCTCACCAAGGGCGATGGTTAAAAGCAGAGGACACATTTCGTTGTGTCATCATGTGCTGTGCTTGCTGTGTATCACAATGAAAAAAGCAGTCACTTCATTATTTTTTCTTATACTTTCATTGCAAAAATTCCACTGCAAGAAAAACACCTCAGAGTTGTATAGTAAGCATTATATATTTGGAGGGATTGAGCTCGCCTTATACTTTTTATTTTCATTCACAATGATATGTCACAGCGTACCTTTGCAACAAAGAGTCTGGATTTTTTCTATGTCTGTCAGTGGTGTGCTTCATGCTTATGCACTTAAGTGGTTTGCATCATCCTAGACGGTTAAGCCCTGCAAAATGCTCCCACACCAACGTGCTGTTTAAATCCACTTCATACTGATTCAATTTACTGAGACATACACCACTGCACCTTTTTTTCCCCCTTTTTCTTTAACAAAATGCAACTTGCCAGTGGCGGCGAGTCTCTCCGGTGCCTTCCATAATGTTATGCAAATGGTTTAATATGAAGATAAAGACTGTTGCGGCATGCGATGCTCTTACAGTTCAAGCCCTCGCGCTTCCTCTGTGCTTGCACTAATGAGGAAGGCATTATTCTGAAGCTGCTAAATGGTGCCCCTCACGACATCTCCCCCCTCCCTGCTCCACTTCGGCCATTACGGCACTGTACACACACTTTAAGGCTGCCTTTTTATCAGCGTCTTCTAGCTTCTTGCACATCACAATGTCACAGAATAGAAAATTACACTCCACCTACGGAGAAAATTGCTTTGGAATTGCTTGGTTATAAAGATGTGTTTTTTTAAGCAAAAGACAGGCATAAAAAAATCACAAACATAATTACTGGAGATGGAAATCTTATTGTGGACTATTGGCAATTGTTGCTGGTCGTTAGCCAGGGGATTTATCAATTACCATGGCGAATTGGCGAAATGGCGTCGGCCCGCGGCGGGGATGTAGTGAACGAGGGAGGTTTTGACGGGTAGACTTGGGAGCTTATGAACTGGCGTGCCCGCGGTGTAGCGGGCGTGACGAGGCACAGGTCGGATTTAATGGCTCGTCGGGGTGCGGAAGCCCTGCGCGAACCTACCGAGCCGGCGTGGCCGACTTTAATGGAGGGAGGGATGGTGGCGACGTTTGGACCCTCGGCCTCTGAGCTTTCAGTCCAACGTTAAACAGCCTTAATTACATTACACTCCAGTCCACGCGGGTCTCCCAGGACCCGCCCTCACCATTAAGTGCTGGATGTGTAAGGTTTTTTAACTTACTTGCAGAAGAAAAGTATGGGTTGGTGGGAAAGCCAGGATGGAGCAGGAGAGATGAGTACGGTGGAGAGGTGAGTTGTCCCCCCGCTCCTCCACTCTGTTAAATTCCTGCCGTCGGAGGGGCGCGCAGGACTCCGGCTTCACCCCCGCCGGCTCTCCAAAATTTGCTGTTATGACTTCTTCACAGCGGGGGCACGAGGCACCTGGAGATTGAACAGGAATAAATCCAATATAGATGGCATGGCTGCACCGCGCCCCCCGCCGGGGCCGCTCGAGCCTGCGCTCCAGGATCGAATCGCTTTTCTCCCCCTAAATTGGCCTGGAGGCCATCTCCAGCACCCTGAGCCGGACTGCCGGGGACCTAATGATGCCCCCGCCCCGCTCGGGCCCGACTCCGCTGGCACACCAAATCTCTGGCCGGGTCTGGCCCTCGCGGCGTGTCCTCTGCGCCCGTCCGGTTCCCACCCTTCACCCACCCAAGCACTCATCGCCATAGAGGCCAGCAGAGGGACGCGCGGATCAACGGAACACACTCACACCCGCATTTACATTCGTCGCCCACCCCTTACCGCTGCTCATTTGTTGGCAACTGAGAAGCAGAATGGAATTGTGGCAGCCATGGGAGTGAGTGTCCTGAGGGAGGAAGGGGGACAGGTTGAATGGCATAACTGGCACCACGGCGGGTCGGTGGCGAGAGGCAGAGCGCACCGGAGGCACCGGGGCCATTAGCATCGCGGCCGCGTGGGGGGAAACCTAATTTCATTTGAGATGAGGTCTCTGATGAGCCGCTGGGCATCGTCTGTGATAAGTATCTAAACCCAGCGTAGGTGGGCAGCCTTTGAGACACACTCCATCACGACCACCCCGGACTCTCTGAATTAGCCATTTAGGCTCATTTGTCTGCGAACCAGGCCAATGTTGAATAATGGAAAGTTTAATTTTAGGGGAGGAAACGCCCAATGGAGACGCCGAGACACAGTCTGCATGGTCCGTTCCTTAATAGGTCCACTAGGTGTCAGTAAAATCACTTTGCAAGATCTTTTGTCCTCATGGAGTGGCATGCAAGACCTGTGGGGCAAGCCATGTCTAATGGTCACAATTCTGCACCACCTCCAGTCTGCTACCTGTATCCCCAGGTGAGTGACATTTTTAGATACACTTAGAACATAAGTATGAGAAAAGACAGAGCAGCAGAAAGCCCGATCCCAGCACGATAGCCATTTATCGGGGCATTAATGGACCTATAAACTATAGAGCTGGTTTTGAGGACTTCAGTGGAGAGGGGTGACTTATGGAAAGGGTGTTTAATAAATCTCAACATTGGCTTCAAAGTTTAAACATCCTTACGTAGATTAAAGTCTCACCAACTGTGTTACAGGCCTGACTGAATTGTTCCAGACGAAGGCAACCAAACTATGTATTATTGATAACTGGTTCATTTATAATTAGAACATTTTGTCTTATAATAAACAACATAAGGTTTTTTTAAGGTTCTGTATACAGTTATTATATGTATATTACATGTATCATTATATGTTTAATAACTGTACCAGAAATGATCCGGTGTCATACAGGGTCAGTTCCTGTGTAGAGTGCTTCAGATTTGAGGCATAAGTGGTCCTTTTTACATCGACCTGTGCTCAGGTTTGCATTCAGATTTATTAAAAAATGTATTAAAAACTCTTCTACCAGGAGTAATGAACATGGAAGACTTAAAGGTGATAAAATAAGGTTACACATACATTTAAATGTAAATAGTTTACCCTGCGTATGTATTTATATGTCAGAATGGCGCTTTTGTAGAGTTGCAGAGGCAAGGGTCGACTGAGTTGTTCGAGAAGAATCTTCTTTTGCATTTCAGAATATTTAAATGGGATTTGTATCAACGTGTCATTTTTGATCATTTACATAAAACTCAGACAAGGTCAGATGCGGCGAAGTCCCTAATTTAGCCTAATCAACTATCATTTGCATTGCGGTCTTTGTACGCGTTATTGAAGCTAACTGAATAAATGGACTTCTTCAGATTCGAGGGGGAGTGATGCGTTTTGATAAGCTCATAAAATAAAAATATTCATTTGCATACATTAGGCTGATTAACTTAATAAAGAGTGATTATTCTTGGGATTTTCTGAATTCTTATTTGCGCCGCGCGCCAATCAATAAAAGGGCAAACGGCCCTGATCAAACTGCACGACGTCGTGCGGCGCATGGGGTCACCAGCTCGCTGTGATCGAGGCAGCAACACGGCGACAGGCGTCGCCATGGCCTCTTTAACCAAAGAAATATCCACAATCTGCACTGCAAATCTCACTTTACTTTATCCCGTCAATCAATAATAATAATTACAATATCATAACAACAATAATAATAGTGTGCGGCTTCAGTTAACCCTTTCTTTCCGCTCGGGGGCCTTGTATAAAGAACCCACAGAACCCTGTTCGGATGTGGAGCCGTTTCTCCTGCAGAATTGATCCAGAATTGATCTCCAGTCCATCAGAGGTGTTGGGGTGAGAATAGCAAGGCGCAGCACACGGTGCGCACAACGATATGTGTCCTCTGCATCGGGTTTCAAACTGGCGACCCTCCGACTACGGGTCTGCCTCCCGTGTAGCTGAAAGGCCCTTCATCTGTAGGAACGATTTCATGGCTTAATGCCGACAGATGCCTGTAGGATTTACTTTTCTCTGCCACTGATATTTCTGTTTTCAGATTACGATTTATTTACATCCACGTCCCCCTGGGGTCTCGCCTCGCAGGGACACAACGTGGGGTTGAATCTGTGACTTTGTGGTCTTTGTGGTGTCACTAGCACCCAGTTTACTGTAATAACAGTCACTCTGTTGGGGTAGAATCCTGCTGAATATACATCCTCCCAGTATAGACGCGCCATTAATAACAGAATGGATTCTTCACCGTCTTCTATTGTTCCAGTTTCGCCACAGATTGGACGACTAGGCCCATATTCGGCCGCCGGATCGGTTCTATTTATTTATTTTTGCCATTTTCCCCCATAGATTTCAATTATGGCGTCTTTTGTTTTTTATTAGCGTGTATTACTGTTGGAAATTACGGATGATCACTACGCAGAGGATTGCTGTTGTCGCGCCGCTCCTCGCCTGTCATTCTAAACTTGGGCTAACAAAGTCATTAAAATTGACTCCCTCGCGCTCTCATTATGCGGGGTGTTAATAACCACTAATTAACTTTGCTTACGCGCGTCTCTAAAAAGCCCTTTTCTCTTTTTTGTCGAGCAGAGCAGCATCCAATTATGTCACTGCAACCAGAAGCAGGACTGTCACCCCAAAGCCGCCCCTGCAAACTTGGTTCTTTATCCAGGGCCTGTAAAAATTCACAGAACAAATTAATAAAACGCATAAAAAGAAATCAATGCATCAGTTGACTTGTTGGAATCCACACATAACCATAAAAAGCAGAATCTGGTGATGATGTCAGCCCACTCTATAGAAATATTACTTTCAAAATGCAATGCATCAGTGTATATATCCACATATATAACGTGACATTAATGATCCTATAGATTTACATTACATTACATTTACAGCATTTATCAGACACCCTTATCCAGAGCGACTTACAATCAGTAGTTTCAGGGACAGTCCCCCCCCTGGAGACACTCAGGGTTAAGTGTCTTGCTCAGGGACACGATGGTAGTAAGTGGGATTTGAACCTGGGTCTCCTGGTTCATAGGCGAGTGTGTTACCCACTAGGCTACTACCACCCAACTATTGCATTCTATGTGTTTGGGGTGGGGGTAGAAAGCTAAAGCAGGTATTCATGAATAGTAATGGTGTATTTTGCGAGTAGCTCGCAAATATTTAGGTTATTATCTGCAATCGATACGTCAATAATCCATCATGAGAGCGGCCTGACCTGCCCGTGCGGGGAAGTGTTATTATGACGTGCGGTCAGACAGGTGGTGCCGCCGCCGCACGTTTACCGGGTTCGGGTCACGACCCGCGCGAGTGCCCTTTGACCCCGGCGGCCACCCAGCGGGCCTGGTCCGGGTACAGCGGCGTCGGTGGCGGTGGCGGCGCTGTCACAGTAGAAAAACACCAACGCACGACGAGTGGCGGAAAAAAAAGATTTCCAGAAAGTCAGCAGCCAAATTGACAGTCAAAAATTAGCTTAATTAATATACAATTACACGCAATTAACCAAAATCGGGCATAATCAATGGAATCAGATGTGTAATTAAAATCTAGGCACAAACTTTCGCACCCGTTAATGATTAATTAGCCTCTACCGTCAGGTTGGTGGCGGCGACGCGCCGCCGGCAGATGGCGCTGCAGCCGCGACGCCGCGTCCGGCGACCTGGGTTCCGCTGTGTACAGCGTGTGTCGGAGGGGGGGGTCTTTATCGGAAAACGACCGAGTTGTGGCGATATAAACCCAGCGGACCCCCGACTAACTACCCATCCGCCGAATAGACGGAAAATTGAAAGTGTGCAAAATTGCTTTTTCTCCCCCCCCCCTCAACGTATGCGTGTAATTAGTGCATTTAAACAAAGCGCGGATGTCCTGCTGGCGGTAATAGTCCCTGACATTTCTTTTCTTGGGTTAATAACAGTGCGCGTATAAATGAATCAAATTGTGGCCCCCAAATTACATAGCGGCTTTAAATACCCGTCTGTATTACGCGCCTGTTTGTGACCACAGAAAAATGCTTTATATTGTTATTATTGTTATTACTCTGTTGATCTCCATACAAACGCTCGTGGTGGGAGCAAAAAAATAATAATAAAAAATAAAGAATAAAAGTTTCTGACTCGATAAAGGGAGAACTGTTCTGTTCGCTGTCTGAACTAGGCCTCGTCCAATCAGAAGCCGCGTTATTACAGCCCGAGGTGGTCGTGGTGATGAAGGCCGCAGGCCCCTTCATCCCAGACCCGCTCGATGAGAGTGACCGCAGCCTGTTGGAGTTTGGGACGGAATTGTGAAAATGATCCTTTTTATTTTTTTATTTTATTTTTTTAATTTTTTTTTGAGCTGATGGGTTTGAGCGGCAGATGGGGGTCGCGCCACTCGCAGCAGGTTAAATAGACTTTCATTTAAAATTACATTCTCAACCTGACTGCAATCCCGAGGCGTCCGGCTACCTGCAGCATCATCATCATCATCGCCATTCTTCACTTTTTAAGCCAATCATCCGGGGGCTATCTGATGGCCGAGCAATTAGTGTGTGTGTGTGTGTGTGTGTGTGTGTGTGTGTGTGTGAGTGAGTTGGAGGCTAAAGTGAAGAATGGCCTGTATGCACTGAGAGCACAATTACCGTCCTATTTCATCACAGATAATAAAAGGATAAATTTTACATCCATTAACCTGCGTCTGGCAGAGGCGGCTTGTTTACTTTCAACCGCGCAGTGGTTTTATTATTTTTTTTAATTATTACAACTTTTTTAACGGCGCACGAGGCTGCGAGAAGTTTCACAATTGATATATCTAGTAAAATATTACTATTTTCTTATTTTACCTTACATGATAATAATCCCAATAATAAAATATATCACATATTTTAGAATAACGCTTTGCTGTTTTTTTGCTGTTTTAATTTTTTTATAATAATAATAATAATATTAATAGCAGTATTAGAATGTGTGTGTATATCATTGTATATAATCCAGTGTATTTATCTATTATTGTATACAATATTACTGTAATAGCATATAAATGTGTTTTTTTATTATTGTGCTATAGTAGTGCTCCTTGGATAGTTTATGAAATCTGTCGCTGTCGGTGAATATAAACGCGCTTTTTTGTCCGGGTTTATTCATATTGATGTTCGCTCCCCTCAACATCCAAGTGAACTTTGAGACGGTAAAATCGGTAAGATCGCCCTTTTCCCCCGGGAGCCAATCAGATCGGCGCTCCGCGCCAATGTAACGGGCGCGGGGCGCGCGGCACATGCCATTGACGCGCGCGCGCGTGCGAGCGAGCGAGGGAGACGCGACAGACGAGCGCGAGACGCCACTGCGCCAGGGTCCCCCCCGCCACCGAGCGAGCACGAGACGCGGCGACATGAGCGGCCCGCACGACGGCGACGCGGCGCACGACGGCAAGTCGCCCACGCGCCTCTCCTCCTACTGCATCGACAGCATCCTGGGCAGGAAGAGTCCCTGCAAGGCGCGGCTGCTGGACGCGGGGACCTTCCCCGCGCTGGGGTCCCCGGGCGACGGTGAGCGGCGCACTTACTCAACAAACCAACTTTTACTTTACCGCCGCGGTGTTAAAACTGTGTTTGGTGTGTGTGTGTGTGTGTGTGTGTGTGTGTGTGTGTTAGATTTGCACCTGCCGCCCAAACTGCGCCGCCTCTACGGTCCCGGGGGGAGGTACCCCGACACCCCCCGAGCCTTCCACGACCACGGGGACCAAGCCTGCGACGCGCTCAAAATCAGCCAGGCCCCGCAGGTCAGCATCAGCCGCAGCAAGTCGTACCGGGAAAACGCGCCGTTCAGCCCCGAGCGCGGCCCCGACGACCTGGCGGAGCTCAAGTTCGAGGAGGACATGGTGAAGGAGGAGGCGTGCGCCGACGCGGACCTGTCCCCCAAGGACGACGCGGACGTGAAGGACGGCGAGGACAGCGTGTGCCTGTCCGCCGGCAGCGACTCGGAGGAGGGGATGCTAAAAAGGAAGCAGAGGAGATACAGGACTACCTTCACCAGCTACCAGCTCGAGGAGCTGGAGAGGGCCTTCCAGAAGACCCACTACCCGGACGTGTTCACCAGGTACAGCAGGCGCTGAAAAGGAGCAGAAGAATATTATCAAATTAGTCCATTCCGTTGAACTCTTTTCTAAAGAAAAAGAAAATCGACTTTATCGGGTCCGTGGGCCTGGTGCAACTCACGCGGTTATTAAAGTACAATACTACTAATAATCATGTCATATTTAATATATACATATATATAAAATTACCAATATGTCGATATAAAAATATTACGTATTAAAGCATTTAACAGTTCACAACAATCTGTTAAAAATTTCGTTTGCAGAATGAGTTGTCGTGGTTTTTACAGATAAATAACCCGTTCCGTTATTAATCCCATAAATCCGAGTTGTATTGTGATAAAAACGCTGGTATTGATCTCCTTGTATCCGTTTTTACCGTTATTATTATTATTCATACTTTACATATTCTGCGCTCATTGGCGGCTTTTATCGATTCATTCAAGGGGAATTATTGCAATCAGAGCCGCCGAGTGGCCGTGTAATAGTTTGTGTCATTATTGTCGCCATTATGCTCTTTCAAAGGCTTTGGGGGGGTTAAATGGGACCCCGAAAGCGCAAACCATTATCACAATAAATCGCTCATTATTGCGATTATCATCAAATTACTGGGTTAAAAAAAAATCCCACCCTTCCCCTCCAAGTGACTGTCGGGTAATTTTGATTTTTTTTTTTTTACAGGGAGGAGCTCGCCATGCGGCTGGACCTGACCGAGGCGCGCGTGCAGGTGAGCCGTTTATTCCCGCGAAAAGCATCCCACTTTCCGCGCACCTTCCACGCACTTTCCACACGGCTCCACCCGATCCCGGTTTTATATATATATATATATATATAAATATGCCCTGTGAGGTTTGTAGGAACACCGATTACTGAATTAATTAACCAATCAAATGACACTAGCAATCGAATATAAAATATAATCTAAAATGATTAAATTGGTGGTAAATCACTGCTCTGTCCTGTCTGTCGTTTTGACGACTGATGCAATTGAATAAATGTTTCTGATGAACACGAGTTCGTGTTTGATGCTCCTAATGACCGTCGGTTACGGCGTTAATTAGTTCGTTGCTAATTGGAACGTACGCAGGCTGTCAGCGCCAGGACTGCGCGCTTTTATGCGTGCATTTACCCCGGTATTTGAACAGCACGTCCGAGCGCCGGCGATTAATCGGAACTTTGTTAAATGAGGAAAGGTGCTTCCTGTTATCGAACGTTATTACGGAGCGCGCGCTGGACATTTTACTGGCAATTACGCGCTCGGGCGCGATTCATAAAAGCGCACTTAGCGCGAGAGCAAACAGGGCTGCCGGGGGCGGAGGGATGGCGGGATGGAGGGATGGGCGGAGGGGATAATGCTGTTTGATTTGCCGTCCTGCGATCGCGATAGAGCCGCATTGATCCGATGCTTGGCGCTCGGAGCCCATGAGGGACTATTAAAGGTGCCCCCCCCCCCACACACACACACGCCCTCCACGTCCATCCAGCGTGGCGTGTTCAAAGCAGACTTATTACGCGCGTAAAACAACAGATGTTCGCGCGGGGCCGCGGGTGAACAAATCACTTAAGGGGCTCCATCAGGAGGCGATAAAGCTCGTAAATTCCCCCGGGGCCGTGTGACGCAGAGCGGCTCGGACCAGGGGCCTGTGTGTGTGTGTGTGTGTGTGTGTGTTTGGAGAAGCTGCTGTGTGTTTGTGTGTGTGTGAGAACTCCTCCTTCACTGTCCTGCTGCTGTTGACATTTTCTCCATTGTCAGCCGGTCATGTTTCTACACCACACCACCACTGATGGGCTGGCGGAGTGTGTGTGTGTGTATGTGTGTGTGTGCCGGGGAGGGAGGGAGGGAGTGGACGGTCGTGGGAAAGTTAAATAGCCCTTTCCCGAGTCACTTACATTTGGAGGAATTTCATTTAAACAGCATTAATTGTTATTAGGGCTCTGTCCAGTTGTTATTTCCTGACCCCTGGTTACCATGGATACTAATGACCCAGCCCCCGTTGGGGCTTTTTGGGGTCTAAACCAGGTTTTAATGAGCAGCCGCTTAACACAAAGGGGGAATAAATAACGTAATACAGAATGTAATTATAATGTTCGTATTATGTGGGAGAGGAATTTACTGCCAAATATTGTGTTCTAGAACCAATGACCAAACTCCACCCCCCTTCACCAGGTCTGGTTTCAGAACCGCCGGGCCAAGTGGAGGAAGCGCGAGAAGGCGGGGGTCCCGACGCACCCCCCGGGGCTCCCCTTCCCGGGCCCTCTGGCGGCGGCGCACCCCCTGAGCCACTACCTAGACGGAGGACCCTTTCCGCCCCACCCTCACCCGGCCCTGGAGTCGGCCTGGACCGCCGCAGCGGCCGCGGCCGCCGCCTTCCCCGGGCTGGCCCCGCCCCCGAACGGCTCGGGCCTCCCTCCTGCCACACCTCTCGGCCTGGGCACCTTCCTGGGCACCGCCATGTTCAGGCACCCCGCCTTCATCGGGCCCACCTTCGGCAGGTAACCGGGCTCCGTGTTTATGGTGCGAAGCTGTGTGTAGAGTAGGGCCCGGGTGCGGCAGTGTGCCTTGCCGTGTGATTTGGAATAATGGCAGTGTTGAGGGTAATTTGGTAAGTGGCTGACGCTGAGACGCAAGCTGCCGAAGGAGGCGCTAATTTATTCGCCTGCCGCCGCTGTCATGGTTTTTTTTTGGTGATTGCTAATAACAGGCCGGCTGAATCCGTTGTGTTCCCGCTGTGTCCAGACTCTTCTCCGGCATGGGCCCGCTGACCAGCGCTTCCACGGCCGCCGCGCTCCTGCGCCAGCCCGCCCCGCCGGTGGAGGGCCCGGTGCAGCCCGCCGCGGCCCTTCCCGACCCCTCCTCTTCCACGGCGGCCGACCGCAGGGCCTCCAGCATCGCCGCGCTCCGCCTCAAGGCGAAGGAACACTCGGCCCAGCTCACCCAGCTCAACGTCCTGCCCCCCGGCGCCGCGGGGAAAGAAGTGTGCTGAGTTGCCGAGCTCCTCCACGCCCCCCCGACCCGCCGCTTACCACAACCAGCCCCACCCCCTGAAAAAGCATGACCAAAAGCCATGAGAAAGGGCCACCGGCAACACGGAACTGTGCTTTGAGGCCTGGAATTCGTTTCACCACCGATGGACGGCGGCGCGCGGCTTTCTCAGGCTTGTGAACCCGCCGTCAAGGGACGTGAGCACATCAGTCAGCCACCTCAACCCAATCTAACCGCGCCACCCTGACAGCCCACCGTCCGCAGCGCCCGCACCCGCCGGCCTGATGGGGCCCGGCCACGGCACTCGGCGGGACTCCAGACCCGGTCT
The DNA here is from genome assembly GCF_900700375.1 of Denticeps clupeoides. Lineage (NCBI taxonomy): Eukaryota > Metazoa > Chordata > Actinopteri > Clupeiformes > Denticipitidae > Denticeps > Denticeps clupeoides. The sequence goes on from NC_041708.1 coordinate 36,346,041, forward strand.
TCACCTCCGCCCGCTCGGGGCTGAGGTCACTATGCCAAAGGAAATCCGTAAAAAGGGTGCCAGAGAATTCTCTGCCCTACTTTCAGTCTGTCCATCCACCGTAACGTTTGGACAGAAGTGGCCGCTTTCGAATATTCAGCTGAATATATATATAAATATATATTTCTTTTCGGTTTTTTTTCTTTCTTCCTCTCATTAATTTTATGAAATTCATTTGAATTGAGCGTGGCATTTGCCACATTCATTATACTGTGATGGGTATCTCTGTATATAGTGCTGTAAACACACACACACACACACACACACACACACAAAAAGACCAAAAAAAAAAAAAAAAAAAAAAAACAAGTCTTGTATATTTGAGGAAAAGAAAAAGTTTGAAAAGATGCACTTGATGTAGTATTGTACGAATGTGTCCCAGTAGACAAGCATCCTGTGTTCATGAAATATTAGGTTTTTAGATCATAATTTATGTCTGCTTTGATCTCAGAGAGAATGTTTTATCGGTGAGTGTACATTTGCCTGAAATGAGAGCATAGAGCACCAAAAAGAAAATTTAATAAAAACTAGTGGGGTGAAAAAAAAAAAGTGTACATTTCAGATTTTATTATGTATCTGAATTTCTGAATTTATAATTTTGGAATAATTTTAAGACAATTTAGATTTTTGACTTTTTTTTGTGGGATGAAGTGCACGTGCTGGTTGGATGTGGTGGGGTGGGGTGTGGAGGGCATAAATGAAATTTCGTGACCAGTTCAGAGTGTACATATCAAACATTATTAAAGAGAGCGCTTTCAAATTCACTCTTACGTTTCTTCATATTAAAAAAAAAAATTATAATAAATAAGAAAGAAGTTTGTCAACTTTCATCCACTTCATAGCAAAACGGCTCTTATTATAATAGTCACACGAATCTGAGAGGATTCGCATCCTGAGCGCGATGCGCGACGTTTGCGCGACTATTATCAAAATTGTCAGGTGTCATCACGAACAATTATTTATTTTATTCATTTTTCCTTATTAATTTATCCTCGGGAGTAATTAAGCACCTACTCTACCGCGGTCACCCCACAAGCCAATTTGCAATTACGCCGCTTGATGGAAGGGCGGAGGGGGGGGGGGGGGGCTCTTCTGGCTTTTTAAACCACAAAAGTGCCATAAATTCATTTTATCAGCCTGTTAACAAAAAAAACCTCGAAAGCCCCCAAATTGGTCTTAACGTGTGTATCGCCAGAACTCCGCCGGGCCCCGAGTCCTTTTCTCATGAATGAAGTAACAACCTCGTTCGCCGGATTAATCTTCCTCCTCCTCCTCCTCCTCCTCCGCTGGATCTCGGGCGAGGAGCGTCGCCATTACCGCCATCAATGCGCTCCTTTCAGCCCCGTCGTTTCCCCCCCATTTGACCCGTCCATGGTGCTGAGGCAAATCGCGTGAAATTACCTCCAGGATTACACGTCCCCCCCCCACCTTCCTCCTTGTTTTACGCCCGCTAATCCCGCCTCATACAAGCAGGATCAGGCCGGGTGGGGGGGCAGAGAGGTGCCCCCCCCCCCGCATTGTCATACTTGAACTATTCAGAGTCCGGACGTTAAGATCATAAACACAGAAGGTCTGCGTGGAAGCAATTTTCTCTTGATCACCGCAACTCCCCGGTAGGTTCCCTCCCCCACGAAGTCCAGATCTAATTGTGGACTTTTTTAAATAAAAAAAAAAAAATGGAATTTGAGAATTACTTTTCAATTTAATTTGCTCCCAATTGAACAATTATAACCCAAAGACCCGTATATATAAAAGATACATTTTTTGTAATTTTATCAAAATAAATAATAACGAATTTGCATTCAGATATTGTGCGATGTAAGCAGACTGAACGAAGATTGCGACAGATCCAGAGTAATCAAACCAAATCACTTTATATTAAACTAGAGATTTTCAGTGTAGGGCCTAACATCAATAATAATAATAATAATAACTAGCGACAAATGTTAGTCAACTGGTTCTCGGTGATCGTTTAATTCTAACATTAATAGCCGACCCTGTACACTGTTTGTGTGTAACGACTGTGAGGAAGAGATCGAATGATGAAGAAATAAAACGTAACAAGTCGTTTTACTGTAACGTGACGGGGCCTGTCAGCTCTCGCAAACCCGTAAAGGAACACAGATAAATAGACCAATATTAGAATATGAGCTCGCGCGTCAACAGGTCCGCACAAATGACTCGGAACGCGTGTGGCGTGACGTCACCACGCAGGCTTTTGGGAGACGTCGTTTTCATAATTGGATGCAAATTACAAATGTATTTCGCTGGAACGCGCGTCGCTCTACATACAACACACACACGGCCCAGCTGCATTGTGGGATAACGCGCGCATGATGAAATATTCCCGCCAAATAAAGGACGCGTAAAATATCTTGTGAGGTTTCGTTTTTTTTTTTTTTTTTTTAGTTTTTTTTCCCCTTCTCCCCCCGCCGATCGGTCCGTGTTTGATTTGACTGCTGATTTCGGATTCTCCAACTCCGCGTAATCAAGCGCCGGTCCTTCGGGACTCGACTCCAGACACCCATCGCAGGAGGAGGAGAAAGGCGCGTAAAGGGGCTTTGATGAGCCCCTCGCCTCCCTTTTGGTGTCGCGGAGGAGAAATCACGGTGAAAGGGCTGAATGGCGGCTCGCTGGCACTCCGTCCCCTCTCGGCTCGCCTTAATTCCCCCGTCTCTTTTACCCTCATCCAATTAGTTCAGTGTATTAAGCGGTTTATCATCTCATGGCTCGCCATTCAGGGGAACAAGGGGGGCACTTTGCAATGGGCCCGGTCCTCCTTTTGACGCCCTCGGGTACTTACATATTCCGCGACGCCATGAATAATGGGGAGAGAATGGCGCACTAATTCCCTCATCAAAGGCGAGCTTGTCCGGCGCTTTTGCGCGACGCCCCCCATGCCGGGTCCGAAAAGGCGGCCAATAAAGCTTAGCATCACAAAACCGAGCCGCTCTTATTAGCTCGGCGCTAAGCGAATGCAAAGCCGCGCCGCCTTTGAGTGGCGCGGCGAGGGAACCGCTTCGGCCGGGCCGGGCCCGTGGAATGTTCCACGGTGGAAAGGCCCACGACACGCAGACCTGTACATACACATCGAACACTATCGCTACGTCGTGATGTAAATGTATGTGTGGTTTTTTTTTTTTTTTTTTTTTTTTTAAGGGTCAAAAGGTCAGCGCCATTACTGAAGCTTATAGGGGCAGTTGAGATTATGGCGATGCAATTATGCAAAGATCTCGTTTTTTCTCATTAGTCATATAATAGCGGACAATCGAATTATACTCATATTTCAACGAATAATGAAACCAAAAAGGGAGAACAGGGAATTGACTTTATTTAAATCAGTAAGAAACAATCATTTTCATAATAAAATATTGCTTAAAGTTCCTACAAACGTATAAAAATTCAGCATACAACACGAAAAAAAAAACCAACCAACCAACCAAAAAAAAAAAAAAGATTCAATCAACGGGAATAAAAACGGTTGTTCGTTGCAGAGCACTCAAATGCAGCGGCCTCGGTCCCCTCTGATGGCACTCAGCCTTACATCTTCCATTTAACAATCCTCCGACACCAGCAGGAACTGGGGGAACTGGAACAAGTGGAGTCACAATAGCCCGAAAATGCCAAAATCAGAAGCCCGGTTCTGTTTCACTGGCTAATTGCCGTGCAGTCAAGAAGGTGGGGGCAGTAAAGAGAGAAGTCGTTTAGGAGCCGAGATCCCATCAAGCCGCCGCTGCCCCTTCCCGCCAATTTGACTGCTATTTAGCCCTGATTGTTACCCCTCAGATTCTTGCGGGGTGGGTTAAAGTGTGCACGTCTGAGGGGTGGCCAGCTGAGAGAGTCTTTAGCCCGTCATTATGGCCATTTCACCATGGAATCACAAATGATTAAAGAGACGGATGAGTGTACATGGATGTTCTAAGGAGAACGCGGCTCGGCCTGACTGACCTCAAATGCTGTCCACGCCATCGCGAGGCAGACTGGTGATTCACACAATAGCCAAACGCTTAATTCACAAAGCCTTGTGTGAACATCACAGGACGCCATGGCTGATATGACAAGCCATGGTTATTTTCCAAAGGTCTGGCAAAAATTCCACACACACACATAAATGAAAAGACATTAATTGAACGTGACATGGGCAACATCAGGTAGAGGATTAGATGATGATGATGGAGTAAAGGGCACCAAACATGACACTTGGAAAATAAAATGGTAATTTCCACCGCGGTAAATAACACCTTAACCAGGGGTTCACTTAAGTGCTGCAAAAGCCTGGAAGAGTTTGGCGAGGTTGACCTCGGAGTAGCCGCTGGAGGACAAGGTGGAGTCCACCACCTCCTTCAGCTTCTTGTAGACCTGCTGCTCCGCATTCCAGCATCTTTTAACCTTGCCTGTGGACAGAAGAGAGGATTGGAGTAAAACAGTGTCACTGCTGTGCCCAAATTTGATTGTCCCCCGTATGAAAATAAACTCGTCGTGACACCAAGTCCTAACATCTGAGGCAGAATCTGCGAGAGCTGCAGGATGGCGGACAATAGAGCTGGGCGCGCAATACCGGGGCATGTCGAAATTGGCCTTTAGAGGCCATCACGAATCGAACTGGAGTGGAAACTACACGAATCAATAGCGAAGCAGTGATCCTGTGAGCATGAAGACCATGGGACAGGACGGGGTGGCGGCGGAGGCTGGGGGCAGGATGAGCCTCATCGTCGGGTGGCCACTGGGCCGGGCAATTGGGTCGATATCCTGGGTCACTTATCTCCTCGGGTGGGCCTTCAATAGCAATGTGAGGCTGATGGAGGCGCCATCGGTGGGCTAACGGGAATCAGACATAAAATCTCCTTTTAACTCGAGGGTCGCCTGTACCCGGAGAGGAACTCTCTGAAAGTGAATCTCCCGCCAGAACGTGACCGGGTCTCATGCGAAAGGCGCCGAATTCGGCAAGTTCTACACGCTTCACTTTAATCCTTCAATATGAACAACGTCCCGACTTGTCCGGCCAAGAACCGGACCCGGCGGCCGCCGCTGAGTTCCGGAACGGCGCACGGGGGAAAGATATGAGGCCGGCAGCGCCGACCGCTACCCAACACGGGAGCGGCAGCCATTATCCTCGCACGCTTTACATCAGCGAGGAGCTGGAAAACGAGCGGAAAAACACAGAACACTGCCACACGAAATCGAGACAGAGAGAGAGAGAGAGAGAGAGAAAGGGGGGAGCAGACTATTTACCTGAGGAACGAAAGAAGAGGGAGAAGAAAGAAGATGATGCATGATCAAGCGAAAGCAATCATGTCATCATTTTTGAAAGGTGGGAGAAAATAATCTTTTTTTTTTTTTTTTTTTCTTTCCTCCCCTCTCCCGTTCTCTCTCTCTCTCCTCCTCCTCCTCCTCTTCTCCCCCCGTTCCTCAATCACTGTGTAGGGAATGGATAAAAGAGCAACTTAAAAGCCACGGAGGTTGTCAGAGACCTCGCTTTCCTTTTCGGCCCGGCAGGGGTCGTATTTAAAATAAATAGCATTCCTTAAAGGGAGAGAGTAGTGAGAGGAAAGAGACTTGAATAAGAGGAAGAAAGAGAGAGACAAAGCAATAGAAAGGTATGAAAAAAAAAAAAAAGAGAGAGAAAGAGAAAGAAATTGAGGTAAGAGAGAGGACAGGAGACGGCGGACGGGCTTAGCAAGTCTGAGGAGAGAGTGTATCAGCTTCCATGCGCTCTAACTAGGTGTAAATACAATAACAAGCATGTAATTAAGTGAGCATGATGAAGTTAATGGAGATCATACATTCCATTTGGGCGGCTTATGAATATTCCATTAGCCGTTATCAGGCAGCTGGAATAGCTGTTAATTTAATCATCACTCCGAGCAGAGAAAAGTTCTTTGTGCGAGTGTAATTGCACAGAATGAATAATTGATTTGACAATCGTACCCGCGGATTTTCACCAGCTCTAGGCTGGCGGGGCGCGGGCGGGGGGGAGCGGGGAGGGGGGGGGTCGAGCGTATTCTGCCCTGAAGAGGTGGCAGAGGAGATAGCCCGCAAATTGAGCATTATCAGAAGACGGATAAAGGACCATTTTTATTTTATCAATGCGGCAAAATTATATTACGGCGTGAGCGTAATCACACTGCCCACACTTAAAGAGACAGGGAGCGAGTGCGGCACACGGAGGGGGGAGTGAGTGGAAGACTGAGGTGGATGACTTATTTAAAAAAAAAAAAAAAAAAAAAAAAAAAAAAAAAAGGAAAGAAAAGAATGAATTGCTCTTCATGAAAGAACGAAATCAGAGTTCAACATTATTTGGAAGTAATTGATATGGGATATCTAATTTTTCAAAAGGGAGAGAAAATGTTTTATTATGGAAAGACTCCTGCCGGGTGTGAAATTGCCTCCACATTTAACTCAGTAGCTGCAATCAGGCAGAGGACTGTGGTCTACATGTAGATCAGATCCCACAGCCTGCATCTAATCTCACTTTACACACACACACACACACACACACACACACACACACAAAGTGTGTTTCCCTCAGTCCTTCAGACATGGTCACATAAAAATAAATAAATCTGTTGCAGAGCCCACTGACACAGATAAAGGTTATGAAGATGTATCAATAACAGCAATGGCCTCTATGCAGGGAGCAGTCGAAATGACTAGCAGGAGTGGGGACCAATGACAGCTCCATCTTTCCAGTGGCTTGTCAGAGTCACAAGTGGAGGTTTTGAGAATCAAATGTAACATAATGACCGGAACGGACCCGAGAAGGTTCCAGTGTCTCGGCTCGTGGAAGGGGGTGGGGGGGGTTCTTACCCGGTTCTTTCACCGAGGAGGGGACGGGAGGCGAGTTTGTACATTTTTCCACGAGCTTTTTGCTCTCGGATCAAATCGAGAGAGGAAAACACTACAAATGCACAAAAACGTTGGGAAGCAATTTCACCGCTCGTCTGAAAACGCAGAAGCAATTGCAGCGCCCCCATTCGGCAGAGCTGCAAGGAACTCGGAGCAGCAGCCCATTTGACCTTAAGCCCGCCGGTGGTCAAGCTGAGTAATTTTAACGCCCGTCTGGCCTTAACTCCGGAGACTGACCACAAACGGTCATTGTGCGTTCGGAGCCCCCCCCCCCCCACACACATCGACCCGGCCCGGCCGCGCCCCACCAAACCAACACAGGTGCCGGAGGATCTCCCCCTCACCTCTGGACCCCGCGTCCAGCTGCCCACTCTCGCTCCATCTCCCAGCCGCCGCGCGGCCGCAGTTATCTAAAGCGCCACAATAACAGCGGCGCTGGCAGAATAGGAGGAGAAGATTGGTTTTTCTATTGTGCCGCCGGCCTGGCATAATGCCCACTTTAAAAGCAATTCCTCGCTCCTCAGAGGCAGACGGAAAATCTGCCAGATACGACACTAAACGTCCCACGCGGTGGGGAGGGGGGAGGCGAAATTTGGTGGAATTATTTGGATATATGTGTGTGTGTGTTTTTTTGTTTTTTTTTGCATGGGCCTGTTGTGTAAGTCTGACCGTACGGTCATTCGCTCCACAACGTATCCTCCTCTCTTCTGTGTCGTCCAACTTCTTCAAGACGGGCGGTGTCTCGCACGGGCGCGGCGAGGCTGGAGAGCGAATGCGGGCTCACGACAAAAGTGCCAGGACGTAGCCGTGGAGGGCATCAAATGAGAGGGCAGCCGCCAGAGTTGGGGCAGAAGCTCCCGGTGTATAAATGCTATAAAATAAACACCAAAGCCTCGGCGAAGACCAGGTAAGGACCGTCTAGGACATCTGGCCCCTGCAATTTCCCACCTGAACAGCCCAGAGTCCCGTGGTCTGTAATACACTAATGTGTGGTATTACGGCGATGACGCAAGGAGGGGGGGGGGGGAGACAATCTAAAGCCTATACTTTACAGCTCTGTTTACGACGCCTGTTGGGGGGGGAAGATGTCCGCTAATCCCCAATAACGCGCAACAGTTATCCCGGGCTGAGAGCAGGCGGGCTGCGTTTTATCTGCCTGCCACAATGGACGATGGCGCTTCCCAATCATGCGACGACCTCGGCCTTTCTGCGGCGAGGCCTTGCGGATGAAAAGGAGCGTGAAAGGTAAGATTGCTCTTGGACTACACACACCTAAACACAGACGAAATGCTGCAAACTTAAACAAGGTGTCATGGCCATCATTTTTATATAAATATATATCAAAAAGTAATTTACTTTTAAAAAAAAGAAAGTGAGAGGGAGAAAAATGAAAAAAATAAATAAATAAATAAGAGACTCAAAATAGTCAGAAACGGCACACAAGATTGGCAGCAATTACGAGCAGAATCAACAAAAGAAAAAGTGAAGAAATAAAAAAATAAAAAAATAAAAAAAAAATGCCAAAGTGAAGCCAAGTCTATAATCATGTTAGCCCCCAGTCCTCATTCACCCCCCCCCCCCCCCCCCCCCCCCCCCCCCCACTCTCAGCTTCCCCCATACCCTGAGTGGTCATCTATTGATTACACATTATATTTATCTACGCCTTTCACGCCGGCTCCTGCCCCTCATTGGTCCAGGCAGAAACACAAATAAATATATAAGTCCGTTCTCCAAGAGGTCCTTTTTAATCAAGTGACATCAATCAAAGGGAACTGTGGATAAGACGCTTGCTGACTCCGCCGGCACTGAGCGTGCTCAGACTGGATCCCCTCTGCCGGGCCGGGGGAAATATATGCTCCATGTCCCATTATTTATGAAGGGCTATCCTTTTGCCTTCTCGCCAATTACTCGCCCTATCATTTTGCAAAATCTAAAAACTGTTTTCAATCAACACAGCGAACGCTATTACTGAGTGCCTGCCGGCCACGAGGAGCCTCTTTCTCACTCCCGCTCTACCTCAAACTGATTGGGCCGCTTTGCATTCTGCACCAGTCCGTGATTGAATCCGCCGCCTGAATTAGGGTTGTCGACTCGAGGAGCTGAACATCCTTAACCCAACCTCTCCCCCCCCACACACACGCACACACACACACACACACACACACACACACACACACACACACACACACACACACACACACAGAGGGTGAAAGTGAATGCAGGCATTTGTTTTGTGTACAAGTATCTGAGCACACATGTTGGTTTTTACTTTTGTTGATGGGTATTCTGCAGGGGTGAACGCTGATGTCACAGTGGTCCGTATAAGTCTCCGTGTGTGTATGTGTGTGGGTATACACTCTTGTGTAGGCCTTGTCGAGAAAAAGAGACTAGCCAGTAGCCTTACCCTTCTCATCATGCTGCAGGACCTTGTTGACAGCATAGTCCCAGTCAAAGATGAATCTGTAGAAGCTCAGTTGGTTATAAAGCGCCTTTTCTGAATACTGTAGAGGGGAAAAGAAAGAGGGAAAAAAGCTGATTACAATAATCACTGTACCACATTAAACCCAACAACAGGAACCCCCCCACACAACGAGGCACGTAGGACCGCAATCAATGCAACTCCTGTTTAGTCATGTTTAGCAATTGTGAAAGCCGGACATTTGGTATTGAACCAAGACGCAATGGTGGCCACCAAATAATATGGCTGGTTGGCCAAGAACTCAAGAATTTGGCCAATATTGACTTACTCCATTACAGTAATTATCCTCATTTTTCTGGCAGTTAAGCTTGAATGGGAGCTGCTATGGAAGGTTGTTTGATTCAAGCCTCCGGGGAACATTCATAATACAAAAGCATTAACATGACAATCACATTTAGTCATTCAGCACCCAGAGAGCCTCTAGCAAGGAGTATCTGTAATTACACGGACTATTTTCACGATTTTAACTTATTCATCAGGTTCTAGAAATTGAGTGTTTCTAAGTAGATCCTGGTTTGAAGAAAAAAAAAGTGAGGGGAAAAAAGGAGGTCATAATGATGCACTGTTTTCTGGCAAGTTCATCTCACCATTCATGCCAAAGTTCTGAGTATGTTTCTAAACAAACATCTTAACATTACATTAAAATCTCAGATTTAGACAATGAAGCAAACAGAGTTGCACAACAAATCTTGAAAGTGAAAGTGATTGTCATTGTGAACCATAACCCTGAGTGAGCAGTGACAGGCGCCCGGGGAGCAGTGTGTGGGGACGGTACCTTGGTCATTCTTTCGAATACCGATCCGCTTGCTTACCCTCTCTAGGCCACCACCAATTGAATTGATCCTGCACACCCCAAATCTGACACTACAATTTTTGTGCCAAAAGGCCTGGCGGCCCATACCCATTCCCTCACTCAGACGAGCGGAAGAAAAAAGGAATAATTAGCCACAGCCATGCCGCTGTTTATCTTGCGTGTTAGTCTTTTCACTCAGGAGAATGAGGGCCCGGAAAGTAATGAGATTGCCGGCGATTCAATCAAGAAAAGCTGGAGAATCACCTGCGTTAATTACAGACGTGGAGACGGGTAGCGTTTGTCGCACGTTCGACTCCATTGCCGGCTGAGCCAAAACACCGGCGGCGCCGGCAGACCGAAGTTTGCCGTCATGTGACCTGCAAAATCGACTCGTTGGCGGAGAGCAGCCCCTCTGGGTCCACCTCCCTCCCCACCCCAGCACGGCTAGAGCAGGAAACAATTTGTTTGGTTTGTAAAATTTTCTTGCTGTAATTACTGCTAGCCATGTGCCACCACCGCCGCCTGCCAGAGGAGCTCAGGTCGAGCGAGCGAGAGAGCGAGAGAGAGAGAGAGAGAGAGAGAGAGAGAGAGAGAGAGAGAGAGAGAGAGAGAGAGAGAGAGAGAGAGAGAGAGAGAGGAGAGAGAGAGTGGGGGGGATCAGCGCTGAAATTACCTCCTTCATAATAGTTTGTTTTGATAAGGCATTGTGTGTGGAGCTGATGAACAACAGTCGCTGTCAATTTGATTAGCTATTATACTTTTATGTTAATTGCCGTTATTGGGTCGCAGTCTCCCTGTGTCACCATAGAAGCCAGGCAATGCTGGCGCTGAAAGGGGGAGGGAGGGAGCATTTAGGGAGGGGTCTCTTGTGCAGACAGGCTTTTAATTGCCCTACACAGCTTCCGATGAGCCAGGCAGCTGTTGACCCATAATGCACTAGCTGGTCAACAACCGTGCCTGTCGATTCAGCAATGCGCCCATAATGGAGTCGCAGTAACCATTGCCAACGCAAGGCCGAACTGGCATGCTGTGCGCGCACATAGATACAGAGACACACACATGCTAAACAAAATGGTGCAATCGTAAAACAGTACAATGAATTTCTGTATCTATATGCACGTGATGCATTGAAATAACAATAATTTACGTTGAGACAGATTTTGTTATTGTGAAAGTAATACGGTTATAGATTATTTTTTGGAGCTGTGACAGACCAGCTATCAGCCAGAACATTAAAACTACTGTGCATCCCCCCCAAAAAAACTGAGAAACCAGAAAACACCACGTACTGCAACAACTCGTAGGGTAAAAGTAAGCTGCAAGTAAACAGCGCAGATACACCTGGTCCTCCATATCTAACGGAAAACTGGATCCATCAGACCTCCCCATGGCCCAGCTCTGAGGCTCACGTTGGGGCTTTCGGCCAAGGAAAAGTCGCTTGGTGTCGTTATAAACGAATATTGCGTGCATATAGGCTTCAAGAAAGAACAGCGTCCGCGCAGAGGCGTTTTAGCCTAAATTCAGGTGACCGATAACTAGAGATGTCAACAGTGCGGGGCCTGCACCTACGCTGCGGCTTACACTGACAAGTGTCAAATGGGTGGGACCAAAACATCGGCAGGCGTTATTCAATTTAGGCTCGTCGCCCTTCTCCCCATTTAGCATTCTGCCCCCTCCCCTTCACTCGGCTCAGCGCTTTTGTTCCTGCACTGACACCATTTCAATTTTCACCACAAATCTGCAGCATTTTCGGCTTGAGTGACTAAGGAGCAAACCAGCTGTGAAATTGCCTCTCTCCCGAGAGCAGCCCCCCCCCACCTCCACCCAAACCAGACCCCCACCCCGCCAAGTCACACCTCCCTACGATAAAAGCAGCCAGGGAGCAAACCTGTGGAACCTAAATTCAGGGAGTGGGAGACGGGAAGGAATGGCTGGGGGGGGGACAGACAGACAGAAACGATGGACACGCCGATAACCCACAATACACAAGCGTAACGCGGGTTCATATTCAACAAATCTCAGTCCATTAAGACGGCTGCGGGTGGATGAGAAACAAAAGTGAGAACTGAATAAAAGCGAAAGAATGGACTCGGTTCCCCGTGCAAGCACGGCTGAGCTTTTTAAGAACTTGTAGGAGTATTTTCCTTCGCCACCGTGGCACATTTTCCTCGCTCCATTCAAAGTGATCTCTGCAGCTGCAGCATAAAAAAAAAAAAAAAAAAGAAACCAAAACAGTTTTGATGAGGCTTAACACAAAACGCTCCAATTTGAGTTAATTTTAATGGGCTGAGCTGAAAAAGGAAGGCGATCGGCATCACAAGGTTTCATAATGAGTCAATATATGTAAATCTTTACAAGGCAAACACAGTGGGAAACAAAGACATTTAACTGAAGCGCCCATGGATGTCTCCACTTTTTTGTGCGCATAATTTCTCCCCATTGAAAGGTATAATTGCCTGCTATTTGAAGATATTCATGCTCAATTTTTGAAATTAATTTCAATTGGGGGGAAATGTAGAAATGTCAGCTCCCGTGAAAGGGATTTGATTTCAATTATCCTTGCTCAAAGGACTGTGATTTCCAAATACACTTAAGCAAAATTATGACAAGAATTTTTGTTCCCAGAAATTCAGTGTTTAAAGAGCGATTAGGCGATAAATGGACTGGCTTTGAATTGGAGTGAATGCGCCGGTCTCCATCTGAAAGGCACTCAATTATCCCTGATTGCTCCCGTTATAATGTATCAAATAGAGATACCTGCTATTGCTGTAATTTGTGTGAAAATTAACATGCTGCAATTTCCACTAGAGGGAAAAAAGGAAGCCCTAATGGGCGCCTGAATGTACATCAATAAAACGGAGAGAGAGAGAGAGAGAGAGAGAGAGAGAGAGAGGGTGGGGGGGTGTGCGGGCGAAAAGGGAGAGCGAGCGAGCAGTGGAGAGAAAGGGAGGGAGGGGGGACACAGCGGTAGAAAAAGGAAGGAGGGAGTGAGCGAGAGAGAGAGCGGAGAGAAAAAAGCGAGAGAGTGTGGAAAAAAAAAAAAAATTTAATTTACTGAAAATATTACAAATTGCACCTGTATATAACTCCTCCAAATTACTGGCCAATCAGTCTAGGGTGCCCATTATGCTTCCATTTAATCTGGATACAATGGTGGTCGATGTCTCTGTGTCCGTGGAGACGAGGAGCGAGTCTCATCGCTGTCAGCGCAGCGCTAAAGCCCGGAGCGACAGAGGGAAGGGGAGAGGGGTGAGGAAGTTAATGTTTTATTCAGCCGGCAGTTTAAACTGCCATCTCAACAGGCAGAGAGGGGGACGCCTAAGTGGCTATGGTGACAAGAGAAATTGTCCTTTTGGGTTTCAACCTGTCGCCACAGAGCCATACGCCGAAATAAGCAGCCACGTGTGTGTGTCTCTCTCTCTCTCTCTATATATATATATATATATATATATATACGCACACGTGTGTGGGGGTGAAAAAACTGGACATTGACAACAACGTGGAGGACGGAGGAAAAACAAGAAGGGTTGAAGTTTTTTCTGTGGTCAACCACTGCATGCATACCAGGTTACTTATGTGGTGGGCATGTGCATGGGACTGGGCTACGGGCGGGAACGCCACGTCCCTGAATCCGGCGAAGCCTCCGCCACTCCCCCGGGCCAGAGAGCCGATCATCCCCTGCCTCGGTGCCAAGGCCATGCCCGCGTCGGAGCCCAGTGCTGACAGCAGATTAATCACAGCGCTCATTACTGCGCCGTTACAGCGGGAACATGGGCCGAGGCACACGGGCCAGGGCGCCTCGTACACTGACAACAACCAAGTCTGCTGAAACCGAGAAAGATGAGGGGAGGGAAGGATGAGGGCTGAGCTGCTGGAGAGGAAAGGGCTTTAGGCCTTTGTCTGGCTCCACAGCGCCATCACCTGGACAAATGTGTCAGAACAGGCAGGAAGCAGAAGGAAGTTTCACTGCAGTTTCTTCTCAGTAAATATGCATTTAGTTTGAGCTACACAAGCTCACACACACACACACACACACACACACAGACTGTACCTCAGCCCTCAGTGTTGATTTGGAGCAGGCAGGGCAAATAGGGCCAGTTCTCGAGAACAGGATGGGCAGGCGACGGGTCCGATTCCCACAGGCCCGGTCCTCACAGAGCAACCAACCCTGAATGAAGAGGAAACGAGAGACAGAGGAAATGCATTTGTGATTATAAATGCAATTTTGCTTTAAATTAATTTAATTTGAGGGGGTGTCTATGCGTGTGTGTATTGGGTGGGGGGCAATGGGCCAGCACAGGTGCAACACATCCCCCCCCCGCCGCAGCCTCCGTCATTAGAGACAGGCAACAGGCTCAGTGTGTAATACTCCGCTAATGACAGGGGTCTCCCCCAGCCCGCAGCCCCACATTAACCTCCACACCCACAGCACCTGCCCTGAAGCAGCCTCACCGCACACTGCACACCCCGAGCTAATCCGGCGACCGACAGCTTTAAACTAATCCAGCCCGACACAAAAGGGCAAGCGAGAGGAGGAACCGCACCGGACGCAGACCGCACCGGACATCAGCAGAGAGGGCGAGACCCCAGACTGACATGCAGTCCATTAAAACCAAAATCTGATCTGATGCCATCTGATGTATTAGCCTAGTGTGACTATAAAATATATTTTGTATGAGCATTGATAACAGAAAAAAAGGACAACATATTATAATTATGGCATTGTGACGATAATAAATCACTGTATATCATCACGGTGAAAGTCAGAAAAATATTAGACACACAGAAGGAAAAAAATGGAGATAAATACAAAGTGGAAAACGTCCCTTGGCAGCGCGGACGCTTTAATTTGTGCTCATTTCCTCTGCTCTGATTAACTGTAGTGGGGCCCTTTTGACACCTATCTGTGCTGTGTTCTGTTCGTGTTAAGGCCGGGGCCGAACCCTTATCTACCTGTCGCCGCAGACAAACACGCGACGCGTCAACGCCATTGTTCAGATGCGGCGCTTTATCAAGATCAACAGCTAGTTTTAATTTCCCAATTAATTCCACCTCGTGGTTAGTGGCGCGTGTCTATGCGTGCGAATGCGGGTAGGGGTAAGGGGCGGGGTGATCTGTATTTGGGGAATTAGCAGCGAGTCCCAGGGCTGAGGGTGTGTGTGTGTGTGTGTGTGTGTGTGTGTGAGGGTGAGTAATTGAATCCTGACATATGTACCCTGTTTGATTTTCATTTCGTGTGTTATCACCGCGGCATGTTTGCCCCCCCCCCCCCCCGGGTCCCTTTGTTGCAGTGTGAGACCCAAGACTAAACCAACAGCACCGTTCCCATGGGCCAGGAGAGGGGGGGAGAAACAAAACAACAAAAAAAAAAAAAAGACCGTGGTTCTGTAGCACAACCAAACTTACATTAAAGTAAGAAAAGAAAAAAAAACGTCACCCACAAGACCCCTTCTGCGCCAATTCTGATGCCCAATGACCCACGGCATTGCACCCTCATAACAAGAGACACACATACACACACCTTACACTACACACCCCTCCTCACTACACATCAACGGGGACACGTCCTCCACCACAACAAGATACCAACACACACACACACACACACACACACACACACACAGAAAAAAAAAAAAAGAGCTGATTTAAGAGGGGGAGCCCTCCAGTGCCGACTGTGTTATTGAGGAGGAATAGAAAAAAGGGAGGCATATAGTGAAAGAGTATGGAGGGAGGGGAGAAAAAGGGGAAAAAAAAAAAAAGAACATCTAATTGAAAGACTAAAAGCGCGCTTTGGGAGAGAGGGAGAGAGAGGCAGGATAAAGGCTCATAATTGCATAATTATACCAGTCGATACCTGACACAGGGAATACAGCCACTTCTGGAGACGTCAAATGAATTCCACATAATTTAACCAAACACTGGGCCGTGACTGGGCCCGCGGTTCAGCACAAACCGGCGGAAAAAACAGCCCTCTACCCTCCCTCTCTCAGTCTTATCAACCGTTGTCCTCCTCTCGCATCCTTCCTTCACCCCCCCCCCCCCCCCCCCCCCCCTTTCCCTTCACCACTCCCTTGTTTATTGCTCTATCATCAGCTAATCCTCGCTCTGTCATCCTTCCTCACCAAAAACCCGAGCCCAGGGAGCGGGCGGGTGTCAGCGGAGTCGGTAATAAGAAGCATCATTAACCTCGGGGGTAAACGTGGGGTGTTGCGTTTTTGTTTTGGGTTCCCCCCCCCCTCAATTTATTGCCTGAACTGTCACAACGCAGAAACGCGGCAGACTACAATCCTCCCTCGAAACGCACATACACGCAACAGAATCTAACCGAACTGCCGCGCCGGTGCCCCCAATCCGGCGGCCTCTCAGGCGCCTCCAGAGGGTGCGGCAGCACCGATTACGGGCAGACCGGTGGAGAAAAAGCCCCCCAGACAACAGCTTTTCACCAGCTTTGTACTTCAGTAATCAACAGATGTACTTACAGGCCCGAGCCCCGGCGCCAGGGAGCGGCTGAATGGGCAGAAATGCGTCCACTTTGTACATCTTCGGCTTAATCAAGCCTTTTCTATTCAGCAATTTGACCTTTTGTTCAAAACAGGATTATCCACCCCCCCCCCCCCCCCCTTATTTATTTATTTCCAATCCCCCCCCCAGCACACAGCCCCAGCCAGTTACCAAGGGCGACCCGCGAAACAAACATAATTGCAATAATTTGTTAAACGCCATGGCAACCCACATTAGAATGGTGTATATACGGGGGGGGGGGGTTCCACTCCACGTTCTCATCTCGCTGGAAGACACCGGGAGTCGGCAACGGATGGCAGGCCGGAGGAGAGGCAAGGGGAAAGCGAGCTATTTGCTTTTGTCTCAAAACAACTGTTTTATTGATAACAGCGGGGTGGGGGGGTGTCAGTGGTGTAAAACACGGACGTGGTCGTAACTCCCGTGATTAACGCCACTGTGCCGCTCGACGGGGAGAGAGAAAAGGAGAAAAAAAAAAAAAAACCTCGACAAACACGGCGAACTTCCAATCTGTAACCATGCACGCCTCTCCC
The DNA here is from genome assembly GCF_900700375.1 of Denticeps clupeoides. NCBI lineage: Eukaryota > Metazoa > Chordata > Actinopteri > Clupeiformes > Denticipitidae > Denticeps > Denticeps clupeoides. Next base: position 36,363,250 of record NC_041708.1, read on the forward strand.
TCATCACAAGCGCCCAACAAACGGCACTATTTGAGCTCCCCCTCAGCTGAAAGGAATCCTTAATTACACAATATTACCCCTCTTCATTGCTCCCAGAGTGGGAGGGGGCTGTGTCCACTGCCGCTCATTCTTAGCAGAATTTGCGTGGGGTGGGGTGTGTGTGATTGTGTGTGTGTGTGTGTGTGTGTGATTGTGTGTTAGCCTTCACAGCCAGCAGCTGTTTCACACATTGTGACAAAGGGGCCGAGGGGCGCAGGACCAGTGAGGGAGGTGGCTACATTCAGAGGGCTAATTGATTTCTGCACAGCACTGTGGGAGAGTTACCCACCTAACAGCCCCCCCCTCCACAGTCAAAACTGTCACTAAATAAATTACTTAGTCGCTTGTCAACGCATTCCAGACCACTAGCAGGACCACTGGTGTTCTAAAACCGGGTTCTGTAATCTGTGTTCTCTCCTACCCTGACCATGCTGCTAAAAACACTCATGTTGGCTATACAAAAACATAAGAATATCTGCAGTAACCCCCCCCCAAAAAAAAAAACTGAATATGACAGTTATAATGAAACATAAGCATTTATGAGTTTAGCGAATCGAATTAATTATTTAAAAATAAATGGTATTGAAGCCCCCTGCATTCACCCAGGCCTGTCAACTTGCCAGAGCCCATATTACTGTGACATTAATGGTGACTGAAGGCAGGGGGGGGAATTAAAGTCATTTGTGGCACAGTTGGGGGGCAGTTCTTTAGCGGAATACTTAAGCAAAAGGGCAGCATTTGAAATTCAATAAAAAGGCACAATAAACAAACAAAATTGTAGGCAAGGACGAAAGGAAAATCCTCACACACTAAAATCCCGGCGCACACGCGGCACGGGCGACTTTCACTTTTCTCCTCCCTGTGCTCTGAAAGACGAGCACCTGAGAGGTTTTAATGTGATAAGCCAGTAAGTGTTAAGTTAAGCCACAGTGCGGATGACCAAATTAAAATCCCATAGCTAAATCATTCGCTGGGCAGCGTCCCACCTGCTGCTGCTATTTAAGTGTGCGGCAAGCCTTCCGGCAACAGCGTTCAAAAGATTCAGTAGACGACCAAAAGGGACGATGGCCTGAATTTCAGGTTCTCTACCTCTTGGGGCTGACCGATCCAAACATGGATTATTTGACAGATACTGCAAATGCGATTAAAGTTGCAATTGTTTGCAAAGTCTCTTCAGAATTCACTATATATATATATATATATATATATATATATATGTGTGTGTGTGTGTGTGTGTGTGTGTGTGTGTGTGTGTGTGTGTGTGTGTGTGTGTGTGTGTGTGTGTGTGTGTGTGTGTGTATTTAAAACTGTAGCATAACTGTACATGAACTGTGCTATACTGCGCTCCAAGTTGCACACCACAAGTCGGTAGCAAGTGTCCTTCATCGTGTTTAAGTTGCCATGGCTTTAACTTGGGACACATGTGATTGGTGAGCGTGATTGTCTATCACACAGGAACATCTCCCCTCACCCGCAGGTGGGGCACATGTGCGCCTGCAGCCCAATGGGCAGAGCGTGGCTGCATGTACGCGCCGTTTGGTGCTATTGCAAACACGACAAACCGCGCCCTCACAGCACCGCCGCTGCGGCTGCTTCTCTTCTGCCTTCACCCCCAACGCCCCAGGTGGGGGTCACTAACACTCCGGCCTCTCTCTCACTGACCGTCTCCAGCCAACTCAGCATGTCTGCGCAGGAGTCTTGCCGAAGCAAGCCTGACTTTAACCAATGAAGAAGAGTCCGGGGTCACATTGTGTTTAAATACAATAAGTTGCTAGACCATCTCCACATCAGCTTAAGATCACTAGCAGGAAGTTCAACAAACACCTCAACTGGAACACAAAAAAAACTGTCTGAAAGTTGAGTCATGGCAACTGGACTTTCAAACTTTCAGAGGTTCTACCTTAAAGACAGAAAGTCCAGTTGCCTTGACTCAACTTTCAGACAAATTCACCTGGATGGCTGAGAATCTTGACAGAAATACATACAACATAGCTAGGATTTGGTAATCTTAAAAAAAATCTGATGATATAATAGTCAATCAATATATATCACAATATAAAGTCAATCACTGTTTCACTTTTACTGATGATGTGTTATGGCTAATTTTGGTTAAAATTATTATTGATCTGTGTCACTTTTATTTTGTGACAAAGCATGACAAATCTATAATTTAGGCAATATGAAAAATATGAGAAAATAAAAACTGTGCCATTCTGCAGCCACAAAAGACATGCAAAGACTAAAGAAAAAAATCTCTCTCTCTCTCTCTCTCTCTCTCTCTCTCTCTCTCTCTTTCATATGTGTGTGTGTGTGAGAACACAGAAAAGTGGCAATATGGGGCAAGATGCCAGGACTGACAGTGCGTGGAAGGGGTACTTACGCTGTAATATCTCCTGATGTGCCGCCGAATGTCCAGCCGAAGCTTGTTGCTAATCTGAATGGCGTGGTCGACAGGGCGCCCCTTGCAGGGGACATGACAGCATTGCATCAGACTCGGCTCCACCTTCGCACCCTGCCGCACACGAAAAAAAGCAAAGTTACAACACTCACCGACACAAAAGGAACAAAATTAATGCATTTATCATACTGAACACGGAGGACAAGTCAGGCTTTTAAGGGCTGTTAGAACCAACCTATTAGACCAAATAACACATGAACACTTTTTTTTGTACTTTTTGTGCTGGTTTTGTTGAACAAACTACATTGTAATGGTGCCCCCTGTAGCAGTCTCTTCTGGAACCCTCCAACCTTGCCAGTTTCCTGGTGTAAGAGCCCAAAGGGTGCCACTCCATTAACCTTTCAGACACGTCCGTAGGTGACAGGAGAAGAAAACCTTCCATGCTGGCTGGCTGATTTGCAGGTTTTTGGCCATACACGCTGTGGGTGAAAAGCCTTAGGCAGCCTCTCCGAGAGCGAGGGGGCACCAGCGGTTGCAGAACAGTACAACAAAGTGGCCGATACCCCTGCACTCCTGGCACCATGTGAAAAATGTCCTGGAGCTGCCAAAACGCAGCCATTATGTTCAAATAAGACAAACTAGAGAGGGGAAAGGGTGTTAATGAACTGACATACCCAGTCGTGTGAACGCCTGGCAGAATTGTATCTGGAGTAAATGCCAGGCCCAATAAGGAAAATATTGGTTAGACTCTTTAGCGCCTTGTATTAAAACATACTTATAATTATAACTAGTGCAAAGCAGCGTTAACACATTCAGTTAAGTGGCATGCACTCAAGTCACACTTGGGCTAAAGGCGACATGGCGCTTCAAGACTGTTCATAGTAATGTCTTAATAGGCACTGCACAAAAATTGCCGATAAGCTGAATTGCTATAAAAATTTATACTTTTTTGTGCAAAAACTCCAGCCACTCAGAGATTGTTGGTCACATATAGTGAAATGGGGGGGGGGTCCTCTACTCCTACTTTTTAGATTAACCAGAGTGTTTGCATTCCTGTTGTCCTCCCTTTGATAAGGAGTTTCTCTCCAACGCTGGACTGAGCACGTTCAAGGTTTCGCTTTAGGTCCTTAACATTTACCCACAAATGCGTATCTTCACTGAGAAACATGCTTATCGCCACACAAAGTAATCTATGTGCCTTCAAAGTCGGTGCGTTCTAATTAGTGAAATAAAAGGCAACAAACACAAATGCATGCAGGCGGCACTTCATTCTGTCAGAGAGGACTGTGAAAGGGAAGCTCTTTTGAAGTCTGAGAGGCTGTGACGACTCCAAATCTAAAGGAGGACAGGCCTTAGGGTAACCCAGTCATCTGGGTGGGGGAATGCACGTCAGGTTTTTATGAGTTCCTCCGAGACAAGAGAAAGCTGCACATGGAGCTCTTAATTAGAGAGTGATAATTTCTCTCCACCTCCTCTCGCCATCTCTCCAGGCTGACCTCGGCCTGCCGTGGGACTGATGTGCCGGGGGTGGGTGGGTGGGTATGTGGGTTGGAGATACAGGAATAAACGATATAATGGCATGCCAACCCAAACCAACTCCCTCTGTCTGCCCTCCTCACAGGTCTAAAAATAAAGAGGCTGAAGCCACGTCGTCACAATCAAGGCTGCCGACGCCAGGAACCACAACGTTGACGCTTGCACTACGGGAGTCATCTCTTTGGTCTGCATGTTTAGGCTATACTTTTTCTAATTTCTTTTAGTCTAACATCATAGAGTACTTTTGTACAGTTATTTTGTAATGTTCCGGCAAACTACACTTTTTTTTTTTTATAATGAAGAGTACGCAATATAAAAGACACTTGCCCTACCCCTATAGGTTTGAATCAAGCACTCACACGACAGAATGACAGAGAGCGTGCATTTGTGTGGATCACTTCATGTGTTTCCGATTCCACAGACAAATGGCATTCTGATTGGTTTGCTTCACAAAATAAGCCAATCAGATTTAAGTGTGGGAGGGCATTTATTTAACTCAAGGAGGTTATGATTACCTCAAAAACCGCTAAGTGTTATCAGTGGAGCATCATGAGCCTGAGAATTCATTTAACAATTTGAATTTGAGCAAGCTGAATAAAATTATTTCATTTTGTTGGTTATTGGCATTGTAAATTATATGCTAAAACTATATAGAGTAAAATTGTAGAAGCAAAATATTCAGAAACATTTTTTGTGTTTTTGTGTTCCAGTGTTTGGAATTCAAAGGCTGATTAAATTTCGTAATCTGATTGAAATTGGATACAGTTGGATGCTGATGATAAAGTTGGATTAATCAGTAATACTGGAATTGTTTATTTGTTTTCTTTTTACTATATTGTACCTTTGTAATTGTGATAGAGCAAGTGGAACACCACTTTTTTATTAAAGCAAAACAGGTTAACCTATGTTTGTGAAGTTGTACTTCATAGCACATTTTTTATTCATATTATGTTCATCATAAATGTTCAGAAAGGTTGATTAAAATCACAGAAAGGTTGATTAAATTGGCTTAGTTCTGGAGCCAATAAGCCACTTGGTTAAGCTTTGATCTAATGAAAAGTTTGAATAAAACCATTTTTGGTGAGGAATAACAGCAAATTGCTCATTTTTAAGAGGCCTTTCATATTGCATAACATACTATTGATGTAGTTGTTTTAAAACAGTATGATCTATCAAAGTAACAGAGTACTCGAATACAAAAATACTCGATAGTTGCAGCCCTACATCAATGTAGATGTAAATGAAGACCCAAAAAAAAACAAAAAAAAAAACAAAAAAAAACTTACTGCTGGATCTGATAGATGTTTTGTTGTCTCTCTGTTTTGTATAGGGATACATAGCTGCAGACTGGCCTGTTTAACCACCAACAGCTCTAAAATGGATATGTAGAGCACATTGAAGGAGCAGTGGTTTGCCTAGCGGTTAAGGAAGCAGACCCGTAATCAGATGGTTGGCCGGTTCAAATCCCGATCCGCAAAGGTGCCACTGATGTGCCACTGAGCAAAGTACAGTCCCCACACACTGCTCCCCAGGTGCCTGTCACGGTTGCCCACTGCTCACCAAGGTGATTGGATAAAAGCAGAGGACACATTTCATTGTGTGCACAGTATGCTGTGCTGCAGGGTAACACAATGACAACCTCTTAACTTTCACTTGCATGTGAGCATTAGAAATGAACCCCTGGAAGGTGGCATTTTGGTCTGGTCGCTCATATTTTACATAATGTAAACCCGTACGGGAGCTTGTCCAGGATTTCTAGTCTTGTCTTGGATCCATGTGCGATTCTTTTCCATTTTTGAGAATGTTGCAAAGCCTTTTTGTGGGTAAGGCCCAAGAACCATTTGTGGCGTTTCCAGGCTCTGCGAGGAAAAGTTATAACTGCATAAAGGAAGCTGTTTTGAAGAGTTATGAAGTTGTTCCTGAAGCGTAGAGATAATGGGTTGAGTCTCTGGAAGAAGAGACAAGCAAACATATACTGAGGTATAAGTTTACACATATAATTGTTTTGGAGCAATTCAAAAACACTCCCAGAATGAATCTGTGTTTATTATAATGAGAATAGAGTATAAAACAGCAGCAGAGGCCGCCATCATGGCTGATGAATTTGTGCAAGTGCATCGAAGTCAGGCTCAAGAACCACGTAGTGGGAGTTGTATGGGGACTTCTGGGGTTTCTCATTCAAACCCTCCCCCAAAACCGGGATCGGGTGAGCAGGGGTAGGGGGTGTGTGAATGTTTGCCATTATTGTTTAGACCCGAGATGCTGGAAAAATAGTGTCCAGTCTTAAAAGCAAAGAGCAGTCATAGTTAACCTGGTTCTATTGCGTTAGTTATGCAAATGAGCAAACACCAAAGAAGGGAATATGTCTGATCCTTTGGGTGCTGGGTCTAAGTTGGATCTTTTGCAACCTCCAGAGAATTAATTGCCTTTTATTATTGACTGGTTTGTGTCTCTTGTAGGGAGGCAATGAGAATTTGCCTGTTAAGGTCCTCAGGGACACGGGTGCGTCTGAATCCTTTGTCTTGAAGTCTGATTCTTACTGTTCCTCTGCACCTGATGGTGTTGCAGTCTGACCTACTCCAAGGCGAGGCCTGATGCCAACATATCCGATGTGTATACTGCATGTGCCGTAAATGTGCAGGCGTGGTGGGGGACAGTACTCATGCCTTTAAACCTGTCAGTTTACCTTCTTTGCCTGTTTCTCTTTGTTTGGATGAAGTGATTGCAGCTCAAAAGGAGGATGATGGTTTAAAGAAGATGTTTGTTGGTGTTTTGTCCATGGGGGAAATGCATAGTGCGACCAGGGGGTATTTCATTCATGAGGGACTTTTCGACTGCAAATGGGTGTCACAGGACCATGGGGTCCTATTTACCAAATTGTAGTGCCAAAGAGATTTAGAGATGTGGTACTCAAAACGACAAATGGGGAGTTGGCAGGGCATTTAGGGGTTACGAAAAGATATACCAGGCTTTTGAAGTAATTCTACTGGCCTTGCATGAAGAAGGATGTGGGGTACTTCATAAAGACCTGTCAGACATGCCAACTTGCTAGTAAGCCTAAACAGGCCATCAAGCCTGCACCTCTAACCAAATATTATTATTAGGCCCCCTTTACACAGATTTCATAACTTCCACTGGACTGTATTCTTCTGGGCTTCAAATTGCCCAAGCCATATTTCAGCTCTTAATAAAGCACATTTTTTTGTATCTCTCTTAGTAGCCTAGTGGGTAACACACTCGACTATGAACCAGAAGACCCGGGTTCAAATCCCGCTTACTACCATTGTCCCTGAGCAAGACACTTAACCCTAAATTGCTCCAGGGGACTGTCCCTGTAACTACTGATTGTAAGTCGCTCTGGATAAGGGCGTCTGATAAATGCTGTAAATGTAAGATTGTTTTTACCTATTGGAAATAGGAAAATGGAAATAGCCATAAAAACAAAATACATATATAAAACACACACACACACACACACACACACACACACACACACACACACACACACACACACAGAGAGAGAGTACAGTCATGGCCAAATATTTTGAGAATGTTTTCACAGAGTTTACTACTTCAGTGTTTTTAGATCTTTGTGTCAGTTGTTTGTGGTGTATTGAAGCATAGGATTAAAGTTCTCTATTGGATTAAAGTCCAGGGAGTTTCCTGGCCATGAACAAGAAATTTTAATGTTTTTTTTCCCCATTGTTCTTCACCAAACTGTTCTTGGATGGTTGGGAGAAGTTGCGGTTGGAGGATGTTTTGGTATCATTCTTTAGGCTGTGTTCTTAGGGAAAATTGGGAGTAAGTGCTTCTCATCCACTCCCTTGGATGAGAAGCAGCCCCACACATGAATGGTATGAGGATGCTTTACTGTTGGCACAAGACAGGACTGATGGTGGCGCTCACCTTTTCTTCTCCGAACAATCATTTTACCAGATGCCCCAAACAATCGGAAAGGGGCTTCATCAGAGAAAATGTTTCCAAATATCAGAATGTTCTTGAAGTGGTTAGAAGATGGTCCTGGCGCTTGCTAGACTTTCTTGGGCACCCTGAAGCCTTCTTCACAACACTTGAAAAAAGTTTTTTGTGCAATCTTAGTAGCAGCAATATCCTTGCCTGTGAAGCCCTTTTTATGCAACGCAGCAATGACTGCTCGTGTTTCCTTGCAGGTAACCATGGTTAACAGAGGAAGACCAAAGATTTCAAGCATCACCCTCCTTTTAAAGCATCCAGTCTGCTATTCTAACTCAATCAGCACAACAGAATGAAACAGGCTTGTGCTTGTCAACAGTCTCATTTGTGTTAACAAGGGTCCTTTTGTGACAGAGATGAAATGTAGTGGAAATGTTTTTTTGGGGATTAAGTTCATTTTCATAAAAGAGGGATTTTGCAATTAATCTGATCACTCTTCATAACATTCTGGAGTATATGCAAATTGCCATAATAAAAACAGAAGCAGCAAACATTGTCACTCTCAAAACTAAACACTCTTAAAACCATGGCCGTACATAGAACCATCCATGTTAATGTGATACTCACTGCTCCTTCAAAAACATTATCGTATATGTTGTCAGTGCTGCAGTCTGGGCAGGTGAAGGTGAACCTCTCGCAGTCACGGTAGCGTTCCTCATCTGTGAGCTGTGCTGGTGCCCCCAATAGGCCATCCCCTTCCTCCTCCCGGTGCTGCTGCTGCTGGGCCCGGAAATGACTGGGGTCCAGTCCTAAAACAGGCCAAGCAAAATAATCTACACACAAAATCTCAGGACAGAAGACTGGGTCACAGTGACTCAACATGGCTTACAGTCATTTGATTGGAGTTGTTAAGTCACAGTGAGCAGAACCGCACAAGACAAGACACACAGGTAATGTGCATGGTTCAACAAGACAGTTCCTCGGATATGATAGATATGTCTAAAAAGACACTTTGAAAGGATAGTAGTGATGACAAGTGAAAAAATTATTGTAAAAAGAAACAAATAAAACCACTATCATATTTTACCAGGCAGCTGAGATCATCAAATCATTAAGCAGCAGCAGCTGAATATCCACTTAATCTTCCCAGGTGATAGCGAATACTATTAGAGCTCAGAAAACCCCCGACATCGCCCTGAGTAATTTGGCTAAGTGAATAAGTGAGTAAATAAAAGTGTTGACTGCAAGGCTACAGGGATTAACCACAGATTAATACACCCAACCGCTGCTGCCACCTACAGACATATATGTGCTATTTCTGCTTCCTGAGTCATGCAATTTTGCATTGCTGCACTCTATCTGGACCAGTCATTTCTTTTTAAAAAATCTAATAAATAAATTAATTTAATATAGAAATGGTCACATTGTTTAAATGTAGACACTCACCAAGCCAGGAAGCAATGAGTACGCCATCAATGCCATCAATTGGGTCACAGATCCTGGCCACCACAGGGTGCACCTGTTGGGAGAGGTAGTACTGCGTGTCCAAGCTGAGGCCCTCCTGCTTCTGCAGTTGCTCCATAGCGTAGGCCCGCTGACTCGCAGCCAGAGTAGAGCCATCCTGAGGAGAACAAGGGCAGGAAGAGGTAAAGTGAAGTGATTGTCATTGTGATACACTGCCACAAAAGGTGCCCGGGGAGCAGTGTCTGGGGATAGTAATTTGCACCACCACTGCCTACACAAATATTAGACATGGAGACTTTGAATAAGGTTATTACAACCTATCACATGGGAAAAATAACATCTGACCATAACATCCAATTATGAGACAATCAGCGAATCCCAAACCGCCAAGGTTCTACTGAGCAATATAGTGTCCCCGCAAACTGCTCCCCAGTGCCTTTTGTGGCTGCCCACATTACACTACGGTGATGGGTTAAATGCAGAGGACACATTTTGTTGTGTGCACCATGTGCTGTGCACCATAATGACAATCGCTTCACTTTTACATTCAAGATCTTCAAAAGACAACGGGTTTATTGTCTTAGAAGCCTACCTATTCACCTAGAAGCTTACATTCATTAACCTTAAACTAGCAGACCCTGAAACAATATCAGTATGGTCACTTTGAGAAATGCACCTGACAGATGACATAGGACACCGTGTCCCCAGCTTTGACTTTCTTCCCTCCCTGGGTGTTGATCCACAGTGCCACGTGGACATGAGGAAGACTCTTTTTATCAGGATAGTCCTGTGGGTCCTTGGTCAAAGACTGCAAATCACAAATATACACAAAAATAAATGAGACTCACAAATTAAACTGAACACACGTGCGTACCAACTTGTATGACACTGTAACCTGGCTTCACCTTGTGAATCTCAAACATGTTGAGTGGCACTGCGCCGCTGGCCACTTTTTCGCCCACCTCAATCAGGTGCCTCTGGATATTCTCCACTATGGTGTCACGATTCTGGTCCGATAGAATCTGACCAATCACATAACTGTGAAAAAAATTATAATTATATGACTCAATCCTAAAGTCAAGTGGAAGGTCAAGTTAACGTTTATATATATTTATATGTTAACATATAAACAAATATCATATAAAAAAATAGCCTGGGAGCTAAACACATACATACACTTAAAATCAGCAGAAACAATATACTACTGTGTTGCAATTATTAAGAGCAATTACACTGTAGATATTGCATAACCCAGCACTTAAACCTGTCCCCAAGAACTTCAAACCCTGTGCAGATTTTCAAATTGACAAAATAATCCCTGGATTAGTGCATAAGTGATGGCAACACTCATTATATAAATATTCATATCATTAAACTTTATTATTTGATTTCCATAAGGTCTACTATTTGTCAAGTTAAATAACCAAATGTCCAGAATATTGTGATTTTCAAGTGATTTCCCGCACTGGTGGGAGTACTATTCAATGAAACCATTCCATGATAAAATTCCATGTTGATTATGAATGATACTGAACTGTCCTGAACCCCTTATGAGAATTAATCAGTCTACTGACTTGCCGCACTCCTTGGCGAGGTCACACCAGTCCCTGCGGACAATGTCCAGTCCTTTGAGCTCCTGTTTGGTGGAGTAGCGGCCATCCCCTTGAGGTTCAACCATCAGAGCTGCATACTTCTTTTTTTTCAACAGTAGCAGAGACTTGAAGACCCCGTCAATGTCAATTTCCAGCAGTTTATACAGCTTATTCACCTCACTCTTAACCTAGACAGACAAGGCATATGTAGTCCTTTACGGTACAGATAGATGCAAGGACTGCAGGGTTATTTTGAAATAGTTCATGATGTTGGAAAATGAAAGCAACGGACACAGTACCACGTGACATGTTTAATAAACTGTTTAATATCTCTGGTATCTTCGGTATCAGCCTGGCATAATAATAAATATCAATCTAATTGTTTTTTTTGCCACATCACCCAGTCCTACCAGTGATATTGCGCAAAATAAAAAATAAAAAAAAAAAGAAAATGAAACGGACCAGAGCCTGATGTGTAAATTGCCATATATCCTAAGATTTGCCATTTGGACTCAGGTTGACCTGTTAGTTATATGACACATCCAACAAATGAGACTGATGTTGAGGAACCTAGTACAGGCCCAACTGAAGTGCCCAACAATACATGGGTGGCTAGTTGTACTGTGTGGAATATATGTGGGGTAGCCAGTAGTACGCGGCCTTCTGACAATGCTTCATTGCCACAGTGTAACAAATAATAACACTGAACATTACATTCACAGGACAAAAGGTGCAAACAGGTAGCACAGTAAGTGCAGTGCAGAGTGACATGCGGTGTCAACAGATAACTAGAGAATAAAAGTCAGACTGAATGGTATTGTGGTCTGAATGTAAGCATGCGACAGACGACAACCCAATTCAAACTGTAATAAACTGTAAAAAAATATATATATATTTTTTCTCTTGGTGCAATTATAAAAATGACCTTGTTTCCCAATTTGAAGACCTCATCCAGATTGGTGCTGTTGGTGTTGATCATGATCGAGTCTGTGTCGCCATAAATGACATCAAGGTTCATCTAGGACATCAGACCAGGAAGGAGTTCAGAGTTCAGTACACAAAAACAAAATGTATTAAAAAATTCCACACAACCTCTGGTCAAATGTAAGATGCAGTGACTCACTCTCTGCACCATGTCTTTTGTATGCATCAGGATCTAAAAGTAGGAGAGGAGAAAGAGAGAGAGAGAAACAAAAAACACTTTATATTTGGCGAAAAAACAGCAACAGCTTGTGTACAGTCTCAAAACACACGCAATTTCAAAAGCATTGTGCAAATCTCTGTAGGTACACACCTGCCAACCAGCAGAGGCAGCAGCAGCATATTCACACACACACACACACACACACACACACACACACACACACACACACACACACACACACAGCTAAAAACATACAGACATGCTCACTTGCGTGCAAGTACACATACACACACAAAGAATTTAATTAGCAAATCTATTCAGTAATTCAACACTTAGCAATGGGGGAATGAAAAAGCCTCAGTGATTTGCTTTTAAATGGAGGATAATTGGCTAAGAGGGCTATTAACTGCACTGAAATGGGGCTCCAAACCCACACACCAGCCGAGCCATAATAATGCCTAATGGCCTTAATCACGAGTGGCCTGGGTGATGGCCGAACGCAGCAGTGAGAAAAGGAGGGTGAGTGGGGGGGGGAGAGAGAGAGAGAGAGAGAAACAGAGGGCTGTCCAGCTGCAGAGAGGAACCCACGTCAGCCACAGCTGCCAGATCGAGTCGGAGCGAGGGAGGGAGGGAGGGAGGGAGGAAGAGGGCGACGGGAAGCGTGTGAAGACAGATGGCGGTGGTTTCAGAGCAGTTTGAGGGGGTAAATGTTGACTCAGGGCGGTTACTGTTCTGCGAGTGCCAGGCCCGGCCCAGTGGGGGTGACCTCTGTGGCAGAGGGATCCGGACAGGTGTGGGAGGGAGGGGAGGGATAAGGACTCTAATCTGAGGCCTGGAAGAGACGTGGCCACGGTGGAGCCTGTCAACAGCAATAGAGCAAGACTGCGGGCAAACACACACACACAGGCCGGACCCCTGCACCCCTCAGGACAAGGACACGGCTATTTCCGAGACTGGGGGCTACACTCCTTGAAACTGGAGCAGGACTTAAGCATGCTTTATGAGGTGGCAAATTCCGGCGAGGGGGGAAACGCAGAGCCATGTTTGAGTAATTACAGAACAGCCCTTTGCATTAGTGAATACAGCCAAGGTCACCCAAAACACACAGAGCACACATCAGCACTGACAGATCTAATTACAGTAGAGCAGGCACAAGCTTAGTCAGTAGGTCTGGCCTCCGTACTTACATCAAAGCGTAACCAATATGCTACATAAAACTCTGACTGTAGTGATCCTTAAAGGCCATCTGACCAAAGGTGGAAGTGGAAAAATCCCCCCACTGTATCGACTGGGTCCTGTGCAACTGCTGCTGAGGTGCAGTTGTGTTGTATCGTGGAGTCGAAGCCATGCACCACATTGCATATGAAAGAGGACCAATTGTCAGACATTGTAAGGTTGCACGATGATACATATAAATAGTGAGCAAGCTTATAGAAGTGACAGTGGTGGCCTAGAGGTTAAGGAAGTGGCCCCGCAATCAGAAGGTCGCCGGTTCGAATCCCGAGCCGCCAAGGTGCCACTGAGGTTCCACCGAGCAAAGCACCGTCCCCACACACACCTGTCATGGCTGCCCACTGCACACTAAGGGTGATGGTTAAAAGCAGAGGACAGATTTCGTTGTGTCACCATGTGCTGTGCTGCAGTGTTTCACAATGACAATCACTTCACTTTAAATTGTGTAATTGTAATAGTTTTACAGAATGATGCACAAATAGGTAATCTGCTGTAAGTACAATGAGTTGACAAGTTGAATTGAAACTAGGGCTGGACGATAGTACCATCCAGATAATGATCACAAAATAGCTTTACATTGATTAAAAAAAATAGATATCGTCAATAGCACTCATTCTATCCACCTCTGATCACACAAGAAGCCAATAATCATGAAAACCAATCCAATCACTTATTTGGAAAAGTTACTCCTCATGTCACTTACGTTGACTGACAGAGCAATCTTCCTCAATTCAATTTACACAAATACAAAAAGCCATGTGCTAGCCAGTGGGAAAGAATGTGATTTTTCCTTTGCTTTGTATTTTTTATTAAAGAAAACATCTATGACATAATTAAAAAAAAAAACAAAAAAAAACATAATTGTGCCTTCTTGGCCAATAGATCTCATGGTTGTTCAAAAGTTGTATCCAAATTATACAATCCTCTCTTGACTAACAAGGCAGAGTCTTATATTATAAACTGTGGGAATCAACTCTTTCTAATGTCTGGAGTTTTGTTGGAAAATTGAAAGTTTAAAAAAAAAAAAAAAAAAAAAAAAAAAAAACACCATTGCCACAACTTTTCATAGGATGTCGGAGGAATTGAAGTGAATGTGAACCATTACTGTTTATTGGTGCTCTTGATCCCAGTCTTGATGTCCTATACTTGGGGAATTTACCCAATGATGTAATTACTGTGCAGGACATGTTTAAAATAATTTAGACTGCAAGTAAAAAATGCTATAACTAGAAAGTGTCTCCGGCCCAGCCTCACAAGACTGTTCGAGTACCATTTATGAAATCTTCGTAATTGAGTGAATGAAATTACGTTTAAGATGGCAGAAAGCAAGCTTTTGTAAATTCTGGGAAAGGAGGATTATTTTTGACCCCAATTTATTTTAGACAGTGACACGTAATACGAATCGGAAATGTTTACACTTGATTAAGAACTATCTCCCTTAATTTTTGGTTATAAAAATATGAAATAGATTGTGATTGACGGTAAGACTTATAACAAGTGATGAATTATATGTTTTGCCTATTTGCGTAAAAGTGAATTTAGAAAAAAAAAAGAAAAGAAAAGAAAGAAGCGGCGGATGAATAGAAAAATTGCAGGGAAAGCCATCGAGTAGAGCCATTGGAGTTGCCGTGGCGATGGTAAGGAGAGTCGTCGCCGGCAGGGGAGTAAATTAGCGGGGCGACGCTTACACAAAGTCTGTCACGTTAGCGCTCGACCTTGAGCAGGTGCAAGCTCATTACCCAGACAGCCATAAAGTCGAGTCACTTAGCACCGCCACTGAACGGCAAATTAGGCAGATCACTTTGCCCCGGCGTTAACACGGCAAACAGCTCTGAGCCTCCAGAGAGGGAACACGCCACCGGGGGTGGGAGGGACAGTCGGCGGGAAAGACCAGCGCCATGGTGACGAGTTCACTCGTGTGTGTATGGCTTTCTGCCGCTTGTGAGAGACGGGGCGAGGCCCGGTGGAGGACAAGTCGATCGAACCGGAGCTCAGGAATGCAGGAACTCGTCTTTAAAACGCATACCAAGCACACATATCGCGGTCTGTATAAACATCGAGCTACAGGGGGCTCTCGCACCCCTCACCAGCTGCACCGACCAGACAAAAACCCAATCACTTCTCCAGGCCGGCGTCCAATAACCCAACTGCCCATGCACCATGCTCACAACCACCTAAAATGGAGATGCGTCATACAAGACCTGTTCGACGAAAAGCCACGTACTGGCAAGTGAGAGAAAAAGTGGCGAGTAATCGACTAATTTCCAAGACGCTGTGAACAGTGCCCAGCGCTGAACATTTCAAGACATGCTTCTAAATCTAATATAGGTAGGACATTTGGCAATGTCACCAATGTCACCAACTAAACTAAAAATAAACCAAAAAATTTTTTTTACATTGAATCATAATTCTGGGTCTACAAAACAGGAACATTCAAACATGGAGTCAGTAGATGGATTAGGGGCAACTTGATGTGTTTTATCATAAGCCATCTGTGTCCAAAAGCATTTGGAAATAAATGGATAAATACCCTCATTATAATCATCTTAAAATGTGCAATAGAGGCCGATGTCTCTGGAATCTAGCGTGTGTGTGTGTGTGTGTGTGTGTGTGTGTGTGTGTGTGTGTGTGTGTGTGTGTGTGTGTGCGTGTGTCTGAGAGAGCACCCATATCCCACGTTAGGGAACAGTTTAGCTGACAGACGTAGTGTGTAATTAATAAGGCCAGTGAATTAGAGGCTGTGTAGAGCAAATCAGACTGGCGGGGTCAGGGAGGAACACTACTGCGCCACCCTACCCCACCCTCCCCACACAGGGACGGGGGCGCCAGCGCACAGCCCGAAATGACAGGGGTCAGGGGGAGCCTCGCATGGACCCTGCTATCAGAAGCGAAACAGGCGAGAAACACACACAGCCACCGCCAGGACACTCAGTGCACTAGACCGAATTTGTGAAGGGTGACTGCATCGTCCCACCATTAGCTACTGAGTGTGGGAGGCTTTCAGCGCGCACACACACACACACACACACACACACACACTCTCTTAAGACGAAGGAAGGATGAACCATTAGGCCCGGAGAATTGGCTCTGTCGGCCTCAACACCTCACCTCACCGAAGCTTTTTTATAAGGGGACGCATTAAATAAAAGCGGCAATAAACATCAGGACTTCGTGTGCCGCTCGGGACTTGCGTCACTCCCCAGCAACTGCTGCAGATATGCGCATGTGTAAACAGTAAGCAGATTGCTTTTATAGACATTATAGCTCCTCTTTAACCATAAGGAACTTAGATGCTGCAGCCTCATTCACTCATAATAACTGTCACAAGGGCCTTTATTAGAAATACCCTTTTCGTAATGCATTACGGGAGCATTTATAAGCCCAATACGTGACATAGCCACCCATAAACACGCAAACCACACACTCAAATGCCATCATTTCAAATGGACATGCTGGCCTGCATGCACTTATTTCCACATCCCATTTAAAAAGCACAGGGGGCTCTTGCTGGTCAAAGCACCACTTGTAGATGGGCGTCAGCTGCCCCCCACCCCCCCACCCCCACCCTAAATATTGCCACGTCTTCAGCCCCCTCCCCCCCACCAAACCATGTGCTCCCACTGAGGGCATTCGAACGGTGCCCTCTAGTCCCCCCCCCCCCAAGTCGCCGAGATCAGAGCAGGCATTTTAAGCCAGCAGCGGCACAGAAACCTTGTAAAAGAACGTATCTGGTGACAATTGTTTTGAAAAGCATCCTGCTGAAAGGCATTTTGTGGATGACAGTCCATGGCCTGAAATAACCAGAACTGCACAGCCTGTCAAGCGTGATCTATGGCCGATGCCAGCTCGTGTTCACTAACGCTCTGTATTCAACAACAGATTTGGACCCGCAGTGCAGAAAGTGTTATTTATTTCCCGTCGTGCGGATCTGAGCTGCCGGAGTCATCAGATGTTTTATTTTCACTCATTCCAGGCACTGGCTAGGGTGTATGACTAATAGAATATGAACATTATTTATCCCATCTTTAACTGCACCACACAAGCTACAACCTAAAAACACACACACGGTAAAAGCAGTACAGATTATGGGTGTTTTTCTGGGCATCGTTTGAAATCCTGGTATCTCAGAATTACTTCTTGATCGTCCAGACTGACTTGATGTGCCGGTAGCTCGCTATTGCCTCTGGAGGTATGCCGCATTGCTACAGCACGGATTAGGTACAAACCCCCCTGCTAGCTCTTTAGCATGCAAACTTGAGAAGATACTTGAAGTTTTAAAAACTCATAACCTGTCGGAAACCTTTTGATGTGACGACAGTATATAGAAAAAGGTAAATTATAATGGCGACATCACAAGGAAAGGGTGTTTCAGCGTTGGTCCACTACAGCCAGGCTGTGCCCATGCAGCAGATTCCTCAGTGGTGGGCTCATGGAGGCCTGAGCTCTTGAGGATCAAATATCCCCACAAATCCCACTCTGATTTAACACAACCGCCCAAAATCACTTGAGTGTCCACGCCGGCATCCAAAGCATGACACCAAATGAGACTCACTCTGCCGCCTCTGTATAAATACTCATCAAAAATAAACTGGGAGCATTGTTCTCCGTAAGCCCCCTGCTGATCTGTGTAAATATATTAGTTACATCCCATCAATGGCCTGGCATGCATGCATGCATGTATGTATACATACATGCAGCTTGCATCTCCAGTGAGTGTGTGTGTGTGTGTGCACGTGTGTGCAACATGAGCACCACATTGACAATATCGTACTAAAATAATCCGACCAGCAATAAACCTTAGCCAGTAAAGATTAAATTAGTGCTTTTCTCAAATATTGGGGGGCGCTGCCCAGGAGCAATGCCAGGGAGCGTGTGTAGCTCCTCCGAACAAGAGCATTCGTGTTATATGAAGTGCGGTGAATAAGCAGAGTTGGAGACGACTAACACAAGGACATCTGAGACCTGCGGAAAGCCATCCGTAGACAACATCTGCCAAGACATTCTCCTCTACAAAGAATATCCTGTCCGACGGATTCCCAACTGAGCAAATGTTATGAAGCACTCAAAACTATATGAGGAGAGATTTAAAAATGTACATTTAAGTGTCCGGCTAGGACCAGGAACGTCGAGAAGCAATGATGAAGGGTAATTGAGAACCTTCTGCCACTCCAGCAGGGCTAACACAAACACAAATCCAAAAATATTCCTCAGTCCCTGTGACTATTTGTTAAGTCCAGCAATATCAGGAGTAAATCCTGGAACCAAAGGCAGGTGGGCTGGGCGGCGGGTTACGACAGGCCTGATGAACTACCCCTCGGAAAGTAGGGGGCTGTCTTACATCTTATTCCAGGAAGGTTAAAAATGACCCCTGTGATTCCGACAACTGTGTACAATTTGAGCGCACTATGGATACACACCAATGCTTTACCAACATTACTATGATTGTCATGGAGGGAGATACTGCGTGATTTTTATATTTTGCCTTCCTAAACAAGGACCTTACTGATAATGGGTTTTGAATTAGCTCACCTTTAACACCAATAAAAAGGAGAAAAGGAGGAGTCAAAAGCTGGCGGCAGGGCAAGGTCAAAGGTCAGTCTCACTAGCGTTCCATGGCCATCAGCGGTACTGGCCAACAGAAGTCATAAACATGACTAGATTAACCCCCTCTCCACTAAGGGTGAGCTCTTCATACTGGCCTGCACACAAAAGGGCCCAAAAATAAAACGAGGGGACATCAATCAAGCCTGAACCCTCAGTATGTAATCCTAAACCCCTATTCCACTTAATACTTCACATGCCAGGCTAGCTAAGGGTTCGCACCAGAACAAATGTTTCATCGGAAAGGTCAAAGAGCAGCGGGTGGCTGTTTGCCTAGGCTAGTTAAAGGGCTAAAGCCAAGGGGCCGCGGTCGGCAGCCTTTGCTGTGGTGAGGGGGGGGGGCTTCCCCTGGCTCCCTCAAAAGAAACAAACCAATAAACTCCAGATGGCAAAAAGCAGGAGCGCCAACCCCTGCAATCAGATACCGCCGAATACTTAATTCTATATTAAATATGCCCTACAGAAGCAGACCACGTAATTAAGTCTAAATTTGCTGAAGGGATTCTACGAGGATGTGGGGTCACATCACAAGTAGAGAGGTACACTTTGCTGAAGTGCCTGTTAACATTCAAGTATAAAAAAGTAGAATAAATAAAAAAAAAACTTTATTTAAATTTAAGTACATGGACGTTTTCACATAGCATTGATCTCTGATAGTTATAGTAATTTCTCAACAAAAAATGGTTCAGCTTGCTAAGATGAAAGAATGAAATAAAAGCTTAAGACTTGTTACCCTGATGAAATACTAGGGCAAAAGTATTAGAATGATTATTAAAATCCCACTGCTTTTATTAAAGCGTAATGTGTAGAAAGTCAATATTTCTTTTAACACTTCTGCCAAGAGTCTGGGGTTCTCTGCCTCTAAACCATGTTTAATGTGTGTACAGGTCTACAGGTGTACCATTTTCGTAAGTTCCTGTTACCGTCCCTCCCACTGAATTTACATCCTGGTGGCAGGTTAGCATTAAGATAACGCTGCTTCTCAGAAAGTGTTACATGGCTCTGCTAATAAAGCTGACCTGCTAAGCGCTCCCTGCTGACATGCCCAACCAGAAACAATGTGGGGACTAGCGGCCGGCCATCAATCATGGCCCTGCACCACCTGACGGAGGGTTACAGGGCAATAAAACCCGAGTGACACACTAACGGCGCCCACAATTGTCACTCTACCTGTCTGGCTTAAAGAATGCATGGACCAAGAAGAGAATGGCATTCTCGGTCAACCCTAAATCTAGCCCCTGAAACCTTGATGGCTTAAGTGTTGGCACAAGAAATGCCCCAGTCGTAGTCATGGCAGCCTCAGAATCAATGGAGATGCCAGGAAAGATCAGCTTTCCAGAAGCAATTAGGCTGCGCAATGGACAAGGGTGAATGAAACCTGAAGATCGGAGCAGCAAAAAAATTCAAATGAGGCTTCATCATCACCCTAGCAAACACGATATCCGCAAATGCAATCGACCTGTGGTATACACATAGCTGCCACTTATAAATAAAGACTAAATCAAAACAAACGGCAACGTTATACGTGATTAAAATTACGAAAGCGGCGCGGGCGAATACAGGCCAGTGAGGGCAGCGATTCATGCACACTGCCTGCCATCGCTGCAAGTCATGCACTTAGGCATGTTCGGTTCTTACATGCGCACATATAAACAAGAGTGGGAATAAGCGGAAATAAAGCTTAGCGTTCTTTGTGCATGATGTTGTGAGATGTGCCAGCAACACAAGCAAGACCCCAGGGACAAAGTCTTGCTCAAGCCCCTGCAGCAAGCAGCAAACTCAAATTCACATTCATTTCAACGCAAGGGTGTATCAGGGCTTTGATTGCCCACGTACGAGACTCATGCGGTAGAAATCGCTCTCACAGACACACACACACAGGGGAACTGTGACCTGCAGAAGGCGCACCGGGGAAATGTAAAGGGAGCGTAATTAATGGCTGCCTCCCAGCTGAATAATGCCATGCTCCACTGTGCTGTATTGTTGGAGTAGAAGAGAGGGTGATTAAATGAACACGAACGTGCGCCGGTTTATGTTACAGCAACCCCACCGACACTCAAAGCCTGGCCCCCGTTTAAGGCAAGAGCAGCAAGCCGGCAATCAAGTCAATGAGACATCATTTTGCAGAATAAAAGAACAAATGAACAGGTGAGCACAGAGCTGTTGGTTAACAATTGTCACACAAAAGGAGGGGAAAAATATCCCTATTCACTAAATGAAAAACGGCAGACTTTTAAGAGAGTTGAACCGGTCTTAGGGTGCCCTCTTCTGGCTAATAAGAAGGTTGTGGAAGTTGTGCAGGTGACATTTTCACGCAAGAACAGCCTCACTGTTGTTCTCCCACTGACAAGAGTGAGAAAGAAAGAAAGAAAAAAAAGTGTGTCACATACCTCCCGGCCTTGGTGGGTAACAAGGGCTGCCAGCGGCTTGGCATAGAATCGGCTGTAGGAAAAACCCAAGCATCCATACATGCTGTTAGCCGTGAGCTTCAGAGCCTTCTGTCTGATGTCATACTGCAGGAAAGACCAAATGAACAATAATAAGAGCATGCAAAAGGTAGATGCTGCAGCACTAACCATATACAATGTTATTATTATTGAAATAGGTTTACAAATGAAACCGATAAGGATCATCAGTCCAGCATATAATGCATCCGGAAAGCATTCACAGTGCACCACTTTTTCTGTGTGAAAAAGGTTTTGGCAATTTTTTTAAATAAAAACACTGACAAACGACAAATATTCACAGCCTTTCTCATGAAGCTCAAAATTGAGCCCAAGTGCACCCTGTTTACCCTGATCATCCTTGAGATGTTTCTGCAGCTTGATTGGACACAACTACTAGGACTCTTCCTAGAGCTGGCCAGCCACCAAACAGGGGAGAAGGGCCTTAGGTCAGGAAGGCAACTAAGTACCCCATGGTCACTCTGTAAGAGCTTCAGAGGTCCTCTGTGGACAGAAGAGAACTTTCTAGAAGGAAAACCATCTCTGCATCAATTCATCAGGCCTGTATGGTAGACTGGCCCAGTGGAAGCCACTCCTTAGTAAAAAGCACATGGCTGGAGTTTGCCTGAAGGACTCTCTGTTCCAGGAACTGGGAGACTAGTCAGGATAAAGGAAAAGATGACTGCCGCAATGAACAGAGACATCCTGGATGAAAACCTGCTCCAGAGCACTCTTGAACTCAGACTGTGGTGACGGTTCATCTTTGAGCAAAGGTAGGACTTGCACTGACCTGGAGTAGCAAGTCGGGGTTGAGATCTGGCTGTTTCATCAGTTGCTTGACCTGACGTCGGCGTTCAACCAACTTTCGGATCTCTTTGGGCAGAACTCCCATGTCCAAGTCTGGATCTGGGAGCTGAGGAATCTCATCTGGACCATCGTCCTGGAATTAGAGTAACAATTAAAGCAAGCTTCATTCATAAAGTAAGTTTATTAACAGTATGGAGACACACACACACACACATATATATATAAATCATACAATGTGATTTCCTAGATTTTTTTTACATTCTGTGTCTGACTGTTCAAGTGTACCTATGATGAAAATTACAGACCTCATCTTTTGAAGAGGGACAACTTGCAACAACAAACACTGTATTTTATTTAATCGAGCTGACTCAATCATCCTGTAGTCAGCTCAAATATATACATTTGCTCTGAAATCCACACCTCAGCTTTTTTGTGTGTGCCAGGGGACTCTCTCTGAACTGTGGTGAAGCAAATGTTGAACTCTTGAATGATGGATGGGTACAGGCTGTTGAAGTCCAGGAGCAGAATAAACTTATCATAGAAACCTGACGGTAAACAACACAAAACACAAGATAGTTAGAACAAACAATACACATACAGTAGAACATAGACTAAAACATGTACAAAAGAGCACAATGCACGTACTTGTACATGCACGAAAAAACTAATTTCAATACTGACTTCTGTGTAAAATTCAGCTATAATTTATTTCAGTTTTATTGATTCTTAAGGCCACTTCCTCAATAATTCAATTTTATTATATAAAAGAGCTTTATTATTTTATTTACTCACATTGCAGACACTGCAATGCGCGGATGTGGACTTGAGGAACGTCACTTACCCACTTTTGGATCCAACACCAGTCCTCCAGCATATGCAGCCTTTTTCCTCACCTTCTTAGACTTCCCTTTACCCATGTCTAAATCTTCATCGTCCTCAGCCTGCCATTACAGAAACAAACACAGAATCTGAATTAAAATATAAAACAAAAGGGGAAATCTCTGTCAGTAATCTTGACCATACCAAGTCCTGCTGAGTTTTCTTAAAAAACTTCTTGTCAGGAACAATGTAGTTCTTTTCATGGAAGGCATGGAGGAGAAGGTATTCGTTCCTCTCAGCACGCCCACCCATCAGAGTTCGAGACTGTTGGCAGAGCAAGAACGTGGAGCAATAACATTTAAGGCACACGTGTAAGATGGATAAAAAGTGTTACCATGGTAAAGATGTATGATAAAGCATATATGCGAACAAATAAAATCCCATTAAATTCCCTCTATATGAGATAGGCCTCATATAGAGGTTGTCAGCCAAACAATAATACTACCTAACAGAAGCATCTCTTTGCTCACCATGACATTGCCAGCAATGTTAGTGATCTGCAAGGCCAGGGGCAGAACGTTCAGCTCACACATGAGCTGCAGGATCAATCTTGCATCTGTCCATGTGAACTCCAGTAGGTAGAGCAGGTGAGGGGAGTCACTGAAACGAGAAGCATAACATAATTAGCCATTAACCAAGGGGGTAAATGGCAGAAGAAGCAGGGAAAGCCTGATGGCACTAATCAGAGTGCAATCTGTAAGGGGCGGGCAATTTAATTTGCATGCAATATGACTATTTTCCCCGAAAAAGAGATCAGCTAGTGCAGATATACCATTTCATGGTCAAAACTATTTTTATACTGAAATGTTAATGTGGTTCTGAGGGGCTCTTAAATCCATTTCTTTTCTGTGTTTTGCCCAGCCCTAGTTTCAAAGCCTTTGAGGCTTAATGATAAATTTTCCAGACTAACCAATACAAGTTCCTGATGTTCTCCTGAGGGATCACAGCACGCTCAGTCTTCAGAACCTGGGCCACCAGCTCAGACAGATGGTAACTTTTACAGCGAATCAATTCTTTCGCTGAGATTTCCACATCACACACCAGCCGCCCACAGGTGGCGCTTTTTTCTGCAAAGCCACTGCGACCCTACAAGCATATACAAGGAAACATATGCAAACCAAGTCACAAGGTAAAACAAAGGCAGAATTCTATGTATTACAAAGACTTGGACTCACCCCCAATTTGGGCATGTTGGAACGCCGTAACCTTCCAATCTTGGACCAGTGAGGCACCTTACATACACTGATCCTCTGAAGCAGCACTTCCAAGTCAAATCCAAATATGTCATGGCCCTCAAAGACAGAAAAACAAGATACTGTTAATCAGGAAGATTAACTTGTCGTTTACAGCAATTTAGAGCACTAGAGTTTAATAACCATACTCACAACTAAAACATCAGGGTCAATTTTATGCATCTTGGCCAAGAAGAAGCCCAGCAAAGTCCGTTCTGTGGCTGCAACCTCCACCTTTCCATTCTAAAACCAAAAGGAACTATGAGCAAGAAAACATTAATTGGGAGGTCACAACGTATCATTAGTTTTTTAACGTACCTTTTTCTTGAGGGCTTCTTGGAAGTCATATGGAAAGATGCAGTCATTGGGTTTGCTCACAACTGGGGAAAGAATATTATAACTTAATATGCAGTAAAATAAATAGCAGTCTCTTAGTGCAAATGACAATCAGGAAAAAAAAAATCACTCACCACAGAAGTGGTTCTGGAATGGGGGTCGGGGTGGGGCCTTATCCAATGGAAATTTGTGATGAATGAGAGCAGCCAAGGACACAACCTAGGAGGGGTATGGTTAAGGAGATATTCCTATAACTACCATAATAACTATGTTAAGATATAATTTTTGGGGTTAGGGTTAGGTAAAGTGTTACAGTCACCTCATTGTGGTGTGTCTTTGGGTTCTGCACAGTCTTTAGACTAACTGACATGACCACCAGTGGGGGTGGGGGCAGGTCTTTGACCACAGTGATCAGGTCACTCTTCAGCACAGATGCCTCCACCTTACACCAACTTATGGGTTGACTGCTCAACTCTGCAAAAAATTTAGAAATGGGAGAATGTAATGAAATTTAAAATGTTTTGAAATGAGAGCTTTGAAAAAAGATTTTGCACAAGGAACTCTCTGCACTTTTAAACAATAAAGCTAAACAATCTAAAGCTAAAATATAATTTAACTGTCATAGCATGTAAGTGTGTAAAGCCATACGTGGAGTCTTAATGTCAAGCCAACAGGGTCCACGGATCTTCCTGCTGAGGAGAAAGAGCTCAAGGCTGGACGTGTTTGTGCCAAAGACATGAGAAAATGTAGACCCTTTTAGGTCTGAGGGCAGCTGGGGCATCTCAGCCTGGGTGAAGTTGTTTTAATAAAATTTTAGTATGCAGTGCACAATGTATGAAACTACAGTATAAAAGTGCATCATACTTACAGAATACCGCACTTCAAGATACTCGCTCTGTGTGGGCACATCTGGAATCTCAAAGGCATAGTTCTTCTCTACTTTCTGACATAAGAATGGTCAGATTATAGTGCCATAAGAATAATTACTTTAAGATAAAGAGGTACATTGTTACAAAAACAAATCCAAACCTTGGATTTGAACTTCATAATCTTGAATTTCTCTGACAGGCTATTGAACTCCTCATAAACATCCATCATGCTTACAGGGGAGTCAGTCTGCTGGCCACTTGGCATGTTCATTTTCTATCGAAGAAAGAATTCTGTGTTGAGGTCTTCATTTGCTCAAATATGAATGAGCCATTACTGAAATTGGTCACACCACTCACATGCTCACGGGGAAGGATATATATTGTCCTTTCAATGTTCTTTACAGCCACACAGCAGCTGACGTGGGCTTTAGCCAACTCAATCCAGACCTTACCAAACAGGAACACCACACCTGCAGCAGATACAAAAGGCCACAGTACTATGGATCCTACTGGAACTATAGAGTGAGATATTTTAAGCATCGTATTGTACACCAGAGTGTTAGACAGAACAGAACATTTAATAAACATTAATATTACAAAATATTCAGACTTCATTTGTGGGTTATTTGCTCAATGATGTTTAATAAAGCAGATGTTCACTTTTCCAATGAGCAGAAGATGATGACTGACCTGGCTGACTGAACTGGTCCTCAAAAGCATCAAGCCAGTAGAAGCGGAACACCATTTCTCCATCAGGACCCTCCACCATGGGGAGACGACTGGAGTCCACCTGTACATCCACTGGAGCCTCATTCACCACATCTTCCTCCACACTCTGCCAGCAGGAACCTCCCATCAAACCAGATCTTAAAAATAAGTAGCCCACTCGTTTTAATGCAAAGTAACGGTCTCCTGCAAGGACCAGAGTAAGTCCAGTAATCTGAAGGCTGATCTATCTAAACGGTAATACAGCATCCTTAGAAAATTAACTGTAATCAAAATAGCAGGTCGGACCTTGAAATAAAGGCAAAGAACATAAAACCACGTAAAACCAAGAACAGAAGTCTATATGATAAAGAAGCCTAATCTGTCTTTTATTCTATAAACTTTCACAGCATTTCTCACTGAAAGACTCACATTAATGCTGCATCATGTTCAGGCTTAGGCTCCTCTTTGACTGTTGGTGTGGTCTCTGGGTCAGGCTCTACTTTAACAGCCACTTCCTCATTCTGCTCATCACCCACATCCATAGGCTCGTCAAAGTCCACCTCATCCAAGTGGAGCGTCTCTTCCTCTGAAAAACGGTTCCATTAACACACAGATGTATTTCTCAAAGGACAAGTTAGGCAGGACTTACACAACCATTTCGCTAAGGTGTCCCGAGATCCATACCTTCCTCAGGTTCCTCCACTTTCACTTTCTTGACTGCAGGGATTGGTTTTGAGGACAAGGGTCGAGAAACAGCTCTAGCTGGAGGTTCTGCTGGTGATGGCCGGACAATAGCCTTTGACCCCAGAGCTGGAGAAGCATCCTACAGAACAAATTAGCATCCAGTCAATTAACATGAGGCGGTAACAGTCCCATGAGGCACACTGGACAACAGAGCTGAAATAGGGCAGAAACCTTTTGAGTTTGTGGTTTGACAGAAAATGGGTTCATCGTGGATCCCACAGATCTCTTCTTCTTCAATGTAACGATGGGTGGAGGTGTGAAAATAACAGGTTTCTGGAAGATTTAAGGGATGCATTTAAAGACTGTAGGACCACATTAATCTATATTACTGTAGAGTTGTGTTTTGTACCAAAAGCCTACCTCAGAGTGCAGATCTTGCAGAATGTCACCAAGCAGATCATCTTTAGAAAGATCTACATCTTTCTAAAATTCCAACAGGCAGAAACATAACATATTAAATGAATAATGTAAGCTTGTTTGATTCATGTAATGCTTTGAATGTTTATTTAAATAAAGGTCTTGTTTATAATTTACCTCTGCAGGTTTCTTCACATTACTGTTCATGAACAGACTCTTGATGCTATTGGGTTTGGACACAACCACTTTCTTAACATTCTTCTTGTCCTTGCCATCACCTCGTTTTCCACCTGCTTTCCACGCAGACACTATGTAAAAACTGCACTTTTAAAGCATATTGTACATCTATGTAAACATCTACGGAAACTATGCGCAAACTCATTGTGCCACATAACAATGGAATGACAATGTTTATGATGCCAAGATGGTGCAGAACAAAAGCATTGTCTGCGGGTATTACCACTAGTTATACAGTACTGTCACACTTACTTTAATTTATGTTATGAACCTATTATTGTGTTAGCCCTAACCTACCCACCTACCATGTTTTCCTATTAACTATTTACCTTTTGGACCTTTATCTGAAACGTCTTCTTCCAGATCTTCATCAAAGATCTCCCTCCCATCCTCCACGTAGCCTGTTCCATCTGGGCGGACAATAAAGGAAGTCAGGCATATTAAGTTAAATAAAGAATTAGCAGAAAGGTGAGAGCCCTGTACACGACAAGTAAGAATTATTAACAATCTAATGCTCTGTATTTTTTTTTTTTTTTACCATCATCAATGATCCAGTCATCTTCCTGCCGGTCACGGACCATTTTAGAGTACTGCTCTTCATCCACCTCTTCATACACACTGGAAAATTCTTCCACCTGTCAACATGCAAACTTAGGATGCCACTTTGTCCACAAAGACGCAGAAAAATAAAACAGCAGGGATGTTTAAGATGAATACATGTGCAACAGCCCATGTAATCACTCACCTCATATTTGAGTTTCTCGCCCTTTTTGGCTCTTTTAAGCTGCTCCAAAGCAGACTTGCGTCCAACCTTCTCCTTCTTCTCTCTTCTGGAGCGGGTGGCAGCAAGACCACAGGCATCCCCAACATCTGCATGAAGGCACGTGTGTTTACTTTCTTGACAGCTGAATGGCACATTTTGCTCAAACTGAAACGTCACGGACAAGGTGCTTCTACGGATGCAAGCATTACATTTACATTAAGTATTATATATGAATGCCTAATTCAAACGACTCACTGTGTTCTCACAGTATTATGATTAAGTGAAAACTATTGTATCGTTGAGATGTAGATTTCATTCACAAAACCATCCAGAAATCTCTATAAGCGGCTCTACAACTTTTTTTTGGATATTTTTGGTCCGGCGTTAGCACAGGAGGCTAACATCTCGACCCGAACCGGGCGACGCGCACCACGCACCGCGCTGGAACGGACACTCACCGCCGTCCGCGTTGTTCGCGTCCTTGTCGGAGTTAGACACCGGGGCCATCGCGTGTTCTGCAGCTAAAAACTATTTCACCACGTCCGGCTCAGTGCGGCTCGGGGGAAAACAACAGATTCCGCGCCAAAGCGCTTTCCCGGGGAAACTCATACGCCGGAAGTGACGCGTCGAAATGGCAACCAATCGAATCCGATATTTCAATGTACAGTCAGGTGGCGATGCAGCTCCTGGTAGCGGACACGGGTATGTACCGCTGACGCGGAGCCAATAGTGGCAAATGTACCTTTTTACGCAGTGAACTGTCCAAATAACATTACAGAAAATAAAAGCAAGACAAAAACAGGCGAAACCACAACATGAATGTCCTGACAGGGCTCAAACTGAACTAAAAACCAAAGTAGAAACAAGTGTTTTTCAGATGACATTTACAAAACTGTTGAAATATCTGTGAGAATTTACCCTCTCCTTATGAAGGATTTGGCTATTTTCACGCTTTAAAACATTATTTCTGGGGTCCTTAAAGCAACTCATACATAACTTGATGTAATTAACCAAATTGAATAAAAAAATCAAATACACTAAGTAAAAAGATCAAGATGGACGGTTGTCTCTAAAATTCGAATCATGATGAACGTGGTTATTGCTACGTTGTTTGATATTACTACAACTTTTGTATGCCATGAACAAGTGTCCGTTTTGTGTAGAGTCTTTGTTCAGAAACAGATGGTGCCCTATTTACCATATCATAAGCATACTGTCTTTGCGAATCCTTGGATTCAGAACAATAGCCTGTCTACTTGGAGCGGGACCCAGTGGGACAGTCTGTACGGCACACACTCCCATCACACACTACACTCCCGTCAGCCGTGGCCAGCAGCTCACAGTAATCTGCCTCAGTAGATTTCAAAACAGGAAAAAAAGAAAAACTAATTGCTGGGTCACCTATGAGGGCGACGGACAAAATAAGAAGACCACATACGGTACATTTGTCATTTGATATGTTGTGATGTAGGTCTGATATGTGTGGTCCGTTGCTGCCTTTGACCAGATTTGAAGGGAAATGTGGCCTATTGGCTATTGTGTTAAGTTGCTTGTTGTAATGTTTGCCCTTTGCTGCTGGGTAGAAATGTTTGGCAGAGTAATGCATTCTAATTACAATATACTGTACATATTAAATTATTGTCCAACCGAATGCAAACTTTGTGCACGGAAACACAGCCGCGTATTTAAAAAATATTTAAGCGGATATTTAAATTATATTTAAGCGGGTATCCCACAGAATTATCTCTTAACTTTGTGGGATATCAGGCCATAACGAAGATGTGCTAAGATGCTCAGGGATGTTTTCACCTCGGTGGCGCTACAGAGGGAGCAGCCAATCACCTCTTTGCATGTAAAGTAGATAGGCGGGCTCAAGGAGCTGATTGGCTCCCCGCTGGCCAACCACAGCCCGCGCCAGCGCTGTCGTCAGCATGGCGAACGGAGGGTGCGCGCAGTCCGCTCGGCTGCCGTCTCTCCGCAGACAGGACGGGGAGTATGGGCGCCGGGGAGGGGCGAGAAGGGGCGGCGGCGACGAGGACGTGAGGAGGACTGTGGGCGGGGGCACGGGCCGGGCTCAGCGGAGTGCGGGAGTTGACGGCCGCTCCTCAAAGCAGCCGGTGGGAGACGCGCCACCGCTACTGATGCTGAGTCACAGACAGGTGAACCAGTGGCCTTCTCCCATGAGCCTCCAGGAAAGATGGAGGAACTAGAACACACTTGTCCCCAGCCGCGAACGGTGAGGAACGCCCGGCTTTGTTGAGGGTTTCTCTGTGCGTGTGTGTGAATGAGAGGAGAAGACCTGGTGTTATGAAACGCGTTTGTCCTTCATCCTCTTATCCTGGAGTGATGCTGTGGTGGGAAGCAGGGGGTGGTGGAGGTGGAGCTGTGTGCACTTGCTGAAGGAGAAAGGAACCATCTCCTAAAACAAAGAAGCGTACTTGCTGGGATGAGGAAGGGGCAACGCCTGCACCAGTCAGCTCCCCTGGATCCTGTGCATGAGTTGTTGTGATGTGCTGAGAGGGCCGATGTCACTGCTGCTGGCTTGTTAATCCCCCTGTACGAGCCAGATGTCGTGCGCTTCAGTCGGCGTCCTCGGGGAGCGCACCCACCCCTAGGCTGGTCGTTTAACACGGCGCGTCCGTCTGCTCCTCCTCTTTACCCTGTGTTGAATTCTGGGAAAGGTCTTTAGCATCCTTTCTGTGTGCGGTAGCCCTGTTGCCATGGGAATGGGTTTTCATCCGTAGGCCTGTTTTAAATCCGTATTGCTACCATGGCGATCAGTCTTCAGAGAACAGCCGCTCTCCTTCTATCTTCTATACCAGATCTGACTTTGCCAGGAATATTACACAACGTGTGTGTGTGTCACAGTGGGGATTCATGCTGTTATAGAGGTCAAACGGGATTCTTACTGTGCATTTCCTATGTAGACAGATGGTCACCAATTTTAATGGCAATCAGGGCGAATTTTAAGCGAAACTGTATGTCCTGTTTGAAATGTACCATTAATCTACCTTTTGAAAGCAACAAAGGATGCGTGTTCTATTAGTCCCATGTTTTGCATGTATTTTAGCGACTTTGTGAGACAGGCGTGGCTTACTCAATTTCGGTGTGCCGTGAGAAGCCCCAATGCACTTTATGACCTTTCTAAAGACATATTGATATTCGCACAATGCTTTTCCAAAACATATTATAAGAACATTTCAAGATGTACATGCACAGTCAGACATGATGGATTGAACACCCGAAAGTGATTCTTTTGTTTTGTCATTGTCAAGCACAGCACATGGTGCATAGAACAAGATGTGTCCTCTGCATTTAAACCAGTTAATCCCACAGAAACAAATATGATCCAAGTCTATGTCTATGTTGCGTTTTGCCTGAAAGTGGCATTGATTTCTTGATCCCACCCGGTCTTTATTGACAGGTGACAATAAGTGCAATTTAGAAGCTGTCCATCAATTAAATCCATCGATTCTATGTTATCAAGTCCAAACATCATCTAAACTTGTAGCTTCTATACAGTCTTCATTTTAAGACAAATGTGAGGGTTCATGAGCACTATGACTTTACCCAATTAAAAATGAATTCTAGATCCTCTGTAAACACTATACATAATAAGGTATGGTAGATGCAAAAAATGCAAAAACAAAAGCTGTAACATTACCTTGACATTAATGGATTTATGAGATTAATGAGATGTGAGGAAACATCCCATAAATCAAATATTCCTGCTGGTTTATTTCTTCTGCTTTAATGAGTTTAATGTTTAGTTCACAGTAGCTCGCTTGGGTCACTGTTACATATTCAGTGTTTATGTCATGTTTGTCATACACGACCTTACAAACGTGAAGGACAATTTAATCAGCTTTTGACGCCGTGATTCATGCTTGGCACACTTCCCCTCAGAGTTTTCTTTATTTCTCCTCCTTTACACACAGACTCTGACCGAGCCAGCGATATTTATGCAGGATACGAGCTGCGACTGTCGGGCCCCTCATGAGAAACTGACCATCGAACAGGCTAAACATGGCACACCCGGTCAGTCAGATTTTCCATTTTCACTTCCACATTTTAGTAAAACAGTCAAAGAGCTACTCTTTATTTTCAAATTGCCATAAGCCTAGAGATAATGGACATTTATTGGAGTGAATCGGTGGGTTATCTTGAGACACTGTTATCTTGAGACAACTGAGGTTTTTTTTTTTGTTTCTGCAGTGGACAGGCCAGTGCGGGTGTATGCTGATGGGATCTTTGATCTTTTCCACTCGGGCCACGCCCGTGCATTGATGCAAGCCAAGAACCTCTTTCCCAACTCATACCTAATAGTTGGAGGTATGCATTCCTCATCACATTCATATATATATATTCAGGCAAATACATACATACTGACATTAATTGTAATAAACGAATTAATTATTAATGTCACAAAGAATGTTTTTGACCTTTTCTATAAATGTACAGTCCCATTTGCTCATCTATTTGTTTGCAAAGGTTTTGAAACCCATTGTAATGGGTAAAGTATAGATTTCTTTGTGTGTTTCAGTGTGTAGCGATGAACTCACCCATAAATACAAGGGCTTCACAGTAATGACGGAGGATGAGCGGTACGAGGCACTGAGGCACTGTCGCTACGTGGACGAGGTGGTGCGAGATGCACCCTGGACTCTCACCGCAGAGTTTCTGGAGAAACACAAGGTCTGTCCAGCAGCTGGGAGGAGATCAGTGTCTCTCAGTTATAATTAATGTGTCTCATCGAGAAAATATGTCAACATTTCAGATCGACTTTGTGGCCCATGATGACATCCCATACTCCTCAGCAGGTACTGAAGACGTGTACAAGCACATTAAGGAGGCTGGTGAGAGGAAGTTCATTTACATAAGACCCCTTTGCCTTTCAGGGTCCCCCCACATTGCACTAATTTAAGAGATTCCAATATCTCCAAACATCCTAATGCTGGCACATGAAAGGAATAACTGGGATTATTCTAGCAAAGTCCAAAATACTGTCATTCCCCACATTGATAACCTCAGGCCTCAGGTCTTCTTGTGTCAAAGTTCCGCCTGCTGTGATATTTGCATCTTTACAGTTTGTTATTATTTAGCTTAGTACCATTGCTCTATGAGGTCTGTGGCAGCACATTATAATTTTCATTTAAAATAATATGCCATTTGAGTTTAGATACTGCACTAAAGTTACATTATTGCTATTGGGTGATGCACATAAAATGATTTTGTAGCAATAATGTACAGGCTGAAATTAAAGTAGATGCTTAAAAAGGAAGCATACAAAACTTTGAGCCATTAAAGTAATAACCATTAAACTAATAAAACATAGTAAGAAGATTACATACACTCCCTAATGCTAAGAAATATGTCAAACAAAACAACACACAAACCATAATTTGCATTCTAAAATGTCAGTTTGTTCTAGATTTAAACGTCATTATGAACACGTTTAAACTTTGGGCCACATGGGGCAGTGATGGCCTAGCGGGTAAGGAAGCAGACTTGTAAAGAGGACTGCTCCCCCAGTCGGCAAGTTTTTACATGGTGATGGTTTAAATGCAGAGGACACATTTTGTTGTATGCACCATGTGCTGTACTTGCTGTGCTTCACAATGACAAAACAAAAGAATCACTTTCGGGTTTTCATTCTCCAAAACCCTTTCCAGTCATTGAGGTCAAATGTATTGTATTGAGAGATGCACAATGATGAGAGATGCACAATTGTTGTGTTTGCTGGGCCACTGTGTATCAAACTTTTGAATTCAGTTTTGTGTGTTCATGTAGAGCTTTGTGTGTCTTCCAGGCATGTTCGTTCCCACTCAGAGGACTGAGGGGATTTCTACCTCTGACCTCATCACCCGGATTGTTCGGGACTATGATGTCTACGCCCGACGCAACCTGCAGAGAGGTTATACGGCCAAAGAGCTCAATGTCAGCTATATCAATGTAAGTACAATCAAGTTCATTGATGTTGGCTCATCATTATAGATCTCAGATTATGAAGTTTCACTGGCAGCTGAGATTATGTACAGATAATGAAGGAATTAGCCCTCAATGAAGCTACATGTGTTTTATCAGATGCCCTCATCCAGGGTGATTTACAATCGGTCGTTATGGGGACAGTCTACCTAAAGCAAATGAGGGTCATGCTCTGGAATACAAGGCTATTACCACCGAAGTTTATGTTAATGTTTAGTTATTTTATTAGTTTCATAGAATAAAGGCTTTCAGTGATGCCTAGGATTAAAACAGCACTTCAGAAAGACAGAATATGATTAGTAAAAGCAATATAAACACCACAGTGACGTGATGTGAATCACAACATGTTGCCAGGAGAAGAAATACCGCCTGCAGAATCAGGTGGACCGGATGAAGGAGAAGGTTCGTACGGTGGAGGAGAAGTCCAAGCACTTTGTGTACAGGGTCGAGGAAAAGAGCGCGGACCTGATACAGAAGTGGGAAGAGAAATCCCGTGAGTTTATCGGGAACTTCTTGGAACTGTTTGGCCCAGATGGAACTTGGGTAAGCTCCCGTGGGTGAGGGGATTCTGTTCAGAGGGCCTTCTAGACAGCATCTGAGTCCTTTTTCTCCTCTAATCTGGGTGTAGATATGTTGCATGTAAATCCGCTCTTTAAAAGGCACGAGATTTGCAAAAACAGCAGATTACTGGCAAAGATACACAGAAACATGACTGTACAGTCACACACACACACACACACAAATAATACTAGTAAAGTACATTTATACAGGATTTGTAATTAAATAACAACTTTTTTGAAATTTTCACTAGAAATGGTTATATGTATAAAGAGCGCCTTGGCCATTCTGCTTTGCCGTTCAGAGAGCGGCAGCCGAGACGGTTGGATCTGGAATTTTTCCTCATGTCATCATAAGGGGAAAGGTTACCTCCCCTTTCCTCATGCTTTTTACCGGCAGGAGAATTTCCGACCCCTCCCCTAAAAAAGTAACTCCACAGACCTTCATGGCTTCCAGACATTTGAAGCGTTGCAGTTGCTCTGTGATTTGATGAGCACAGATGAATTTTTCCAACATGCCTTCAAACAGGAAGTGTTGATGATGTAATTTCCGCAAATGCCTGCTCACTTCTATAAGCCGCTCTCCTCCTCATCCCGCTTGTTCTTAATAATTTCACTTGTTGTGTGTTTGAGTGCAGTATTGATATTGGGGCAATAATGTAATAGGCCTTGGGTACTGGTTGTAATTCTGGATAAAATGGTGGTACTCAGACAGCCTCATAATTTCAGAGGTGGTACTCATTGTGTACAGGTTGAGAACCACTGCATTAAAGTGTTATTTTTTCAAGGTCGTTTGGACCCTGCTAAGATGTATGCACATAAAACAGATGCACACACACAAATATTCAGTATTTGCTTTGGATGTTTTATTGTAAAGTAAAGGCCTTACATGTCATCCTTCGTTTCTTTTTTTTTTTTTTTTGTTCTTTTCGCAGAAGCAAATGTTCCAAGAGCGCAGTGGGCGTATGATCCAGGCATTTTCTCCCCGCAGCTCCCCGAGCAGCAGCCCCACACGGGAGGTCTCTCCATCCCGGTCACCCTCTCCACCCTCCCGCTGGGCCAGCGCCCGAAACTCACCCCCCTCCTCGCCCAAAGGTGCCTCTGCCTCCATCAGCAGCATGAGCGAGGGAGATGAGGATGAGAAGTAAGAGCTGGACCATTACTCACAAACGCACAGCCCCAACAACCTGCCTCCTTCAACTCACGCACACCCACACAGACACCGGCAGCGACGTCTGGATGCTACGCTGGAGCCTAAATGATAGAAAATACCATCAAGGGACTGTAGACCGTAGATAAATATATATATATATATACTTATGCAAGAATGATCTTGGCAAAAGGATAGGAGGGGCTGAAGAAGCAGTACTATCCTGGAAGCCATTACAGCTCCTCCAGCCTACTGTGCTCAGGTCTGAAACGATGAGAACTGCCCATGTAACATAAACCCTTCCCTTTTCTCTTTTACAGACAGCCTGTTTGGTCTTTATTTGCATACTTTAGCAACCATGTATGATGTGTCTGTATGTCCAACTTTCAACCAGAGCTTTCAACCGGGCCAGTTTAAGAAGGTAATGTGGTAGATGTAAGCGTAGAACCACTGGGGACCTATTTAGTGTCTAAGTTACATTACAACACAACAGATTCCTTGACATATAAGAGAAGTAGTAGTAGTGACAATCGACCGAGTGTTCCACAGTAGATTGGGCTACTGCAGCGAGGCAGCAGAGTGAAGCTAGACTAAGGTTAAATAGACTGAAATGTCTTGTGTTTTTGGTATTATACGCATAATTATTTTCAAGTAAACTTCTGGTGCATCCATTGGCGTTGATTAAAACATGTCCAATCAGCAGCTTTTTGAATGAGTTCTGTGACCTGCGCAGCGGGGTTCACGTTCAGGGTCGAGGCTTCTTGACGGGGCGGGGGGGGGCTTTCAGACTCCAGAAACAGAGTGGGACCTGTCCTACCGGGTGGTGTTCCTCACGGGAGTAGAAAAAGCGTCAAATCCGAAAAGCAGAAGCGGGTGAACACCAAAGGGCAGTCCAGGAATCGCCAGCAGCATATTCAAGCAAGTTCCTTCAGGATTAATAAAGCTCTCTGATTTTCTGATCGATTCATATCTCCGTGAGCATCAATGAACGAGCAACTGACGTGTGAGATGCCGCCGTAGTTACACTAATTCTTCTTCTGGCCTCTGCTGATGTCCGTCGGGTGTTGGGGAGCGTGTCTGCCCCCTGCTGGCGGGGTGGCGCAATGCGCGCCGTGATTCGTATGTAATATATTCATATTAAACTAAATAGAAAAAAAATAGAAAAGAACATGATTTCTTTTAGAAAGAAATCATGTTTTAGACCATGTGTTCAAAATGCTGCTGTACATTCAATCAAACTAATCGAAGGCATGATTGGGGAGCAAACAATTACATAAAACACAGCTGAAAAGCACTTATTTATTGCTCATTTCTACATTCCTTATTGTAGTTCCTCCCATACGGTCCAAAGGCATACAGGTCAGGTGACCTGTTGACCCTGCTGTGTTTGTGTGTGTGTGTGTTCACACTGCAATGGACTGGTGCCCTGTCCACGAGCTGCTTTCGCCTTGGGCCCAAAGTTTGCCGGATACACTCTAGCTCTCCCACACTACTGACCTGGATAAGCGAGATTAGAAATGGATCATTCATTATGACAGACACACAGTTCTGCTCAGAAAATCTTTATTATAGAGCTGTTTTCCACAGGCTGCTACAACAGACAGTGATCAATGCAATGGACCTGTGTACAATATTTTGGACTTCTAATTGTTTTCAGAGACCCCAACACGGCACACGTAACTAGGCTATCGCCGTGTCGCTGCTGCAGCTACAGGGTTCTGTAGGAGTGTGTGTTTATACTGAGGAAAATAAGAAAGAATGTGGGTTCATGCCCAGCAGTCCTCAGGCTTCTCAACAGTAACACCACAGGTACTGGTACCACGAATGCGTGCCCTTCCAACATAACAGTGGTTGCAACGTTTCCCATGACCCTCTAAACTCAGCAAAGTGCTTGACCATCTCTAAACATCTTTCATTATCAGAGATGAAGGTGAAATACCTCTTTTTTACAACAATAATTATACGGCATACTATAATATTCTATATTATTTCAAAAAGAGACTCTATGGCATAGCCTTGTGACTCCAGACGACAGAATTGGGTCCCCTCCGTAAAGACCTGGAGTGCTGGAATGATGTCTTTAAGTGTAACTAATTTTTCTTGCCTGGACAAGTATTTACTGGTCCAAAGTAAAGGAAACTGGCTATGATATGCTGCTTATCAAATAAAAGAAAAGAAGAACATTTCACAAACATATTACAAACTGGTTAAATTTCCAACGCATTCCTATCGAACAGAATCAGAAAACAGAGTATGCGTTAAAGAGCAGGACAATGGACACCATGTAATGACCTTATCTGAAAAGGATAGTATTCAAATGAACCTTAAATGCAATTAATAAAAACACAGCAAACTAAAAGTCCCTACAGCTAATTATGAACATAACATTTTCAAACTGCGAGCGATCAGGAAATGGTGTCTGTGAAGAGCACAACTGGTCTGAATACTACAGGCACACTGCGTAGTGCCACAACATGTTCACTGTAAACACGCTTTTGTTTTGTTTCGGGTTTTTTTTGGTTCACAAATAAAATATTTTCAAGTGGAATGTATCATGCAAACTGCATGGTGTCTCGAACATTTACTCCAAGATGATTTATTAAACCTCTGCTGGAATGTTGAAACACCAATGCCGGTGGGAATGAGACTAATGACATGGAAGGCCTTTCTGTGGGTCCCTTTGTTTCAGCATCAGTGCATCGATGCTGCTGATGGCCACACACTACATCTCTATCAGCCTGCTTTCCTGCTCTCTCGTTTAACATGGTCTCTGCTTCTCGAGTGCAATATGACCTTCTAAACAAGCTCAGGATTTACATAATTAACAACTTAAGATTTAAAACCTTAAAATAAATAAGCATTGCCCAAAACTTTATAAAGTTTATAAGCAAAACAAAACTTTGAATTTAAAAATTGACCACTGGCCACAATAATGCTTGTTGCCCTCATGTGAAACGTTAACCTACTTTCTCAAAGGAGAGTCGAACAGACGCCTATTATGTGGCACTGGTGAGTGCGAACCAGGCCCTCTCCAAGCCCCCTGGCACAGTGTCTATCTACGCACTTGCCTGGTGCTACCACTAGGGGGCACAATGTGCTGCGCTGGACAAGGTTTTTGAGCGTAGACAGAAAATGTCATAGTCTTGGGGGAACTGGTATAATGGTCCCTACCAGTTCGTTTTACCACATCCAGGGAAGCATATTAAGTAGTTTTGTAGGCCCAACAGCCTTTAAAATAACTATAGTGATCGAGTGGTGATCAGTGAACTGGTTGTAGTTTTTCCCCAACTGGCTTTTGGTTATTTTGTGTATCAGTTTCTTTGTAACCGTAAACGGCCCTTGCCTACAAACTGCAATACGAAGTGGTCAAAGGAGAAGGGTACCACCTAGGATCTAGTTTCAAAAAGGCAAAGTAAGTGCATTATCGGGTGCTCCAACCACAGAGACACCCGGGGTTGAGGGAATGCTACAGTAGGGACAGGCGCATTCAGAGTGCGCATCAGGCAAACGTGGGTAAAATTATCTTTTGGCCTTGAACTTGGAGGCATCTCGTGGTTCTC
The DNA here is from genome assembly GCF_900700375.1 of Denticeps clupeoides. Taxonomy (NCBI): domain Eukaryota; kingdom Metazoa; phylum Chordata; class Actinopteri; order Clupeiformes; family Denticipitidae; genus Denticeps; species Denticeps clupeoides. Next base: position 36,402,797 of record NC_041708.1, read on the forward strand.
TGCTGGGGTTGCTCCAGTCATCCGCCTCGGGGCCAGTCTGGTAATGGCGCCAGGCCGACTTATTGAAGACTGGTAGTCGCTCAAATGATTCGCTGGACAGAGCCTAGGGAAGAGAAACAATTTTTAAAAATCTGAAAGGTCTCTGACTGATGCAAAATTTGTAAATCACTGACTAAAACATTTGGAACGTCATGTGCTAGGAAAACAAACTCTAAACCAATACGAACAGTTACTGTCCTGATTCGTCCCCCAGTAAACAATGTCCTAAATTGTATTCATTAATGTAAGGTATCGTATCTTAAAGTATATACAGTGTTCATTTATGATGGTATGTTTAAAATGTCTGTTACTGTGAATTGTTCAATTGAGCAGAAGATGAACTGATCACCAAAACTTTTCAGGTCTTGGAGGACGTTCACCCCTCACAAAAGGCTTCTAATTCTACCAGACTATCTTGCATGCACTGATCATTTATGCGGAGTTATTTCAGAACTCAGTGTGGCCACCTCTACTGTTAACTACCATTTCTTGGCTCAGTTTTGAAATCTGGATCAATTGGTCTTTCCTAACCAATGAAAGTGGTAGTTTTATGTCATTTTGATACACAGCAAGCAGAGGGCAGCCACGGGGAGCAGTGTGTGTGGATGGTACCATGCTCAAGGGGTCCTTAGTCCATAAGCCATATAAGGGTATATAATCCTGACAATGTATTGGGTTGCCCAAAGCTTTATTTTTTCCCTCTACAAATCAACAGAAATAGTTCATCAAAAGGTATCTGTACTTAACTAAAGTATTTCCCTTTGGAGAGACTTTTTACTTTAACTCCGCTACATTTCTTACTTTTTACTGAAGTACATTATGCGAAATCTTGTCGTTCCTTTTTTACTTATGACAAGAGTTGGGAAAGCAAATGTTTCTTAACTTATAACCCCGAGCGGTTGAATAACACGTCTTTTTTTTTGTTTTTGTTTTTTTTACACATAATCCGCACAGCTCTGTCCAGAACCTGTCTGACATTTTTGTTCGCTAAATGTTGATGGGAACTAAACGTTTTAAATGAAACCATTTTTTTTCCCCCAGAAATGGCAAATTTTTAACATGCCTGTGTGCGTGGAACTCCTCACATGTTCAATGCAGCATTTACCTTTAGATAAATAACAGCATCTGTCCCCACCCCCTCCATGGAGTAGAGTTTCAGGTCCCCTTGAAAGTAGCGAGCATAGAGTCTAGATATGGGCAGGCCATAACCAAACCCTGCCTAGAGGGGAAACGGAGAAGGGAAGTCACACAGCGGTGCCTGTCGCAGGGCAGAGTCATCAGTTTTCATGAGAACCTGATTACATAAGACTCTTTTAGTAGCTGGTTGTTACCAGTGGGACTGCGCGGGACGGCTCCAGGCTGGGGGTGGGTGCGGTCGAATACATGTAGTTAAAGAGTCTGTCGATCTTTCTCAGAGGCACCCCTCCACCTCGGTCACTGATCTGTGGTGGCACAGGGAGGAAGCTCGTGGGTGAAAGGTCAGGCAGTTTAGATTCTGAAAGCAGTGCTACGCTGGGATTGTTCTAATTGTTCAAGTGTTGCAATGTTTTGTAGTGATTTTGCACATTTTGCTAAACAATGAATAATAGCTGTGAACAGTCCTCAGAGGATCAGTACCACAGACAGCTCCTATTTAAGAGTATATAATTACATTTAATTAAAGCAGCAGGTGGGTGTGTGTTTCAAGATGTGTTTTTTTTTTTTTTTTTTAACAACAGTTTAGTCTTAATCGATATCTGGTTTTGCAGATATGCAAAAATATTAGTTAACACAAAATTAATTTAATGAAATTGTGGAATTGAGGTAACTACATAAATGACAGATATATTGAGAACTGGCTGACCTTTATGGACAAATCCTCCTTCCCCAAGGTGACCTTAGCCTTCACGGGAGGAAGCCCCTCCTCCCTGCCTTCGTGATGCTCCACTGTTGCACGCATTGAGTTCTACAATCACGAAAACAGACTTGGAATGGCTGCATGAATTTGGCACCATGATCACATGGCAGCATTTCTTTAAGGGCTTTTGTTGCAGCGTCTGTATCAGGTGCTTGTTACTGTGATAGCGTCGCACTGCTGAGACACCCACCTTAAACAGTTCAAACAGCATGTGGAAGAGGTGTGAGGGCACGTACACGGCATGAATGGGCTTTTCTGGGGCCTTAGCTGCAAGAGAAAGCAGAGCCCATGCTGAGCCAAAAAAAAAAAAAAAAAAACTCCGCTTTGCAATTACTTTACAGCAGAAAGACGGCTTTACCCAAACCACAAATTAAACACAACACGGTCCTGTTGAGCTGCGGAGCTCAAATTTCCAAACCATTTCCATGTGTGCGTGTTGCACGACTGCAGCAAGAACAAACAACAGCACTTACCATGGAATTCTTCTATTTTGAGCTCAGGGGCAGCTAAGTAGTACTGGTGACATAGCATCTTAGCATTTTCATAAGCATCTGAAAAGCAAGATTAAAACACAGCCATGACCTTTCACGCTCCACTGACTACAATACCATAGATTTGGAAAAGTTCCTACCTCTTACTACGTCAGCCACACTGCATGTAGGGTCAATACTTCCAATGTGTTTGGGATGGGCTGGGTTTGTGTCGTTGCCAAAAAGGAGAGCTGTGGAACGTATAATTTCAGTGTGTTTTAGTGGCAAACAAACGGTAGCGCACCGAGAACATACAGTTTGCAGTTACTTCCCATAACCTACTGTGCTGATTGATGAGCATGCGGAAGGAAATGCGGTTGGTGTAGAAGCGGTCCAGGAAATACTGAATGTTGCTGCTTACAAAGGGGTCAAAACCAAATTTCTCCTTGTATTCAATCACACCCTGGGCCATGGTTGGAACCACATCGTTATGTCTGTTCCTAATTTCAATTAGGACCTCCAAGAAGCTGTGAAGACAGACAAGGCCGTAAGGAACATAAAACATCTTTTGAAAAGTGAAAGCTACCTAAAGATTCTTACAATTGTTAAATGTATCTCAGTTTTAAATGAGTACAAAACCCACAGAATTGAGAAGGTGTTTAAGGACAGTGACAGTGCAGTGACTGATTTAGATACATAATGAAGCCTAGTGACTGAAACCTACAATCATGACGATCATCAACATGGGCACAGTATCCAATGGTTAAGCAACAAAAACATTTACTTTTTTACATTTACAGCATTTATCAGACGCCCTTATCCATAGCGACTTACAATCAGTAGTTACAGGGACAAAAATGTCATACATTTATGACATTTAGTGTTTCCCAACTTATTACAGCACATTCAAACGCATTTAAACATGTTTTTTATGTGAAGGGTGAGTGAAGTGAGAAGTGAAAGAAGTTGTGGTCACTGTGGTCCTCTTTAGGTAACTCATCGCCCATTGTGAGTAGTAGGCAGCCATTAGTGGGGCACAGGGAGCCGTGTGTGGGGAAGATACTTCAGGGTAACTTAAGCAAGGACAGTTGGTGGATTAGAACTGGTGACCTTCCAGGTTCCTGAGTCAGCCACTACCCCTACATGAGTCAGCATTTCTTGCTACTCAGTAAGTGAGGGTCACTGTCTCCTTACGTCACCAAGTATGTAAGTAACACCCAATAATGTTGTCCAGGCTTACAGCTGAATTAGTTTTGTTCTAAAAGGAGGGAACTTACTCTTCCAAGGCCTGTGCATCCTCTGAGTTACGGTTCTCATACTCCAGGAGTTCCAGGAAACTCTGCATGTACCTGCAGAAGGTCACAGCACACGGTCACATCAGGGTTCACGGACACGCTACTCACAGCAGGCACTACTAACCATTTCTGTACAAGCTTGACGGAGGGCTGGTTCAGCAGTTTGTCAGGCAGCAGGTTGACCTCTCTCATTGTATTCGCCAGACGGACCGGCAACTCCTTCCGCAGGAACATGTAGGACGTTTTCTCACAGGCATTATCTCTCCCTGTGGTTCACAGAAAGTGGATTGAAGTTACTTGATTAGGAAAGTAGTCCTGTCCTCTTTGCAGAAAAGCAACCCCAAAGCATAATGTTTTCTTGGTTTTCTTGGGATGCAACTCTTCTTCCGAGTCCAAGCATTCTTCTGAGTCCAAACATCAAAGTCTCATCTGATCACATGGTCTTCTACCAATCCTCCTCTGGATCCTCCAGATGGTCTCTGGGAAACTTTAGACAGGTGTGGACATGTGCTGGCCTCAGACAGCTCTCTGGTCTTGGCCATGGAGAAGCTGACTGCTTGAAGGTGTGAACAGGTGTCTTTTATACAGATAATGAGTTGAAACCGGTGCCATTAATACAGGTAACGAGTGAAGGAGAGAAGAGCTTCTTAAAGAAGAAGAAACAGGTCTGTGAGGGCCAGAATTCTTGCTTGTTTGTAGGTGCTAAATACCAGTCACATATTTTCAATGGGAAATAGTGGGTGACTATGTAAAAACCTAGCAGAAAATGTGATAAAGAGATTTGCAGACTAACATGCTGCCAGCAATACCTACCGGCACCATTCTATCCATAAAACTGAACATGATTCTTACGGGGAAGTGACAACGCACACTTTTATCTACAGTGCCAATTAAGTGTTATTGGTCTTGTACTGGGACATGAGTGCAGTTTGAAATGGTGAGTTTAGCAGTAAGTGGGAAAACTGGTTGACCGTGTCACTCAATGTTTGAGAAAATTCTCCCAGAATCATTTAACGTACATGGAATTTCTTAATTTTTAAAAAATAAATACATATAAAAATAAAATGGAAGTATTCAGGGCTAGGGTTAGTGTACACTGTAAATCCCATTAATCCACCATATCTAAACAACAAGATAAATTTCTCACCATGATTTGAAACAAGTCCTCAACTTATTACAGATTGATTGTGCATACAGGGAATAAGCAATCAAACAGGAAATTCTTAATCAGCAGAAATGTAATGTGCTGATTTGACACGGACAGGGGAAAAAAAACAGGAAATAGTTCCCAGTTATCTAGTAGGTCTTTATCAGACTGAATGTGTTTGCTCAGCCAGCGAACTGGCGCAACTCACGAGTCATTGTGAGGTTAACCGAGCATGCCGCGCAAACAATTACACAAAACTAGCGGGAAATCATTTTTTTCCCCAATGACTGGATATCATAACAGACGGCTCAGTCATAGATCAAAGTACTGACCACAAACGTGTCTGCTTCCAAGACACATCTACATTTGTCTATTGATCCTGTTCCCAGTCACCAAGAAGGGGATCTTGGGTACAAGAGGTGCCAAAGATAAATCCGACATTGCTTATGATGGAGGCAACCAGGTCCCATACAACCAATCCCAAAGCAATTTACCTTATTTCCATCTTAAAAAGTGAAACCTGCTAATAAACACATAACCCAGACTGCTGACTCTCACAGAAGGAACCGTTCACAAGTGCATTTCAGGAGTAAATATGTAGAATAGCACAAATTCTGCCATTTATTTTGCCTCTCTCTCTCTCTCTCTCTCTTTATCTATATCTATATCTATATCTATATATATATATATATATATCTCAGCTGATAAACCAGTCTCCAGGTTCACAACAATGCGAGCTGCTGAGGTGTGACATCTGTCACCTTTGTCCCGTTTTAAGGCTGGCAAAAGGGAAGCCCACCCGAGACCAGCAGCACCTTTAATAATCGTGATCGCCTCACAAGTTCAGGCCAAATTCGAACTCACCGAACTCCAGAAACTGCTTGATGGAGAGCGGAGAAGGAGAGAAGCGGGAATAATACTCGATCTTTGGCGACGTGTTCTTTAAGAGAAACGCATACAGCCTCATCGTCAACGCAGAAACGATTGCGTCCGATCAGGAGGAGCCACCTGCGCGTCAGCGAGCGTTTAAGAAACTGGTTGCATCAGGTAGACATCGTGTTCCTTTCCCCACGTCGATGCCCCGTGTCCGGCACAATAAACTGCAGAAACGTGGGAGAGAAGGAAAAAAAAAAACCCTATTTACTGTCATAACATCTCCCGTGCTGCATCGCTGCACGTACACAAGGGCCCGCATGACAGCGCATGACAGCCCGGTCACGTGACAAAAAAACACGAACGCGATTGGCTTACGTCGGCGCGCGGCGCCACGCTGTCATTGGTCCGCTCAGCAGTTTTTCGATGTGACCAACCAATGACGTTACGGCGAACTTGACGTTTACGTGGTACGTCCCTAAGGCGCGAAACTCAGGTGGGGGGCCGGAAGTGTAGCAGCGACGATGCGCCGTCTGGTAAATGGCCATGTCTTGCGTGGCTTTTGGATGCTCCAATCGGTCTAACCGAGTAGTCTAATATGGACTCCATTGGGACTCTATTTTTTTTTTTAGGCTACCCTAGTGTTTTGGGTGACTTTGGGTCAGTCGACTGGGCTCGTACGGTCAAATACTGAGCGCAAATCAGAGTCATCTCTTCAACAGGAGCAGAGGATCAATCTCACGGAAGGCCAACAAAGACAGTGGGAATTTTGGGGACGGAATATTTTAGAACTCCAATAGACAGCTGAGACCCCGGGTCTGAGCCCAAATCTGATAGTTGACAGGTCACAATCGGAGGGCATCATTGGAAATGGTACTTTAAATGTTCAAGGTAAATTATTGTACTAAGTTGTTTAATTAGCATTAATATTAAAATAACACAAATGCAATTGTCAGAAAATACACGAAAAAGTATAGGTAGCACAAAAATAAGACATCCTAGATCTGTATGAAATTTTCTTATTAATTTTAATAAATTAAAATTATCAACCCATTTAGGTCTGCATTTGGAGTCGGATGGTCTCATGAGGGAACTCCCTCCCAGATCTGGATATCCACCAACTCCTGGACAATCTGTAGTGCAACATGGTGTTGGTGGATGGAGCGAGACATGATGTCCCAGATGTGCTCACTTGGGTTCAGGTCTGGGGATCGGGCGGGCCAGTCCATAGCATCAAGGCCTTCGTCTTGCAGGAACTGCTGACCCCTTCCAGCCACATGAGGTCTAGCATTATCTTGCATTAGGAGGAACCCAGGTCCAACCGCACCAGCATTCGGTCTCACAAGGTATCTGATGATTTCACCTTGGTACCTACTGGCAGTCAGGCTACCTCAGGCTACCTCTGGTGAGCACATGGAGGGCTGTGCAGCCCCCCCCCCCCCAAAAAAAAGCCACCTCACACTATTACTGACCCCCACTGGCAATGTTGTTGCCTGAACGTTCTCAACATCAGCCAGAAAGCAACTGAGAAGCGGTCTGTGGTCACCACCTGCAGGACCGCGCCTTTATTGGGGACATATTGCTAATTGACTGTCATTTCCACCCGTTGTCTATTTCATTTGCACAGCATCATGTGAAACTGATTGTTATTAGGGCTGGGGAAAAAAATGATTTCATCGATTTATCGATTTTGTAGTTTAAAACTATTTTTATTGTGGTTTTTTGCCACAATAGTTTTTTCGGACTTTCCCGCGTTTAGTCCTTCTTGGTTACCTTTGCGCGATATGAGCCAGCCTCCGCCCCGCGTAACACAGTCAAAACAACATTGCAGCGTGTAGCAGAGAACTAGTTCCAAAGAAAGGCACAGGTAATTCCGTCATAATTCCAAACCATTCTGGAATTGGTTTGGTTTTGATGCAGCAGACGAAGCCTTGCTGCAAAATATGTTTCAAGGCTGTTGCTGCTGGAAGCAGCAGTACAACAAATCTTTTCCAGCAGCTGAGGAATAAACATCCAGAATGGGAGAAGTGCAGCCGGCTCCGTAGCGAAAAACGGCTCCTCTAGCACACCTGCTAATAAGCAAACTACACTTCCTGACAGCTTTACAAACTGTGTGCCTTATGATAAGGACGGAGCGCGATGGATCACGTTTTATATCGCCACAGACATGCTGCCAATTTATTCTGTCGAAAAGCGAGGCTTTAATCGCATGCTGAAAGTATTAGATGCGAGGTACATTGTCCCCAGTCGCAAGTATTTCGCCGATGCAGCGCTGCGTCACATGTACAATACAACTCAGGAAAAGATCCGCAGTGAGCTGGAGGAGATGCAGTTTTACTCAGCCACAAAGCACGTGTTTTGTAGTTACAGATAAAAGTTTACATCTGTTCATTCTTTGAGCAGGCTATATGTGTGCCACAGGCATGTTTAATATTTTATATTTACACTATACTGAGAAGAGTTTTTTTATTGTAATGTTATATGTTACAAAATTTGTAATTATCTGATTTCTTGAACAGAAAATTTAAGTTACTGTGAAGCTGTTGCACTTTTGCTTAAACCTGGGTTAAAGCTTGAAATTGTTGAATGACAGAGCCTCATTTACTTTTTGTTTTGGGATTCTACGCATTTTACACTCTTGAGGACAATCATAGCAATAAAGTTGCACTTTTGACACTATATCTGATGTCTGCAGCCATTTTTTAAGTGCATTGGGGGAAAAAAAAAATCTAAAATCAAATCGAAACTCGAATTTTTCTTTAAAAATCGAAGATTTTTTTTTTTAGGCAAAATCGCCCAGCCCTAATTGTTATTCAGTGTTGCTTCCTAAGTGGACAGTTTTATTTCACAGAAGTGTGATTGACTTGGAGTTATATTGTGCTGTTTAAGTTAAAAGACTTTATTGTCATTGCACAATCATACTTAGTACAACAAAACTGCGGTGCCTTCCCGAGACAGCGGTTGTTGTAGACGTCCTTTAGGGAAGGAAGCGAGTGACCAATGATTTTACCTGTAGTGTTGATGACCTTCTGACCTATCTTCTTGCCTGCCATCGTGCAGCTTGAGTACCACACAGAGATGCAATATGTCAGCAGACTTCAAATGGAGCAGCGGTAGAAGATGGTCAGCAGCTCCTTCCTCAGGTTAAATCTCCTGAGGATCCTCAGACAATGGGGTCGCTGTTGGGCCTTCTTTACCACCGCCGAGGTGTTGGAGCTCCATTTCAGATCTGCTTCCATATGCACACCCAGGAACTTAAAACTGGTCACCTTCTCCACACCCTCCCCGCTGATGTAGATGGGTTGCAGGTCAGCATTTTTCTTCCTGAAGTTGAGGATGAGTTCCTTGGTTTTTGAGTTGTTTTCCACACACTGTCTCTGGACCTCCTCCCTGTACACTGTCTCACCACCACAGTCATCTGCGAACTTGAAGATAGTGATATTTTTGTGGGTGCTGACACAGTTGTACAGTATGCACCCCTGTGGAGATCCTGTGTTAATGCTGAGGACTGTGGAAAGCTGGGATCCCACTCTGACTCTCTGAAGAAAAATCTCTAATCCAGCAGCAGATGGGGAGGAGAAGGACAATGTCCAGTAACTAAAGTCAACTAAAGTAGCTATCGGCAAAGAGCAACCTAGCACAGCGCCCCCACTGGTCCAGGTGGGAGATGGTAGTGTGGAGCGCTATGATGGTTCCATCTTCAGTCCATCTGTTAGCTCTGTATGCAGCCTGGTGGGGGTCAAGTGTGGACGAGAGGTAGGATGTGATGTGTGATGTAGTTTTTTGAGAAGCGTATTTTAATCCGCTTCACAACTATATTCTGTACATGAACTCTCTGTGAACTTGACCACCAGCATTTAAATTTGGTTTCTTGTACCAAATGTGATTAAATTCCCTCAAGCTGATATAGTATGCTGATAACCTGAAAACATGATGTGTACATGAGAAATGATGAAATAAAATGAGATGTATCTGCAGATGCTCCGTTTCTGAGTACAGATCCCTCTTGGTGTCAGGTGAGAAAAGAATATGTGCAGCAAAACTACAAATACAAAAGTCCCACATACACCAATGGTTTAAGATCCACTTCACACACCATTAAAACCACCCATAGGTGGCGCTATAATTCGCCTACTTACATTATGGCTCATATCTTGAGAACCGTATGGTGTAAAACAAGAATGATTTCCTTTGATCCATTGAAGGAGTCTGAATCAAAAGCATTACTGTCCTGTCCTGAAAACATTACAATTTAAAAAAGAAGTGAAGTAAAATAAAAAGTCCAAATCTGAGTCTCACTAAACATCTCCAGACCATGCAAACAAAACATTGTTGTATGAACTTCTGTTTCAAAGTTGCGTGCCAATCAAAGTGCAGTTGCCAGTACAATAACTATAGATTGTGTCGTTCTTTTCTTATTTTTTAAGTGACTTTGCTGCTCTTCCCACCCGGTTTTCTCTACTCTATTCTAATATGATAAATGTTGGTGACTTCAATATTCATATGGACGTCAATAACCATCTTTCCAGAGATTTCTCATCTTATCTAGAATGGACACCGACTGGATCGTCTGTTCAAGAAAACAAAAAAAAGTACAATAATCATATTTTATTTTATAAGGACTGCATTGTCTCAGCTAAATCTGCAGACTACATTGTTTTAATTAGTTCTAGTGAAGGTAAGTCTCATTTTCTGTTTAGCAAAACTAAAGTCTCCTGATTCATTCCCCTCTTATATATATTCTGATAAATTTAGCAAATCTTTCATGTCTTATTTCACTCCCAAAATTTCTGTAGCTGCTGGGTGGACAGCAGTGAAGCGATTGTCATTGTGAAACACAGAACACGGTGACACGGTGAAATGTGTCCTCTGTATTTAACCATCATCCTTAGTGAGCAGTGGACACCATGACAGGCGCCCAGGGAGCAGTGTGTGGGGACGGGACCTTGATCAGTGGCACCTTGGCGATTCAGGATTCGAACCTACAACATTCTGATTACGATTCCTTACCCACCAGGCCACCACTGCCCCGTACTGTGACCCTGCTGCTCCGCCCTGTGACGGCCCGCTCATACTGCCGTGCGGGTGCCAGAAGGCGCACTCACAGACATCGCAGCAGCTGGTGTTCATGGCGGGTTGAAAGTCACCAGAAGGCTGATGGTGTTTTAGCAGGCGTGTAAAATGCGCCGTCAATTTATTTAAGTCACTTCAAATTTAACACACTTCCTCAAACTGGCTTACTCGCCTCAACACAAGATGTAATTGGTGTGAAATGATGTTTTATTGTTCATTTTTTCATCTTTCTGTAAGATGACCTTAAATAAAATGACCGTTTTTGTAAAGTCACAATTGTGACTTTACACTGCTGTCACCTTCGCACCATTTTAATCAGTAACGGGCAGCTTGACGTGTGAGTAAAGATGAGTGATGTGGTGTGATGTGATTGTAATGAAAGATTCAGTGGCTCGCAGTGCTATTGCATGCAAGTACCACTCATTCTAAAGTGAATTGTCTTTTGACTCATGTCCATGTGTCCTGTGTGTACAGTAACAACGAAGACGGCTTCGCGGCAGCGGACTGATACAGAAAACGTACGGAAACAAGAACATCTTCACACTTCAAGCAGCAAACAGACAGCAATGTCTTCAGCCTCTGTTCAAGATCAGTTATGACCTTTTCTCTCGTTTTTTGTACTAAATTAAAAGTTGTTTGTAAGTTGTCTTTGCATTTTAACACACTGAACTAGTGCACACCAAAAGTGTGAAAAAAGATAAAAAATAAGATATTAAAGTGCCCAGTCAGTTATCTAAGGCTGGTGTGGTTCTTGTAGAGGACTGAGCTGAAATGTAAATATATATGAAAAATAAAGTCCATTTACGCACAGACACTCGTCATCATCAGTGAACACTGTGCAAATTAAAGAAGAAAAAATGTTGAAAATAAAAAATGTTGTAAATGAACTCAAATATTATTTGCATGTGACCACTGTACCCCCATACTCAGTACCTGACAGTGAAGTTATTCTCATTGTGATACACTGCAGCACAGCACACAGTACACATATACACAACGTGTCCTTGACAGGTCACGGTGAAACCACACCTGATTCCACTCAAGAACTGGGTGGTAACGGGTTGAGTGGTGGAACCAGCTGTGCTAAATGAGGATAAACCCAAAAAAAACCCATCATTTTACTCCAGGACCGGTTTTGTAGACCCCAATCTAGTCTTGTACAACTAGTACTAGTTATCTAATGAGTGCCAGACTTGGCAGGTCTAGAAGGTCATTAATGTTAATTATGTTTCCTATAAAAGTGGAAGCCATACATGGTGGTGACTGTAATGTGGCATCATGGGTTGGTGGTCAGTGGCAGTGTTGCTGTGGGGAGGTGTTGTAGGGGTTTGTATGGGTGCAGTTCTGCTGGATGTTAAAGGTGTACCAGGACCTGCTCCAGCTTCTGGTCAACCTCTTCCAAGACCTGCAATGAATCCACCTCTGGTTCATGCCAGTCCTCCCTTTGTCCCTGCGATGCCAGCCAGTCCCCCGTTTGTCCCCGGCGTGTTGCCACCTCCTCAGGTGCCTGCCCGTCCCCCGTTTGTCCCCGGTGTGTTGCCACCTCCTCAGGTGCCGGCCCGTCCCCCGTTTGTCCCCGGCGTGTTGCCACCTCCTCAGGTGCCGGCCCGTCCCCCGTTTGTCCCCGGCGTGTTGCCACCTCCTCAGGTGCCGGCCCGTCCCCCGTTTGTCCCCGGCGTGTTGCCACCTCCTCAGGTGCCTGCCCGTCCCCCGTTTGTCCCCGGCGTGTTGCCACCTCCTCAGGTGCCTGCCCGTCCCCCGTTTGTCCCCGGCGTGTTGCCACCTCCTCAGGTGCCTGCCCGTCCCCCGTTTGTCCCCGGCGTGTTGCCACCTCCTCAGGTGCCTGCCCGTCCCCCGTTTGTCCCCGGCGTGTTGCCACCACCTCAGGTGCCTGCCCGTCCCCCGTTTGTCCCCGGCGTGTTGCCACCACCTCAGGTGCCTGCCCGTCCCCCGTTTGTCCCCGGCGTGTTGCCACCACCTCAGGTGCCTGCCCGTCCCCCGTTTGTCCCCGTGCAGCCTCAGGCTCCTGCCAGTCCCCCCTTTGTGCCCGGGTTTGTGCCACCACCGCCGCCTCAGGTGCCTGCCCGTCCCCCATTTGTCCCCGGCGTGCTGCCACCGCCTCAGTCTCCTGCCCATCCCCCGTTGGTTCCCGGGATGCCTCAGGTTCCTGCACATCCCCCATTTGCTCCTTCGCCTCAGGGAACAGGGGGGCAGCTTCAAGATCCTGGAAGTGTCCAGCAGCAGCTGCTTGGCCCAGTAAAGGAGCTGACCTGGAAGTTTCCTCAGATGCCAGTAGAGCCCACGTCCCCCCCAGTGCAGTTCCAGCTGAGGGAGCCGGTATCAGTCAGCAGTGTGGCAGCTACCTGTGACGAGAATATGGTGCACGTGCAGGTTAAGAAGGACCTGTTTGGTTCTGGAGAGCTCATCCAGGCATCAGACATCTCACTAGGAGGCTGTGGGGTGACTGGAGAAGATTCTGTGGCTCAGCTGCTGTATTTTCAGTCCTATTTGCAGGCCTGTGGCAGCCAAGTAGTGGTGAGTTCTGGTTCCTCTTTGGTCAGGAATCTGTTGGACTTTCTCCAGTAACTCTGGCTTTTTCCCCCTTCAAACACAGATGACCAACGATTCCCTGGTTTATTCTTTTTCTCTGACCTACATCCCAAGAGCCATTTCTGATGCTTCTGCTCCAATAGTCAGAACCAGTGGTGCTGTAATTGGGATTGAATGCCACTATTTGAGGTGAGCTCTATCTGATCTGCTCTCCCATGTCTCTCTGTATTTAGATGCTTTTTGATATCGGTTTCTTCTTGCACGTGACCAGGCTTCACAATGTGAGTAGCAATGCCCTGCAGCCTGCCTGGATCCCATATGCTGCTACTAAAACTGCAGAGGAGCTGCTGGTCTTCTCTCTCAAGCTCATGACTGGTAGGTACAGTTGTGGTCCACTGTTCCACTGTGTTTGCTGTTCCTAACATTTGCGTTTCTCTTCAGATGATTGGAAGTTTGAGAGGCCTTCCAACGTCTATTACATGGGAGATCTGATCCATTTTGAGGCTTCTGTCAAGCAGTACAACCATGTCCCCCTCCGGGTGTTTGTTGATACCTGTGTGGTCACCGCTGTCCCTGATGCAGCTGCTGCTCCCAGTTATCTCTTCATTCAGAACCATGGGTGAGGAGCAGCTTCATTTCTTTATGGCTTTGTTTATGATGTGCTGTAGTCTCATTTTGCTCTCCTTTTTATTGTAGGTGTCTGGTTGATTCCAAGCTCACTGGCTCATCTTCTCGCTTCCTGCCCCGTACACAGGATTTCAAGCTCCAGTTCCAGCTGGAGGCTTTCAGGTTTCAGCAGGGGGACACTGGCTCTGTACGTGTCTCGAGCTAGCCCTTCGCTCTCATGGTTCCACCACCTTGGCGTAGTGGCTGACCGTCCGTATCTCTCTTGTTCCAGCTGTTCATCACTTGCTTGCTGAAGGCAACAGCGGCTGCTTCCCCGACTGATGCTGAGCACAAGGCCTGTTCTTTTGTAGGACAGAAGTAGGTCTGGACTAGACGCTGCATTACAAACATCCACATGTACTTTTTATTCAGGCCCTGATCTTTCTATGAAGGTGGGCTGGTGCAGGTGGAGAGGACCAACTGTGTAGCTGCTGTGATGGTTCTTGTGGGTCCAGGAAGGCAAGAGATCTGACCTCTGTCTCAGGTATATGGACATGGCGTCCATTTTTGTCTTTCTGTTTGTGCTGATTATACATTTTAATCCTGTTCCTCTTCCTTGCTTTCAGATTCTGGATGGGAGAAAGAAATATCTTTGGGACCGTTGTTCATCAGAGGTTGACCAGCCTGTCCCCCTTTATGATCGTTCTCTTTTAATAGCCAAATAAATGGACTGTCGTGTATCAAGTAGTCTCGTCTCTCCTTTTCAAGCATGCACCATTTACAACTACAGGTCCTCTTTCCTAAATACACTTCAGATGGGGGTCTGAGGAACCAGACATCTGGAACAGTTTATTCTAATACATGTTTGAAGATGGTGTTCTGTGTCATGAAGTGGTAATTTTTAGTTAATTGGTCTTAGGTCCCCTCCACACAAGCAGTTTTTGGTTCCTAAATCTGTCCACAGGAGTTATCTGAACTGTGATCCACATGGAGATTCAGAACTGTCTCTTATGCTCTTAACCCCCTCCACACCATACGCTTTAATTCTGGTCTCAATTTCTCTCCTTGTTTCATGTCTAGTTCTGTGTTATATTTCTCCTGTATTGTCATTAGAAATGTTTTAATGAGATTCTGCATCTGAGCCATGAATGTTTATCCCACATTGTTGTAGGTATGAAGTGTTTTGAGGTTCTAGGTCAGGTTGGCTGAATGTCAGCATTTTCACTAAAATCCAATTTGCTGTACACGTGGAACTCTGGACTAGTTTTAGAAAGTAACCGTTCTGGTTCTCCGTTTCTGTGTGGACACAAGGCCACATTTAATAGAAATACAAACATTTTTGTGTAGACGGGCATTTGTGACGCCCGTATTCATTTTAGTCTAGTGAAGTTTCACTTGATAAAGTCTGAACGTTTTAGTCAGGATCATCTGTGACTGTTTTTGTCAATGAAAATGGTCTTTTAGTCTCATAGACTCAAGAATACTTTCCATCTTTTCCTGAGGCCGCATTTCTACTTGTGTTATTCAACACATTCTGTTTTCTGCTCCACTTCATTTTAAAGAAAGTGTCCAAACGTCACTTAGTCTTTTTGTCTCAACCAACTGTTAACCCACCACTAGAAATCTATGACCCATCATAAGCATTCTGACATCGAAATAATGCACAAACGAGACCTGGAGAAGTGACGTCATCTGTTCGACCATGAGTGAGACACAGAAAACCGTTCAACAGACAATTTCATTCATTACATGAAATATTTTGTTATAAATGGCAGCCTTCTGCTTTCTCTCATACTTTCTTTGTTTTTGTTTCTTTTCTGTGTCTTTGGTCACTCGGACCGCACAACTTTTCCCAGCCATGAACTGCTTGTCATCATTCAGTCGTATAAAAAAACGTCCTACCCATTTCTCATAATCCCGGAAACTTTTATGGAGATCCTAGTCTGAAGAGCAGCTTGTTGGGGATTCCGCACTCAGCTCCCATCCATCCTCTTGCAGAACCTCTGCTCCCTTCCAAACAAAGTGGACGAGCTGCTGCTACTTACCTGGACCAACAAGAACTTTACACGTTCTACTGACTGTGCAGCCACTACTAACTCCACCACCATCATTACGTTTGCTGACGACACTGTCGTGGTGGGCCTGATCTCTGACAATGACGAGTCAGCCTACCTGGAGGAGGTTGGAAATCTGGAGAATTGGTGCCAGAGGAACAAGACAAAAGAGTTGATAGTGGACTTTAGTACCAAGCAGGAGAGGAACTACCAGACCCCTGTCATCAACAGGAGCCCAGTGGAGAGAGCGGACAGCTTCAGATACCTCTGTGTTCACATCATGGAGGACTTGTCATGGTCCTGTCACATCAACACCTTGGTGAAAAAGGCCCCTCAGATGCTTGAGAGACTCAATCCCCCCAGAATCCTTGCACATTTTTAATCTTGCACAATTTTGAAAAGATATTTTTTCTTTTCACTTTATACTTTGACTTCACTCATTTGCACACCTTCACCCTACCTGTTACACGTATTTTATGATTTATATTAAAGACATAAAAATGTAATATTTGGTTATGTTTGCAATATTTGTATATTGGTTCATTGTATACTTGCAATATTTGCAATAATGTGGTCTGTAGCAGTCGCTAAAGCATTTCAATGCATATCATACTGTGTATGACTATGTATGTGACAAATAAAATTTGAATTTAGTGCGAGTGTAGTTTAAGTTTATTTCAAATGAAAAAAAAAAACCTACATGCAGACTACAACGTTAAATTATGCTATATTTTGAAGAATCGCTTTTCTGTCAATTTGTTAGTGGCTCGGAGGTAAATACATGTCTGACCAATCAAAACAATAAATATCACTTATCAATTTTGGATTATGGCTCTTTAATTCTGTATTCCACCTTGGTCCTGTTGACATTCATTTATTTGTTAAAAGGAGCGTACCCCTCCCAAGATGGCGGCTCTGTTGACGTATTCGAACGGACATCTAGTTTTTATATGTAGGGTTTTTCCAGAGAGCAGCCACTCACAACATGGCGGCGACGTCACCTGCTTATCGTGAAGAGTCTATTTAGGTCCATGGTCTGCAGAACAAAATTGGCTGCTTAGGGTAAGATTATGATTTATTAAAAGTGGACTGACTACAAATCTGTCAAAAATGGAGACAGCATCAGCCTCGTAATAGGCTATTTTATTAAAAAAAAAACATTGGCGCTTCTGCTATTGACCCAAAATAAATACAAACTTAAATATAAATGTAGTAATTAATGTAATTCTGGTCATAATATTTAGAAAGAGGAATTCTGCCGTTTCGTTTGTGTAATAAAATGTCCAAGTTTACCTGTAACAGGTAAATCACTTCCTGCTCCTCAAAACCCAAACAGAGGCGCCATGTTGGTGAAGACGCGGGTTTTAAAGTAAAAATCAGTCCGGAGCCAAACCCAGCAGCGGTGAGTAATTTCTGGAGATGAAACTTTATGACTTATGAGTTATGGGGGTTCGGGACTTTAGTGATGAAGTGAAAGTGAATGCTGTCTGTAGATCTCAGTGGTTCCACGGTAAATAATCTTAGAAAATGTTCGATAAATGGAAAGGGCGGGATAAAGAAAGTTCTTTTTAAGTGTATTTTTTGTTTGTTGTGCAGCATTATTAGGATAATTGTTTTTAATAACCCATATAATAATGATGATGGGTTATTTGGTTATAATAGTAACCAAATAACCCATAACCCCCCCCCCCAGTCTCTGTGGGGACGGTGAGGAGGGGGACACTGGTCCCCATCAGACACACAGACCAGAGTCTCCAGTGTACAGCTGTATGTCTATGAAGAGTGACCGATCCATGGAATTTCCTTCAGACTTCAGTGGAGATTCAACCCCCTGTGATCAGAGGACTGGAACACACACAGCTCCATCAGGACACCAGAACCTGATAACCAACGACACGACCATCAACAGGAGCAGAGACACAAGTACGACTTTTATTACTTTTCACCTGAATATGTTGACTGGTGCTGCTGTAATTCCAGTTATAACATGTGTCCAGTAATCAATGTGATGTGAAGCCAGTCCATCATATATTTCCTTGGAACATGGAACTAATTAAAGTCTGTTGACTGTTTAGATGAATCACAGCCACCAATATACATACAGGTGAACATCTGGCTTAAAACATAGAATCACTACACAGCAGATGGTGCTGGTCTCATAGTAAAAAGCACAAGACTTACAACAGTGAAGAAGTAAAAGATTAATCATAATTTAAATAAAACTTCAAAAGCAGCAAAACCCCCAAAAATCTTATTTTCTTGATTCTTCTGACTGTGGGTGTTGTTCTTCATTACCAGATCCTGATGTTGTCCTACAGAGAGTCCTGGAGACTCATAAGTCCAGTATGAAGAGGTTGTTCTGAAACTGGCTAAACTGGCCTTCAACCAGCTGGAGAAGGGAAACCTCTTGTTTTATGAAGAAGACCTGAGAGAGTGTGGAATAGATGTCACTGCTGCCTCAGTCTACTCTGGGATGTGCACTGAGATCTTTAAGGAAGAATCTGTGTTTCAGCAGAAGAAGATCTACTGCTTTGTGCATCTGACCATCCAGGAGTTTCTTGCTGCTTTCTGGGTGTTTTACTGCTATGTGAAGAAGAACATGGAGGAACTGGAGACTTTTCTTACAAGACAGAAGAAAGTCTCACTGGATGATCTTCTCAAAGCTGCTGTTGATAAATCCCTACAGAGTGAGAACGGACATCTGGATCTTTTCCTCCGTTTCCTTCTGGGAATTTCACTGGAGTCCAACCAGGAACTTCTACAAGGTCTCCTGCCCCAAACAGAGAGCAGCTCAGGGAGTCTCCAGAGAACAAGTCAGTACATCAAAGAGAAACTAATAAATACGAACAAACCACTCAAAATGGTCTTGACAAATTTATCAGGAAAAAAGAACATCTCCACTGAAAGAGGCATGAATCTTCTGCTCTGCCTGCTTGAGATGAAAGACTCCTCACTGCATGAGGAGATTGATGTGTTGGTGGAATCAAGTAAAAATCTCTCACCTGCTCACTGATTGACATCTTCTCTGTCTTTACAGGCTGGGTGGCTGTAACCTCACTGCTTCGTCCTGTAAGACTGTAGCAGCAGCTCTCCAGTCACCAGACTCACATCTGACTGATCTGGACCTGAGTTACAACAAGATCCTGGATTCAGGAGTGGAACACATCTGTGTAGGACTGGAGTCTTCATGCTGTAAACTGGAGACTCTCAGGTTGGTACAAGACTAACATGAACTTTCTTCAAATCATAGATAAAGAATGCAAGAGTTTATTGTTTACTTGTAAATTACAATAAATAAAAAATATAGATTTGTATTTGTAGATCTATTTTTCTTGTTTCTTTGGAATGTTGGATTTCTCCTCTTTTATAAACTGATCCAAGTCCCAGATTATAGAGATCATACTTAGAAACCATGGATAATTCTATTAAACAGGACCTAGATACATGTCTTCAGGACTTTATCTCTTGTAGGTTACATGGTTGCAGTTCTCTCTCCCGACAGCTGCTGTAATTTGTTCTAAATTCAGCTGTTAGAATCCTAACAAACACCAAGAGGAGAGAGAACATGAGTCCAGATCTTCTCACATCACTGCACTGGTTCCCTGCCACTTACAGAACTTTTACTAACTTTTACTTTTACTAATTCACTAAGGTCTGGTTGATCAGTTGGGGCCATGAGTCAAATAGTAAAACAAAGTTTGTAGTAGAATCTGCTTCTACAGATTTATGATCTATGTACATTACTTTTGTTTTTTATGATATGGGCATACAGGTTTAACTCAGATTTTTTGTTATCATGTTTCTCCCAGGCTGTGTAACTGTTCCCTTTCAGCTATGAGCTGTTCAGCTCTGTCCTCAGCTCTCAGATCAAACTCCTCACGTCTGAGAATCCTGGACCTGAGTTTCAATAATTTGCAGGATTCAGGAGTGGAACTTCTCTCTACAGCACTGGAGGATCCACACTGTAAACTGGAGACTCTACAGTGAGTGTTGATATCAGGACTGAATATTAATTTTTCATGGAAATAATTTTGGAATAAAATACATTTCAGCATCAAGCGTTTTATTTTGATCAGTTTTATACAAGACATGGTTTCATTTTTAGAAAGTGGTGAAAAGTTAATGTTATTTATTCATCATGAAACACTTTTTAATATCCAGGAGAAAAACATCTTCAAAATCATTATGAGTCAAAACATCAAATCATCTGAGTAAACTATTAAAGTGGAATAAATGATTAAAATATAAAATTCATGATTAATTATCATTTATTATTTATCTACAGGTAAATAAAGAGTAATAATGACTGTAATGATCTGATGTATCATCATGTTTCTTCCAGGCTCTATGACTGTTCCCTCTCAGCTGGTTGCTGTTCAGCTCTGTCCTCAGCTCTCAGATCAAACTCCTCACGTCTGAGACTCCTGGACCTGAGTAGCAATAATCTGCAGGATTCAGGAGTGAAACTTCTCTCTACAGCACTGGAGGATCCACACTGTAACCTGGAGGATCTACTGTGAGTGTTGATATCAGGACTGAATGACTCTAATTGGTCTTTCTCTCTCTCTCTCTCTCTCTCTCTCTCTCTCTTTCTCTCTCTCTGTGAAATGTGAATATAATTTACAGGTGACAAGGTCCTTGTATTTTATTGTAATTCGCAATGGGCCTCGTTCATCGATACGAACGTATATGTGGTGTACGTCAAGTACGACAAGTTTTAACCATAACAACCCATAAGAACAATCTCCTGAAATCCTGGCTGCTCAACATCATTTACAAGTAATGATGCTGTAATTTATTCAGTCACAGCTTGATTGACAGGAAGTGTGGATGCGATCTTAGAGCAGCCATGGACTTCTGTGTATCGTACACTCACGTAGAAATGTGATAAATCACCAAATGGGCGTAGAAATGATGGTACGCATGTTTGACAAATGAGGCCCAGTATGTCAGGGACAGGAGAATCTTCAGAATGCATCTCGTATACAGTATATTGTATCAAGTCATGTGATCAGGCTGGTTTGAGAGCCTGGATCCTGGATTGAGTCTGTAGTGCAGTTGAAACTGGACCTTTATTATTCTTCAGAACATTTAGATTTTTGTGTGTGTTTCCTCTGCAGAACATATAAAGGTGACTTGGTCAAAATGAAGAAATAGAAGCAGCGGCTGAAAGTTGTGGGTCTGAAGAATTGTGGGTAGGAGAAGAGAGGGAGATGGACGCAGATATACCATGCGCTCACCAACAACAGACCAGAGCCATGTCCAGATTCAAAAACCTTAATGCCGTCCAAGTCTGTTTTCCACGAACTCCGGTCTGTTTCCACGTGTGTCTCGTGCGGGAGCAGAGGTGACGATTGGCTGGAACATCAATAAACAGGACTGCAGAGATCGTCTAAGTGAACACGACTGCGATTCATCATTCGTCACCCCTTGACCTCACACACACCAGAGCCAGAAACCCCTCAACACCGAGAGGAGTTACGCCCAGTTACACTGACAAGATGGACGGAGGTGAGGAAGTGAAGACCGCCTGGCCAGACACACCCAGAAAGAGAACAGAAGTGGGATCATCTCGTCAGCATCTGTCCTGCCGAAACATCTTCGAGCTTCATACGGACAGCGGGCTCTTCCTGATGGAACACAGCAGTGAGATGAAAGGAGGTTGGAGGAGTTGATCAACATCTGCTGGATTTTTTTACTCTTTACTTTCTTAAATGCTTTTTGCATCCATGATGAACAAAACTGTAAAAAGTGGGATCCTCCTTCTGCTCTACTCTTACTCGAAACATCATACCTGTTTTTTTCCCATGAATCATTATATCTATTATTTAACTTAAATATGCAAAGCGGGTCAAGAAAACAGTACCTGTTCATTTATAAAGGCTTTATAAAGTGTACATTTCTACATTATATTTATTTAACTATATGTGCAGTCTGTTCTATAATAATACAATTTCTGACCCACAGCTATACACCAACCAGACTTAAAGGAATTTAATAAAAAGTTTGATATGTATTTTTTGTGAACTGTGTTACGTCCTTTGGGCCATAGTCGGTTTGGGGGGTTCTCTGTGTGCGTTTTTTTGTGTAAATTGTATATTCTATCGTTTTATGGTGTGTTGTTGGTATGTACAACACTCTAAAAGCACGATATTTCACTTCGGCCTGGTACGTGTGTATTCCCGCCTCACATGTCCTTCTCCTATGTTGTCACATTTCCCAACCCCTAGACGGGGACGTGACAACTGTGAGGTTTCATTTCACTGACTGTTACGTCCTGGTTTAGGTCAGGAATGTAAACCATCAGAAAGATAGAGGGAAACGGCACAAACGTTTTAACCTTGTCTTTTAATAAATCGAAAGAAGTACAACTCAAGCCTAGACACAAGACAACAAAGCAGTCAGGCCATGACTGCTGTGAACAGGGCATCTGTCTGGTGTATTTCCCCCTCCCTCCATCTCAGCAGATCCATGGCATCTTTAAGTGTGTGGGTTCAGCGGGAGCACCTGGGGGTCGGAGCTGGGACCGTGACAAAAAGAAGAAATAGAATGTATTTATTGTCCGTCGGTCACCGAGGGAGAACAGGGGAGTCAGAAAAACTGGAACACAAGATGCATACACAGTACCACACCCCAGAAATCGTGTTGGTGGGTGACTCTGTAGAGTTCTGGATCAACCACATTTGATACCAGTTCACCTGAGGAGGGCGGAAAAAAATGGTTGGCGACGTACCACGTCACACAGATCCTCCTTCTCCAGTACTCTGGAGAGGGAGAGCGTGTCGTGGGGGGCTGAGCTGGCGCAGCGGACGTGACACTTTCTTATATTTTATTGTGTAATTTTCAGTTTAAGAGCAATAAACATATATTTGTATTTTCATTCCAATATTTAAATAAGAATGCATAAATAGCTATATTAATTAGTGTGAATAAATAGGAGAAAAACTCTCTTGGTAATATTGGTTGACTGAAAATCATTCCTTATTCTCCATCTCCATTTGTGGAAAGGAAAACCAAACCAACCAGATTTCAGTGGTTTCAAAGCTTTGAAACCCGAGTTATCCCGCCTGGAAATGTCCATAAACCTATATGCATATGAGCATAGTCTTCCAGTTGATTTCTACAGAGAAGTATGTTTTGGGCCAGACAGGTAACACTTGTTATTATTTCTACACGTCCTGTTTTACCTAAAAGTGGTCCATGGCTTTGAAATCTTAGTTTTCCTGGTAAGAAATTGACATTATTCATAATCCAACGCAGATTTAATTTGTGGTGAAAGGGTGTTATACCAGACGGGTAACTCTTTATACTGATTCTACACTGAAAAAAATAACATGTAAAATTTACTTAATAAAATCCTAGTAACAATTTGCACTAACAATGTTCAAGTAAAATTTACTGCTATAATTTTAAATAAAACGCACTTACCAAAATCAAGTAAAATCGAAGCATTACTATGACTTAAAATGTGTTAAAATATTAAGTAAATATTACTTAATTCTATTTAATGTATAAACTATATTTATTCAAAGCATTTAGATAAAGTCTATATATTTTTTTTTAAATATAAACCCACAGCTGTCCTTAAAATAGTAAATTTTATTTACTGTTATAAGGTAAGTTTTATTCAATATTTCAATAAATTTATTAAATATATTTAATTAAATATTTCTAAATATATTAATTTTGTCTGCATTTAAATAAGCCCACACACAACATAGACAATTAATTTTGTTCCAACATTAAACAATGACTCAGTCACACAAATGTACGGTTTTTAAAGTTACATTAAGCAAAACCTCAGTTTTTTGCATGACAAGTGTTTTCCTAGGAATGGGAGTCCTGAAAACAACTAAATTTCTCAAGATCGGAAAGTGTTTTAACCCCAAGAGGAATACAAAAACATGGGATGAGTTTTAAACAATCATGGATGTAATGCATGGATATAAGATTTTTTACCATTTCAATAAAAGTATCAATCCTCTCGAATAGTGCAGTTTCAACATTCAACACAGCACTCTGGACTTGTGCATTACAACATTAAATGCATAAAATATAAAACAATGCATAAAATGCATAAAAACATTTTTAGAAACAGTTAAAGATGCGCTTTTACAAATTCAGTTAAACTTAAAATAGTCTAAAACAAAGCAATTATCTACACAAGTGATCAGAAAAACATTTTGTCTGTCCAAATGGTCCAATTCAACCTGGAAGATTTAAAAGTTAGTTGGGGAGTATACTGGCATCCAAAAATGTGCAGTACTTGCAATGGCAAAAGCTTTTAAGAAAGCAACTTCGACTTTAAAGCTTGTACTTTTGGAGACAGCTTAATTCCATCCAATTCTAGAAAAAGTTTCTGAAACACCTCGAAAGTGTAACGCAATGCTCTGGGGTATGCGAGGTTGAGGGCATAAATGAGTCCCATAAGCAGTGCACAAGCTTTAGCAGCATTGTGGCATCCCGGCAAGATCTCCTTTCCTTCAAGAATAATGGATACGTCCACTGGATCCTTTCCATCAGCTCCATGGACAACCAGAATCTTGAGGGTGTGTAGCGTTGTGTCACTGTGGTTGTCCTCCTGCACAATTTAGACAAAATAAATGACTTGGATTTAACTGAAAAATGTAAACTGAAGTAATACAGTATAGATTACGCTTAACTGAGTCAAGCCTATTTTACAGCGAGCCAGGTTTTGTTAAACATTAGTTGAACATGACATAAGCCAAATAATGTTACCCTTAGCCATAAATATACTACTTGACTGTGGTACATTGAGGCCAGTTGGAGCTAAACTCTGCATGACAGTGGCCCTCCAGAACAGAATTTGGACACCCCTGCTTTAAGGTTAACCTTTACATCAGGGGTGGGGAACCCTGGTCCTGGAGGGTCAGTGTCCTGCAGAGGTTAGCCCAAACCAGCTCCAACAAACATGCTTTGAATTTTCTAGTAGACTTTGATTACCTGGATCAGGTGTATTTGATTATGGTTGGATTTTAACCTCAGCGGGACACAGACCCTCCAGGAGCATAGGTTCCCCACCCCTGGTGTATGTTATGGTAATACAATTTTAACATTTTAACATGACATTGAACTATAAACACTTTACCTGGCAATCTTCAAACAGTTCCTCTTCCTTCTCGCCAAGGTACAGTATGAGGCTCCGGATAACAGCTTCACGCCTCATCTCAATGTTTTGGTTCTGTAAACATTATTATTTTCAATACATAACCAATATCCATAGAAAACAAACTACCAAGAAATAATATGATGGCATATGAGCAGTGATTTGAGTGAAGACCACAAGAGAAAAGTATGGAAAGATGGAGTCTGTCTGGTGGTTGCTTTTGTAGCGTGTTAAGCTGTTTGTTACCATTCTTTGCTGATTAAACTGCTAAATATATTTACACTACACTATATTACACAGTATGTAGCAATTAGTGTCTGGGTATTCAGATCACTAGGATTAAATCTAGGACTTTAGTTTTCAAACAGATAGAAGTATCATTTATGCTGCAATAATTTAACAGACTGTAATGGAAACCACAAAATGAAATATCCCATGTACTTTGTTACATCTAAAGGTGATTGGTGCCAACATTTATAGTTGCCTTTAACTGTTTTGGTTTCTTATCTTTAGGTTTACCCCAAGGTTTCTGATAGGCTGATCAAGTCTGGATAAGACCCAACAATTGACCTCTACAATAACAGTCCTTATTTGTGCTGTGTAAAGTACTATATAAATAAAAGTGATTAAAACTGACTATTGAGTGAGGATTGATACTGCATGTGCATATGTGTGTAGTGTGTGAGAGACAGACCACATTCCTGAAAAAGTGAACAAGCTAAATTTAACAAACACACCTGACTCAGTATGTCCATGTACGGCCTCAACTTGGTGCCCACGACACCTCCCTTGAGCTTCATTAGGGTAATCATTTTTGGTGTGTAGGTGTCAAGCCTGTTCATGAAGCTCTGTTCCAGCGAAATTGTAGTTAATCTCCTAAATTCTTCTTTTATATGAAATGACAAGAGATCAATGTTTAAATAATACTTTTAAATTATTGTTTCTGGCCAGACAAGAGGGCTTAATAAAGGGAATAAATTTACATACCTCAGCTTCACAAAATAAGGCTGGCCATCTCTCCTTGAAGTCTTCAGCAGCTGGACTACCACTGACAACCTCAAGCCTTCGATAGGAGAATGTTTTTGCCATTTTTTCTTTTATCATTTTATGGTTGTTCTTTTTTTTCATATATTTTCTGTAATGTTTTGAAAGTCGTGGTAAGCGTAAGATGATCGCACTTTGGTCTGAATCAGATGGTGAGCTTGTAACATTTTATCATTTTATCAATGCGTCACTTTAAATCACGCGAGAACTGTCTCTCTGCTTATTGGTCAGACGTGTCTGCCGCGGTAACAACAAAAGTAAATACAGGAAGTAGATCCTGTGTCGTTGACTGCTGTATATTTCTGTGACTGAGGAGAAAATTACATGACGAATATTAAAGCGGGTCCGTCATCCTCCCAGTGATTGTTTATCACGTTAAATCACTTGTACATTCATCCGACCAGACGTGTGTGACACACTGCACCTTCTCGACGAATCATGTTTTACGTGTTCTAACGAAATAAATTAAAGTCTACAAATGATTTAATGCCGTCAGATAATGAGATTCATAGCGTTTGGTCCTGTTTTGGTTCGGTACGCGTTCTCACCAGGCGGACCGCACCAGAGTTCGGCATTTGATACGCAGTCAAGTGAACCGAGATCACCTCTTTCTGGAGGTCTCGGTCCACTTGATTTAGTGCGTACCCGAGTGCGATTGGTGATTTCACACCAACGAACCGAACTAAGGGCTTTTGGTCCGAATGGGTGAAAGCGCCCTTAAACAAATTCACTAGCACAAATTTCTTTGGTTTTAAACTGACTTCTGTATGAGGGTGCTTCATAGACTGCAGTGGAAAACGCAGGCCTAGGTTAATGTAACCTAGAGGTAACATTACTACAGTTATACAACAAAAGTCAATCGAACTTTTAAAATAGTCATGGACCGATGCATTGTCATAAATAACAAAAAAAGGGCAATAACTTACCTTACACACTAACTTTGCATCCACGTGTGACAATCCCAACCGTCTATGTCTATTCAAAAAACGCGGGCATGTGATTTAGCCAGGCGAAATCGCGGATTTTCTTCTTTCCGGTTAGTCACGCGGAGGTGAAGGTGCTAAGATTTTAGATTAAAATTACTCAGTATTTTTAGCTTTATGTGCAATGACTTTAAAACAGTTAAATCATATGAGAAAATATATAATACAATTTACTATTCCCAGTCAGTTCATTTTATACATGAATTATTGTGTATTGCTTTAAAATTTTACTTAGAAATTTTAATTTGCAATGAATTGTAATATTGCAATGTAAAAATTATGACAGTAAATCAAGTATATTTTACTATACCTCAAAATTAGTTTTTTCAGTGTACATGTACTATTTTATCTAATCAAGTGAGATTTCAGTAGCCCAAAGCACATAAACCTTAGAATTCCTGTGGAGCAGTGGTGACCTAGCAGGTAAGGAAGCAGAACTGTAAATTGGAAGGTTGTCGGTTTGAATCCCGATCCCCACACACTGCTCCCCGGGTGCCTGTCATGGCTCCCTACTGCTCACCAAAGCTGATGGTTAAAAACAGAGGACACATTTCTCTGTTTCACCAATGTGCTGAGCAGCAGTGTTTCCCAATGACAATCACTTCACTTTCCTGCCAAGATTTTACCATTTATTACAAACTGGTGTGTATATGAGAAAAGTTCCCAGGTGAATTCTACAGTGAAGAATAGTTTGGGCCAGACAGTTAATGCTTGATGCTATTTCTACACGTCCTGTTTTACCCTAAACAAGTGAGATTCCAGTGGCCCCAGTTTACCTGGTAAGAAATGACCATTCATCATAATCTAATGCGCAGTTCCCTATTAAAATGTTCAGTGAATACGGTGTAGGGCCAGACAAGTGACACTATTTATAATAGCTCAGCATTTAAAAGGTTTTTTATTTCATATAAGAATAATTTCCTGCAGTTCCCCCTACAGGAGTAGAGGTGGTACTGCAGCCTGCTGAGCGCCATTGAAGGTGAAACGGACGGTTCTACTAAGAAGTTTCAGCGTCCTGCGCTATTTTATAGTTAAATAACGCTGGATTTCTCCTTTGTTCATTTGTTTAAATAAAATCTCCAGGTTTACCTGTAACAGGTAAGCGACGTCCTGCTCCTCAAAAGCGAAAGTTTCTCCATGACGCAGTTTCTGAAGTAAAAGCCAGTCCGGATTTTACGATGGACGAACTGAACCCCAGCAGCGGTGAGTAACTTCATGTTCGGGGACCAGACGTCTTCGTTTCTTCTACCTGAGACCTGGAAATTGCGTCCGGCCGGGTTTTTAATAATTATTCGGCTTTTTAAGTTGCTTAAACATTCGTTACGTCATGGGAATTCTCGAGCTGGTCGAAGTATCACTGGCAAAAATTAACTGGTAATTAAAATAATGATAGTTATGAGTGATTTTTTTAATAACTCATTCATCTTGCAGTCTATATGCTGTAGCTACGGGCTCCGCGGTGTGGAGAGTAAAGACGCTTGACACAGTAGCTTGCAGAAGACTTTATTTGCTAGTACCAATCAGGTACCAGCAGAGCAACAGGAGAGGCATTCACCCTAGATCATTATACGCCGCCATGCCTGCTCCAGTCACTCCCCACTACCAGGCAACTGCCCACTATGGGCAGTGGTGGCCTAGTGGTTAAGGAAGCGGCCCCGTAATCAGAAGGTTGCTGTACCACTGAGCAAAGCACCGTCCCCACACACTGCTCCCCGGGCGCCTGTCATGGCTGCCCACTGCTCACTCAGGGTGATGGGTTAAATGCAGAGGACAAATTTCACTGTGTGCACTGTGTGCTGCTGTGTATCACGTGTGACAATCACTTCACTTTCACTAAATCCCCCAATACTCACCCCCAATACAACTTTTACTTCACTCACCCCAGAGGTGGCCCTTATGCTAATCAGGCCAGCCCTATTGGCTGCCAATGCTACAATACTGTAGTGAACGGGTTGCGTGATGGGGAGAGAAGAGACGTTGACTCAGTGGAGTAGCTCAGAGGTGCCTTTTATTAGCCAGCACCTTTTGAACAGGTACCAGCACAAGAGGTGAACAGCCGGGCAACAGGAGTGGCATCAAACCGAGATCATAAATCCATGTGCCCTCTGTATTTAACGCTTGTACGTGTCCTCTGTAACGCATCACGCTTGGTGAGCTGTGGGCAGCCATGACAGGCGCCCGGGGAGCAGTGTGTGGGGACAGTTGTGTCGGGATTCGAACCAGCAACCTTCAGATTATGGGTACTCGCTAGGCCACAGCTGCCCCATTATTTGCCCATTTGCCCCCTCTTATTTGCTCCTTTTTCTGTTTAATGGAAAAATAAAAGCAGGTTTACAGACAAACAATTTGTATATATTTATGTATGTTTGTGTATATTGCAAACAACTGTCTACATACACACAAACATAAATCAGTGTTACAATATATATCATTCCAGTACTTGTACCACTATACCAGGACCATTACACCTGAACCAGATGACACAATATACCAGTATAAAAAGTATAAAAACTTGTTACAGTTTCCCTAAAACTGTCCTGAAGAATGAACAGTCTCTCTCTCTCTACCTCTCTCTCTCTCTTTCTTATTTTCTCTCTCGACAGGTTTAGGGGACTCTGTGTCTAAAATGAGTCTCTGTGGGAACGGTGAGGAGGGGGTCACTGGTCCCCATCAAACACACAGACCAGAGTCTCCAGTGTCCAGCTGTGTGTCTATGAAGAGTGACCGGTCCATGGGTTTTCCTCCTAACTTCAGTGGAGATTCCCTCCAGTGATCAGAGGTGAGGAACAGATTGTGGAGTTTGGTGAATTGAATGACAGGGTTCCTACGGTCATTAAAAACCTGGAAAAGTCATGGAATTTAAAAAGTAGATTTTCCAGGTCTTGAAAAGTTTTGGAATACAGAAAAACATACAAAATTCTGAAAAAGTCATTGAAATCTGATCGACACATGAATGAATATTGAAGTATATATTTCCCGTAAGACTGTGCGAGAAACGTTTAAAACTAGCGCAGGTAGTAGTAACTATAGTCACGTTGTACTGTGTGCAAAGTTTTTATATTCCAGCACGCCCACAGCTGCATATCTCCCTTTAAAAATCATGTAAATTAAATCTGAGATCTTTGTTCGAAACTAATGGGGCCCATTTTACTCGATCTCGGGCAGTCAGGTAATGCGTTTTGAGTAACGATGCTAAAGTGAGATGGAGGCTATGTAGCTTCAGGAAATTGCGTTTTGGTTGCACCGCGAAAGCAAAGCCTGAGATTTTCAGGATTTCTTTCCCTCCTGTCTTGCCAAACATCACACAAAGCAGATCTATACCGTAAACCTTACAAAAGCAGGGCCAAGTGTCTTTCTCCATTGACATTTGACCTGAAGAATACAATTCTGGACATGTAGTAAAAGATAATAAAGAATAGGTCTTTAGTTCTGTTAAAAGCACTCCTCTGAAAATTTAATAATACTGAATACTGAAATTTTGTAGTATGTATGTAGTTGTGGATATTACATTCATTTAATTAAATGAAGTTTAAAACATCTTTCCTGTAACATCAACCGAATCCAGTTTAAAAAAAAAAAAAAATTTCTGCTTCTCACAATTATATCATGGAAAATATATTCTGCAGGAATACGTACACATTTAATAAAATATTTCACACAAGTTCATGCATCTTGCTTTGCCTCCATAATTAATTATTTTAGTTATACTGTCACCTTCCTCCTAGACCAGGAGTCGGCAATCCGCGGCAATCTGTATGCAGCTTTTTCATCCTGACGCGGCTCCCTGTGACTTTGTAAAATAAATAATAATTTACGTATATTATATTTTTAGTCATTGTTTTTTTATTATAGTTAGAAATGTGAAGGTTATTCAGATCTTATAACATGAAAATGCGATGTGTTTAATTTTTTGTCACACAAAATATGCTGTACACAAATGCTGTATACATGTATGCCCGCCACCCTGCCTGACCACCACACCACAGCTTTTAATCAGCTTGTTCAGTTAGAGTAGCATTTAGTGATGTCTCTTGGGGTGAGTAAACAGTTGTTTGCAGTATTTTGTGTTTAGCATTATTTTAGCATAATTAGCATAATCAACAAAGAAAATTAAATAAACAAGAATTTATGTCCAATTTTTATTAAACAGGAACAAGCGCTATAATGTGATTTAAGAACAGTGTTGTCTGCTTCCTGTATTTACCTTAGTTGATCCCGCAGTGATATATCTGGCCAGTCAGCAGATAGAAAGTTCTTGGGTGATTCAAAGCGATTCATTTTGTCTCGCTCTGATTTTTCCCGTGTGAAAGGAAACTGAACCAAGATGGAAATTATATTATGTTCAAAATTAACCAACTGATTCGGACCAAAGCAAATGTCCTAACATATGAAAGCGCCCAGAGACACAAAAACACAACCAGCCACACCAATCCCCAGGGGCACTGGGACGTAGACACTACACACAATATCTCAGTCAAATAAGTAATTAAGGTGGAGATGTACCGGGAGTGTATTTCTCTACATTTACATTTACAGCATTTATCAGACGCCCTTATCCAGAGCGACTTACAATCAGTATTTACAGGGACAGTCTCCCTGGAGTGTCTTGCTCAGGGACACAATGGTAGTAAGTGGGATTTGAACCCGGGTCTTCTGGTTCACAGGCGAGTGTCTTACCCACTAGACTACTACCACCTCTAAATGTTTGCTTTGTGTCTTTTATTTTCTTATTTTCTAAATACTTTTATTTTGGTTACCTGTATTCTGGTCAGGGTGAGAGGGAATAGTGACAATCTGGGTATTTAATTAATTGTGGAATATCTAAGTGTGGTAGTGTTTTGTAAAAAAAACTGTATGGTGCCCTTGGGTTAGTGGGTTAGGGACCCGATTCCTTTCTCTTTAACACATGGCGTGGGCTATAAGATTGATAGGCGCAGGAGGGAGATGTGATGTTGTGACGCGATATGTCATCTAGTGTCATCTAGTCATTTGCTGTTTGAGGAGCAAAATAAAAATACAACAACAACAACAACAACATTTATTTCTTATATAGCCCAAAATCACATACAGTATGTCTCAATGGGCTTTGACAGGCCCTACAGTTGACACCCCCCACACTTGACCCTTCTGCACACAAGGAAAAACTCCACACAAAAAAAACTCTAGGAGAGAGAAAAAAAGAAAGGAAGAAACGTTGGGAAGGAGTGATACAGAGTGACCCCCCTTCCAGGGTAGAGTGAGCCTGCAAATGGTGTCAGTGCAGGGTTGGATATGATATAATGATAAGTCCTACGGTTGTAGGGTTGGAGAAGTCCAGGATGTAGTCAGTGTCATGGTCTAGATTACGTGTCCATAATGATGTTACTGGTCCATTTGAAGATCCCTGAAGCTGTAGTTGTAACGGTGGTGGTGGCTGTGGTGACCCTCTGGTTTGTTTCATGTTTTGTCCAAGCAGTTGTCAGGAACCAGGATTTATTTGCTGGTCTGATCACTGGGGTCTGCCAGTAGTCTGGGTGCTTGATTCCGTGTCTCGCAGAAAAACAAACAGAAGCAGCGGCAGACAGTTGCACTGTACGACCGATACTGAAATATGTGGTTATAGTGGTATATTGGTGCTACAGTGGCCCGGTACCCTAACTAGGACAGCCTAACTAGGGTGAATTTAACTTTGTCTGTGTCTAACAGGGGGACTCTGTGATAAACTGGACTTTATAATTGACACTGCGTCAAAATCAAGTGAAATGAGGGTCTAGGACTTTAGCAAAAAGCCAGAGAAAACAGATAGGTTTTGAGATTGTGTCTGAATCCCGAACACTGACAGGCAAGCTGTTCCACAACTGCGGAGCTCTATAGGAGAAAAACACAACACAGAAGAAGAACCGCTACACAACATAACAAATGTGAAAATTCTGCTGTAACATAAATGTAATAGAGATATGTTCTGAACATATGAGGTAGTTTGTTTTTGTCAGTTCAGAGTGGAAAGTCCCTGAGTGTTCAGGTGTCTGATGGTCTGTGGAATGAAGCTGTTGCAGAGTCTGGCAGTGAGGGCCTGAATGCTTCCGTACGTTTTTCCAGATGGTAAGAGGGTGAGATGTGCATATGAGGGGTGTGTAGAGTCCTTCACAATGGCGGTTGCTTCCCTGATGCAGCGTGTGTTGTAAATGTGGATTGTGGATGGAAGAGAGACTCCGATGATCTTCTCAGCTGTCCTTACTATCTGCTGTACGGTCTCATGGTCCAATATGATGCAGTTCCCAAACCAGACATTTACATTTGCAGCATTTATCAGACGCCCTTATCCAGAGTGACTTACAATCAGAAGTTACAGGGACAGTCACCCTGGAGAAATTTAGGGTTATGTGTCTTGCTCTGGGACACAATGGTAGTAAGTGGGATTTGAACCTGGGTCTTCTGGTTCATAGGTGAGTGTCTAACCCACTAGGCCACTACCACCCATCAGACAGTTGTAAGCTGGTCAGAAAACTCTCAATAGTCCCTCTATAGAAGGTGATGAGGATTGGTGATGGAGATGTGCTTTCCTCAGTCTCCGCAGGAAGTAGAGTCTGCTGGGCTTTCTTGGCAGTTGACCTGGTGTTGAGAGTCCAGGAGATGTTCTCCTCTAGACCAAGGGTTGTGTTCTTGATGATCTCCATAAAAATTAAATCAATGTTCAGTGGAGATTGGTCTATCCATTCTTTTCTGAAGTCAACAATAATCTCTTTAAGTTTTGTCCACAGATTGTTGACCTTACACCAGTCCGTCAGTCATTGTGCCTCCTCTCTGTATGCTGACTCAACATTCTTGCTTATGAGACCCACCACGGTTGTGTCATCGACATGATTTTGGAGCTGTGCATTAGGAACTCTTTATTCCTCAGAGGCCAAGACTGCAAGGCCAACATTGTACAATTAAATGAACTTAAACACAAAATGGCTCCTACAAACAATATCTACAAATTAGACTAAGTAGTATTGTGTAGTAATAATGTCAGAGAACAAGTGTTGCTCTGGTGCTGCAGTTCAGCTGGATATGAGGGTAGGAAACGTTTTTCTGTCTTGTCGGCTGGTTCTGGTCTAATCACTAGTCTGCCAGAGGGAAGGAGTTTAAGAAGATGGTTTTTACTGTTCTAGAGGTCTGAAATTAATTTCCTGCCCATTTCTTCTCCGGTCATCTCCAGAGTCTGGATTATTCTTACTTCACCAGAACACCATTCACTCAACCTCCTACCAATATGCATCAATATTATCATTCAAATCAGCCTTTACACACTAGATTTCTTCACACAATAACTACTTGTAATTTGCTATTTATTTTGGTAAATAATTTGACATTTAAAAATTGCTGTATGATAATTTACATATAAAGACGAGTCAATAGTGTCAATCTGAGGTGTTGAGGGTTCTCACTGTCCTTCTGTGTGTCTGCATTGTGTGGAGGACTGGAACACACACAGCTCCATCAGGACACCAGAACCTGATAACCAACGACCCGACCATCAACAGGAGCAGAGACACAAGTACGACTTTTATTACTTTTCACCTGAATATGTCGACTGGTGCTGCTGTAATTCCAGTTATAACACGTGTCCAGTAATCAATGTGGTGTGAAGCCAGTCCATCATTTATTTCCTTGGAACTTGGAACAAATTACAGTCTGGTGATTGTTTAGATGAATTTTAAACACCAATTGTCATTTTTAGGCTATTAGTAACAAAAAAGGCAATAAAACACAATATGAAACTGTAAAACCTTCAACAAAAGGACCAATCACAGCCACCAATATACATATAGGTGAACATCTGGCTTAAAACCCAGAATTTTCTTGATTCTTCTAACTGTCTGTGGATGTTGTTCTTCATTACCAGATCCTGATGTTGTCCTACAGAGAGTCCTGGAGACTCATAAATCCAGTATGAAGAGGAAGGTGGAGCACATATGTGAAGACATCATAAATCCGGAGAACCAGACCCTCCTGAAGAGCATCTACACAGAGCTCTACATCACAGAGGGAGAGAGTGAAGGGGTGAATAAAGAACATGAGGTTCAGCAGATAGAAGCAGCACACAGGAGAAGAAGACAAGACATGCCCATCAACTGTAATGACATCTTTAAAGCCTCACCTGGACAAGAGAAGCACATCAGAACTGTGATGACCAAGGGTGTTGCTGGAATAGGAAAAACTGTGTCTGTGCACAAGTTCATCCTGGACTGGGCAGAAGGAGCAGCAAACCAAGACGTAGATTTCATCTTCCTGCTTCCTTTCAGGGGAATGAATTTGGTTAAAGATGAAGGGTACAGTCTTCATCAGCTTCTGCTGGACTTCCACCCTGAGCTTAAGGAGCTGGAGGACACACAGAAATATGAGGGCTGTAAGATGATCTTCATCTTTGATGGTCTGGATGAAAGCAGAATTCAGCTGAATTTTCACATTCAGAAACAGAAGCTGTGTGACGTCACACAGACATCATCAGTGGGCGTGGTCATAACAAACCTCATTCAAGGGAACCTCCTCCCCTCGGCTCTCATATGGATTACATCACGACCAGCAGCAGCCAATCAGATTCCTGCTCAACACATCAGCCAGGTAACAGAAGTGAGAGGCTTCAATGACCCTCAGAAGGAGGAGTTCTTCAGGAAGAGGATCAGAGATGAGACCCAAGCCAACAAAATCATCTCCCACATGAAGACATCAAGGAGCCTCTATGTCATGTGTCACATCCCCATCTTCTGCTGGATCTTAGCCACTGTTCTTCAGGAAGTGCTGGTCCAGGACGACAGTAAAGAAATCCCCAGAACTCTGACTGAGATGTTCACCCATTTCCTGATCATCCAGACCAACATGAAGAACCAGAAGTACGATGAGAGGAGTGAGATGGACAGACAGAAGCTCCTGCAGTCAAATAAAGAGGTTGTTCTGAAACTGGCTAAACTGGCCTTCAACCAGCTGGAGAAGGGAAACCTCTTGTTTTATGAAGAAGACCTGAGAGAGTGTGGAATAGACATCACTGTTGCCTCAGTCTACTCTGGGATGTGCACTGAGATCTTTAAGGAGGAATCTGTGTTTCAGCAGAAGAAGATCTACTGCTTTGTGCATCTGACCATCCAGGAGTTTCTTGCTGCTTTCTGGGTGTTTTACTGCTATCTGAGCAACGACATGGAGAAACTGGAGACTTTTCTTACAAGACAGAAGAAAGTCTCACTGGATGATCTGCTGAAAGCTGCTGTTGATAAATCCCTACAGAGTGAGAACGGACATCTGGATCTTTTCCTCCGTTTTCTTCTGGGAATTTCACTGGAGTCCAACCAGGAAATTCTACAAGGTCTCCTGCCCCAAACAGAGAGCAGCTCAGAGAGTCTCCAGAGAACAAGTCAGTACATCAAGAAGAAAATGAACAATCAGAACACACGCAAAATTGTCTTGACTAAGTTGTTTGGAAAAAAGTACATCTCCACTGAAAGAGCCATGAATCTTCTGCTCTGCCTGCTTGAGATGAAAGACTCTTCACTGCATGAGGAGATTGATGTGTTGGTGAAATCAGGTGAAAATCTCTCACCTGCTCACTGCTCAGTACTGGCCTACATGATCCTGGTATCAGAGGATGTTCTGGATGAGTTCGACCTGAAGAACTACAAGACAGATGATGGTGGCCGTGAGAGACTGATGATCTCAGTGAGGAACTGCAGAAAGGCTCGGTGAGTTCCTGACTGAGGATCTTTCAGTCTTACAGTTTATATTATAAATTTGCTGTTTATGCTGAACACAGCCCCACTGCATACAGCGTCCAGTAAGGACCAACAGTCACTACAGATGAAATGATCAATCAAATATCATGTAACACACAGCTGTAAATATGATGGACATCTTCTCTGTCTTTACAGGCTGGGTGGATGTAACCTCACTGCTTCGTCCTGTAAGACTGTAGCAGCAGCTCTCCAGTCACCAGACTCACATCTGACTGATCTGGACCTGAGTAACAACAAGATCCTGGATTCAGGAGTGGAACACATCTGTGTAGGACTGGAGTCTTCATGCTGTAAACTGGAGACTCTCAGGTTGGTACAAGACTAACATGAACTTTGTTCGAATAATAGATTAAGAGTGTAAAGGGTCAAACCAAAAGTCAGATCATCTGAAGTATTTTTTATTGTTTACTCATAAATTTTTTACTTGTAAAAATGAATATTTGTATCTGTACATGTATTTTTCTTGTTTCTCTAGAATGTTGGATTTCTCCTTTTTTATAAACTGATCCAAGTCCCAGATTATAGAGATCATACTTAGAAACCAGGGATAATTCTAGGACCTAGATACATGTCTTCATGACTTTATCTCTTGTAGGTTAGACTGTTTCAGTTCTCTCTCCAGACAGCTGCTGTAACTTGTTCTAAATTCAGATGTTAGAATCCTAACAAACACCAATAGGAGAGAGAACATGAGTCCAGATCTTCTCACATCCCTGCACAATGCTGAATGGTTTAGATATGAAAAATATTTTTAAAACGTGTGAGGAACACAAGCCTGGTAGGTCTGGTAGATCAGTTGGGACAATGGGTCAAATAGTAAAACAATGTTTTTAGTAGACTCTGCTTCTACAGATTTGTGCAGATATGTGCATACAAGTTTAATTCATAGACTTGTATGTATCATCATGTTTATTCCAGGCTATGTGACTGTTCCCTCTCAGCTGTGAGCGGTTCAGCTCTGTCCTCAGCTCTCAGATCAAACTCCTCACGTCTGAGACACCTGGACCTGAGTAACAATAATCTGCAGGATTCAGGAATGAAACTTCTCTCTACAGCACTGGAGGATCCACACTGTAAACTGGAGACTCTACGGTGAGTGTTGTATTTATTATATTTTATGTCATGACTCTGGTGGTTTTCATTTAATTTTCATTCATTTTCATCTTTAAAACATTTTTAATAGTAAATTATACATTACTTTTTGCATCTGAAAAATGATAAAATCAAGTCGGAACCTCAGTTGATGCACAGACTTATAATATATGTGTTACTTATAATACCAGGGCGCCATCAAAAATGTATCATGTCTGTCTAGGAGGTTCTGAGTAGACAGAAAAGCTCTGGAGCTCATCAGTGTTGAGGACCATCAAGGGCAGGGTGTTTACCTGAGTGTAGAGACAGAAAGGCAGAAGAAAGGTTAAAGTAAGACAAACAATTAAATAATAAGATAGTCATAATAGTCACTTCTGTTGCAGCTTCTGAAGAGCAGTTTGTATCTTCTGATGTTTTTTAATCTGCTGTCTTCATATTCTGATGTTTCATCATGTTTCTTCCAGGCTGTGGCACTGTTCCCTCTCAGCTGGTTGCTGTTCAGCTCTGTCCTCAGCTCTCCGATCAAACTCGTCAGGTCTGAGACTCCTGGACCTGAGTATCAATAATCTGCAGGATTCAGGATTGGAACTTCTGTCTACAGCACTGGAGGATCCACACTGTAAACTGGAGACACTACGGTGAGACGTACAATCAGTAATAACAGGGACAGGTCAGAATCAGAATCAGAAAAACTTTATTTTATCTGGAGGAAATTAGTCCAGTTTTTTGGAGAGTTACTGTGTGCGTGTCACTTTAAAGTGGAAAGTCCCTGAGTGTTCAGGTGTCTGGTCTGTGGGTCTGTGGGATGAAGCTGTTGGACAGTCTGGCAGTGAGGGTCCGAATGCTTTCTTACCTTTTTTTCTGATAGTAGGAGGGTGAAGAGTGCATGTGAGGGTGGTGTAGAGTCCTTCACAAGGCTGCTGGCTTTCCTGATGCAGCGTCTTGCTCAGGGACACAGTGGTAGTAAGTGGGGTTTGAACCTGTGACAGTTTTGTGGTCTTCTGGTTTATATGTGAGTGTGTTACCCACTAGGCTACTTACACCCTCTGTTTCATCCCGGACCCTCCGGTGACCACTTACTGCACCCCCGGTTGGTGCCTTCTGGTGACGTGCAGCCCCTGCCGCTGCATGTCCCCCTGATGCTTCCTGCGTTGCTCCCTGCCCCGCGCAGGAAGGCGGTCCCTGCGGCAACGGTTTACTGCACCCCTGGATGGTGCCTTCTGGGCACATGCAGCCCCTCTCGCTGCATGACCATGCTGACAGTGTGACCAGCTTCCCACCCTGCACCGCGCAGGGAGGGTGTCCCGGACCATCTGGCGACCGTTTACTGCACCCCTGGGTGGTGCCTTCTGGGCACATGCAACCCCTGTCGCTGCATGTCCATGCTGACAGTGTGACCAGCTACCCTCCCTGCACCACGCAGGGAGGTGGTCTCGTACTCTCCGGCGACCGTTTACTGCACCTCAGGGTGGTGCCTTCTGGCCACATGTAGGCCCTCTTGCTGAACGTCCCTTCTGCCAGTGTGGGGGCCTTTCCAGACTATCCGCTCAGGTCCTTCTGCATCCGTTGGGACAAGCAGGTCCTCTACCTGACTGTCCCAGCTGGATCCTCTTGCCTCCCAGTGGGCTTTGTGGTGCTACGCCCCCTGGAGGCAGACCCAGGCCCATACCTGGCCCGCCCTGCTTACTGGCTACCAGAGAACCCAGCACTGTCCCCACGCACCCTCCCCTCAGGAGGAGCCCCCAAGCCGTACCACACCCCATCAAAAAAAAACTTTGGGGGAGCACTCCCCCTGGCTGGACAAAGGGGTATTTCTGGGCTCGCCCACCTTGCCCTGGACTGGCGCAGTCGGGTCAGGAATTTCCTCCCTGGGGTGCATCTCAACTGCACCCAATCATGACAATAATACAGGATTTGGAAAAAGACACATTGCTGACTAATGACAATAGTCATGACACCACAGAACCACTCTGATATTAATCACTGTAACATAAATAAGAATTACTCTAATTACAAATAAACAGTTATGAAAAGTGATTGAAAGTTAGAAGTTAATGTTCTTAATTCATCATGAAACACTTATTAATATACAGGAGAAAAAAAACTTCCAAATATCAGTATAAGCATAAATGATTAAAAGTAAATCTAAATATAAAATTGTATGAGTTTATCTACAGGTAAATACATTAGAACAGTAATAATCTGAAGTATCATCATATTTCTTCCAGGCTGTATGACTGTTCCCTCTCAGCTGGTTGCTGTTCAGCTCTGTCCTCAACTCTCAGATCAAACTCCTCACGTCTGAGACTCCTGGAACTGAGTTACAATAATCTGCAGGATTCAGGAGTGGAACTTCTCTCTACAGCACTGGAGGATCCACACTGTAAACTGGAGAATTTACAGTGAGTGTTGATATCAGGACTGAATATACATTTTCATGGAAATACTTTTGGAAAAAAAAAATACATTTCAGCAGCAGAGTTTTATTTTGATCAGTTTTATACAAGACATGGTTTCAGAAGAAAGGTTAATGTTCTTCATTCATCATGAAACACTTTTTAATATCCAGGAGGAAAACACCTTCAACATCATTCTGAGTAAAAACATTAAAACATCTGAGTAAATTGTTAAAGTGGAATAAATGATTAAAACTAAATATAAAATTGATGATAAAATTGTATGAGTTTATCTACAGGTAAATAAAGAGTAAAAACGACTGTAATAATCTGATGTATCATCATGTTTCTCCCAGGCTGCGGCGCTGTTCCCTCTCAGCTGTGAGCTGTTCAGCTCTGTCCTCAGCTCTCAGATCAAACTCCTCACGTCTGAGGCTCCTGGACCTTAGGAACAATAATCTGCAGGATTCAGGAGTGGAACTTCTCTCTACAGCACTGGAGGATCCACACTGTAAACTGGAGACTCTACGGTGAGACGTACAATCATTGGTTACAGGGAGAGTTCAGAATCAGAAAAGGTTTGTTTTTCTGGAGGATATTGTTTCAGTTTTTTGGAGAGTTACATTTACATTTACAGCATTTATCAGACGCCCTTATCCAGAGCGACTTACAATCAGTAGTTACAGGGACAGTCTCCCTGGAGCAACTTAGGGTTAAGTGTCTTGCTCAGGGACACAATGGTAGTAAGTGGGATTTGAACCCGGGTCTTCTGGTTCATAGGCGAGTGTGTTACCCACCAGGCTACTACCAGCCATGAGAGTTAGTGTGTCACTTTAAAGTAGAAAGTCCCTGAGTGTTCAGCTGTCTGATGGTCTGTGGGATGAAGCTGTTGGACAGTCTGGCAGTGAGGGTCCGAAAGCTTCCTGACCTTTTTTCTGATAGTAGGAGGGTGAAGAGTGCATGTGAGGGGTGTGTAGAGTCCTTCACAGGCTGCTGGCTTTCCTGATGCAGCGTCTTGCACAGGGACACAGTGGTATTAAGTGGGGTTTGAACCTGTGACAGTTTTGTGGTCTTCTGATTTATACAGTACAGGCCAAAAGTTTGGACACACCTTCTCATTCAATGCGTTTTCTTTATTTTCATGACCATTTACATTAATAGATTGTCACTGAGGGCATCAAAACTATGAATGAACACATGTGGAGTTATGTACTTAACAAAAAGTGGAGACTGTGGCCTCCACAGTCACCGGACAAATCCAGATGGTTTGGGGTGAGCTGGACCGCAGAGTGAAGGCAAAGGGGCCAACAAGTGCTAAACACCTCTGGGAACTCCTTCAAGACTGTTGGAAAACCATTTCAGGTGACGACCTCTTGAAGCTCATCGAGAGAATGCCAAGAGTGTGCAAAACAGTAATCAGAGCAAAGAAAGTAGAATATAAAACATGTTTCAGTTATTTCACCTTTTTTTTTTTTGTTAAGTACATAACTCCACATGTGTTCATTCATAGTTTTGATGCCTTCAGTTAGAATCTACCAACGTAAATAGTCATGAAAATACAGAAAAAAATTATTAAAACTAAATAAAAAATTCTTGATAAAGTGTGTGTTTATCTACAGGTAAATAAAGATGTATAATGACTGTAATAATCTGATGTATCATCATGTTTCTTCCAGGCTGCGGTGCTGTAAACTCTCAGCTGGTTGCTGTTCAGCTCTGTCCTCAGTTCTCAGATCAAACTCCTCACGTCTGAGACTCCTGGACCTGAGTAACAATAATCTGCAGGATTCAGGAGTGGAACTTCTCTCTACAGCACTGGAGGATCCACACTGTAAACTGGAGAATCTACTGTGAGTGTTGATATCAGGACTGGATATTAATTTGTCATGGAAATAATTATGGAGAAAAATACATTTCAGCAGCAGAGTTTTATTTTGATCAGTTTTATATAAAACATGGTTTCATTTTTAGAAAGTGGTGAAAAGTAAATGTTCTTCATTCATCATGAAACACTTTAGTATCCAGGAGAAAAACACCTTCAACATCCAAAAACATCAAACATCTGAGTAAATTACTAAAATGGAATACAACATTAAAACTAAATATAAAATTCATGATAAAGGGTGTGTGTTTATCTACAGGTAAGTAAAGAGTGATAATGTGTCTTATAGCCGGTCGGGGATGCAACATTTTATGTGGACCAGGCAACGTAAATATAGAGTTGTTTTCAGTTCTGCCAATCGGCACACGCCTGCGGGTTAGTTTGTGTTTTTTCCCCTTTTCAGCCCTCGTACCGTTTTATTTGTATTTAATAAACCATTCCGCTTCCTTCCCCCGTCAGCTCGCGGAAGTGACCTAATGACTAATAATCTGATGGATCATTATGTTTCCTCCAGACTGCAGTGCTGTAAACTCTCAGCTGGTTGCTGTTCAGCTCTGTCCTCAGCTCTCAGATCAAACTCCTCATGTCTGAGACTCCTGGACCTGAGTATCAATAATCTGCAGGATTCAGGAGTGGAACTTCTCTCTACAGCACTGGAGGATCCACACTGTAAACTGGAGACTCTACAGTGAGTGTTGATATCAGGACTGAATATTAATTTGTCTTGGAATTAGTTTTGGAGAAAAATACATTTCAGCAGCAGAGTTTTATTTTGATCAGTTTTATACAAGACATGGTTTCAGAAGAAAGGTTAATGTTCTTCATTCATCATGAAACACTTTTTAATATCCAGGAGAAAAACACCTTCAACATCATTCTGAGTAAAAACATCAAAACATCTGACTAAATTATTAAAGTGGAATAAATAATTAAAACTAAATATAAAATTCAGGATAAAGTGTGTTTTATTATCTACAGGTAAATAAAGAGTAATAATCTGATGTATCATCATGTTTCTTCCAGGCTGCGGCGCTGTTTCCTCTCAGCTGGTTGCTGTTCAGCTCTGTCCTCAGCTCTCAGATCAAACACCTCACGTCTGAGACTCCTGGACCTGAGTTTCAATAATCTGCAGGATTCAGGAGTGAAACTTCTCTCTACAGCACTGGAGGATCCACACTGTAAACTGGAGAATTTACTGTGAGTGTTGATATCAGGACTGAATGACTTTAATCAGTGAATATAATTTACATGTTACAAGGTCAGTGTAGTTTATTTGTAATTCACAATGGGCCTCGTTTATCAATCCAAACGTATATTTGGTGTAAAAATCACGGTACGACAAGTTTTACGTGTGATTCTTGATCCATTCGTACTCACACGTCAGTCTTGATAAATTATAAATCCGGTGGATGAAACACCCTGAAATCAGCGTCATTTACATGGCCGCACCCGAAAGCTTGGCGACATGAAGGTAACAGAAGGTGGCAAAAAGGCTCTGAAGTGGAACTCGACGTCATTACAACTGAGGTAGAGACGACTTTTTATACTATTTCTGCTGCACTGAACGAACAAAAAGAACGAAGATGCTAATTTACTCAGACGGAGAGGAATAGAATGGTAATGTACACAGCTGGCCAGACAAATGTAAACTTGATCAACATTAATTTTAATAAACCAGCGTCAAGCAGCAGTGGCGATCTGGGACGGCGACCACGACCGTGGATCCTGACTGAACACATCCTGCAGAGACAATCGGAGACGTCTGATTTATTAGTAGATGATGAAACATTAAAAGACAGAAGTGAAAATGTGAAAAACTATAAAGAAGAATAAAGTGTCTACAAACCTTCTGTCTTATTTTAACAGCACACATGCCAAGGATAAGTAGTTAGAAGTCACATTTTAGAAGATGTTGAATGATGTCCTGTCTTCTTCTCGGCATCAGCCCATCATACTGCGGAGCATCAGATGGAACCCACTCGTCCGGCGCTATATTGTCCAGAAGCGCACAGACAAGATGCCGTCTGGCTTTTTCTGACATGTAGAAGTTCCTCCAGTTGGTCTGACGTGGCACTCCAGCATGTCGACTGTACGTGATGTTGTATCTCCTCTCCCGTCTGGTGTCAGATCTGCCGGGGCTGAATATGATGACTGCCATTGCTCTTAAGTCACTCTCTTTCATCGTTTAACCTACAATGATGCATCAATTAAACAAGGATTTAATTTATCCTGGATTTCTGCACACAATAGGGGCAGTGGTGGCTTAGCGGTTAAGGAAGCGGCCCCGTAATCAGAAGGTTGCTGGTTCGAATCCCGATCTGCCAAGGTACCACTGAGGTGCCACCGAGCAAAGCACCGTCCCCACACACTGCTCCCCGGGCGCCTGTCATGGCTGCCCACTGCTCACTCAGGGTGATGGGTTAAATGCAGAGGACAAATTTCACCGTGTGCTGTGTTGCTGTGTATCACGTGTGACAATCAATTCACTTCAATTACACACAAGGCACTTGTGAGTGAAACATAATGACATAAAATATGTAAAAAAATAATGGTTGCCATGGGCATATCTGTAATAACGTAACTAAATATGCGAACTATAATCTCACAATTAGAAAAGTCGATTAAAAAAAGCTCATTAATCATAT
Source organism: Denticeps clupeoides (assembly GCF_900700375.1). Classification (NCBI taxonomy): domain Eukaryota; kingdom Metazoa; phylum Chordata; class Actinopteri; order Clupeiformes; family Denticipitidae; genus Denticeps; species Denticeps clupeoides. The sequence goes on from NC_041708.1 coordinate 36,447,716, forward strand.
AAAACCCATAAGAACCATCACCTGAAATCCTGGCTGCTGAACATCATTTCAGTATGTCAGGGACAGGAGAGTCTGTAGTGCAGTTGAAACTGGACCTTTATTATTCTTCAGAACATTTCGATTTTTGTGTGTGTTTCCTCTGCAGAACATATAAAGGTGACTTGGTCAAAATGAAGAAATAGAAGCAGTGGCTGAAAGTTGTTGGTCTGAAGAATTGTGGGTAGGAGAAGAGAGGGAGATGGACGCAGATATACCATGTGCTCACCAACAACAGACCAGAGCCATGTCCAGATTCAAAAACCTTAACGCCGCCCAAGTCTGTTTTCCACGTACTCCGGACAGCGTGAGATGTCTGTTTCCATGTGTGTCTTCTCGCGCGGGACCAGAGGTGACGATTGGCTGGAACATCAATAAACAGGACTGCAGAGATCGTCCCAGTGAACACGACTGTGCTTCATCATTTGTCGCCCTTTGACCTCACGCTGCTGTACAAGATTGAAGGTTTATTGTCAGTACAACAGTATACACAGAACACCGTGTATTGAAATGCTGTTTCACACAGACCCCCATAGTGCAATCATAAAAGAAAGAAAATTATATATATTGTATAATGTATATACACACTAAACTAAACTATACTAACTAAGACTAGAACTGACCTACTGTACAGATCTCTAGAAGAGAAAAGTAAAACTTTTCTGTACGATGAACAGGACAAACAGGACAACATCATGTAGGACGCTTGTAAGTGGACATGTTGGGTATTTCAAACAGGACACATAAGACAAGACAAACGTGCAAAATGTGCAGAAATGTGCAAAAAGAGAACAACAGTGCAGTAATTAAATGTGTGTGGGGTTAACACATTTACAAACTTAACAGCAAAAACGAACTTAAACCGTTTACTAAAATACCATGTGACTCAGAAGTTCACCTTTTTGAACATGGATTATGAAGAATTGTACTGTCTGTACTGTGTTTTTAATTCTAGTCACTTGTCACTTTTCTTAAATCTTTGTGGACTTCTTAACGAATGTCCTTGTCCAGGCGACTGTACAATGACAATAAAAGGTGTTGACTGTTGAAGGTGAGAAGGTGTGCCAGCAGCAGGGGACGTCGTGCAGGATGCTGGGTTGGTTGTGACGTTGTGGTGACAGAAAGGCAGAATGAGAAGACACATTACAGTTTTCTTATAGATGACATAAAGCCGTTTTGGAGTATATCAGTAATATATTTCATGCTTTAATTTATCAATGTTTAATTAAAACATCTAATTTTATTTAGCACAAAACAGCAACATTCATGTTACCTGCATGCACTTGTGTCACAACAGAAACAGAGGGGAGAAGTTCAACAAAATGGTATTAATAATAATAAAAGGACAAAGCAACACAGAGAAGTAAGCTTGGGACAGGGGGAGTGGAGACGGGGACACTTCACACACTTCCACCTGAAATACAAGCACAAGAACGACAGCTGGAATACATGCACTAGATTCTGAGCCAAAGCGAGTACAAGACGAGACACGAAAGCTAAACCGAGGAGCGCAGCACACTCCTCACTCAGTTCAACTCCAGAACCCGGAACACTGATGCAGGAAATGTCTTCTAGTGCGGGGAATTACAGGGGCGTGGCTGCACTCGGTGGTCCGGGAACTCTGGTCTGGTGTTTGAGCTCCTCGGGGGACAAAATCTAGAGTAAAGGGGAGAAGCAGACAGAAACACATCAAAGAAAAAGTCCTTTCACTGCCCTTTCACGCACATGTGTCTGCTGAACTACATTTAATTTTAGAGGACTAAAGCTATTTTAGCCATTAATGAATGAACTGAGTTATTAATGTGTTGTGACGACTCCTGCTTAAAAAGCAGCGAAACCAGCAACTTGTCACTTGCTCAGAAAAGACTCCCAACATTCCGGGTCTGTACTTTGTGGATGGGGAACTTGGAAACAGGGAGCGGGAAAGGTGGTTACACCTCGAAATTTAGAAGTCAAAACGCCTCTCTGTCTCGGCATGAAATTGGTACGTTTTTTTTACAAGGTTGGTTGGATGGATTTGCTTTTCCACGCGACTAGTGTTGTACCAAAATTTCAGTATTCCGTACCAATACCAGTGAAAATCCACGGTTCTCTGAACCAATTTCGGTACCAAAGCAAAACACAAAAACATGAATTGAACAACAAGATATTTTTATTAATAACAAACAATAATTAAACAAACATGAGTGAATAACAGACTCTTTTTATTTATAAACTTTAACATTTATATAAACTAAACAAAATATGCCATGACTGGACAATAAAACAAAACCAAAGCATTTTAAACATTTGAGTACCATACCATATAAATTTATAAAGCACTTTAACAAAGTGCTGTACATTAAAATAAAAAAATAACTCAATAAATTACAAGCATTGAAAAGAACATGTTTAAAAAAAATGGAAACAATTTCACTTACTCTGTGCTTAAACTTTCACCCAAAACTTCACTTGCCTGCAGTGTTTTTGGAGATTTTTTTTACTTTTCTAACATAGTTCTTGACAAATCTATAAAAGATGCCTCGGTGTCCAGTTAACGTTTCCAAATAAGTAGGAAAATATGCAAATATGTTTTTATATGTAATAATTAGTGGTGGGCCGTTATTGGTGTTAACGTGCTGCGTTAATGTGAGACTCTTATCGGGCGATTAAAAAAAATATTGTTAATCTATTCACAAAGTTGGGTTGGGAGCTGGGTCTATACTACGCAAGCTATGATGACTTTCATCTTGATATTTTTGCGCGGATGTATACCTAGCCGAATTGCACTGTAGGGGGCGAGAACGAGTCTTCGAACTGTGAAATTACCACATCAAACGTGACGTGGTAACATGGATGCAGCTATGAAGCCGCCGGGTTTGCTTCAGGGAAAATTTATTTTTAAGAAGCTTCCCAATGGAAACCTTGACAAGACTAAGGTTGTTTGCACCAAAAGCAGAATTAGTTTACTGTAGGAGTTCTTCCAGTCTCAAGTATCACCTAAACGCAAAGCATCCGTAAGCTAATGTGGAGGAGGCCGGGCCAAGTACTGATGTAGTGCAGGGGAAGAGTCATCGTCAAACTACTATGTTTGAGTGCAACCGAGGCAAGCCCGTCAAAAGAGAAAGCCGCAAAAGACGAGAAGATGGTAGAGGCGAGGTGTGTAGCACTGACTGACTATAAACAATGATAACTACCTCGGCGTTACTGTACACCTCATCGATGCCAGCTGGGAACTTCACTCCTTCACTTTAGGTAGGCTACGTTATGTAATTTTAAATGATATAATATTAATTTAATTACTTAGCCTATTAATTACCACAACACCACGAATTACCAGCACATTATGTTTGCTTCTTGATGATTGCTAGTTGTTTACTACGGCAGAATTCAAATGAGCCATTTTAATCTAGATTAATCTAGATTCATTCCAAGATTACAGCGAGATTAATCTAGATTAAAAAATTCATCTATGACCACCATAATGTAAAGACCAACAAAGTAAAATTTACATTATATTAATGTTACCCGCTCTTATTTTGATAACCCCTTTGTGAGTGGAAGTACGGTAATAGAACTGATCTTGACGTAAGACAGAAGGCGCGAAGTAAAGCAGGAAAAGCTCAGTGGCAACGCAGAGAAAAGGACAACCGAAAGAGTTAAAAGCAACAAATCTAGCATCAGTTGATAAGGGAACAAGGTTTGTAACTATGACTAAGTATATTTGAGCAACTTGTAATGTTTGTGAGAAAATACTTATTTAGTTATGCTAAGGGATTAACGTAAGGTGCTATGCATCTCTTCTTTCGAATTCCATGCAGTCTCCGTTTCTTCTCCTGTGAACATCATTCTCATAGTCTTATATCGCCCTCCAGGGCCACTTGGGCCCTTTATAGATGAATTGGACACTCTCCTCAGCACTTTCTCTTTAGAAACCCCCCCTAACTCTCCTTGGTGACTTCAACTTTCCATCAGCCCAGCTCCAATCATCCTGCCTTCTTCCCTTCTCCACTCTTTTTCCTTGACCAACAGCAACATCTCTCCACACAAAGGAGGGAATGTCTTGGACATGGTCTTCAGTCGTCCTTCTCCAACTTCTGACCTTTCTTCCACTCCCCTTCACATCTCTGACCACCACTTCCTGACCTTTACACTCACTGTACCTACAGGATCCACAACTGTCCCCCATCCATCCTTCATTAGACACAACCTTCACACTGTCTCACCTTCATCTGTATCTTCCTGCATTCTTTCACATCTCCCAACCTCTGACTCATTCTTCTCCTTACCACTAGAGATAGCCACTAACTCTCTCCTCACCTCACTTTCCCTTTCCATTGATCAACTCTGTCCTCTATCAACTAAACCCAAAAGGACTTCTCCCCCTGCGCCCTGGCTCTCCGATACATTGCGTAGCAATCGAAGAGTTCTTTGAGCAGCGGAGAGAAAATACAAGAAATCTCAACTTGACTCAGACCTACTGTATTACCAGAATCTTCTGCGCAAATTTTCCACTAACCTCACTGCTGCTAAAACTGCTTTCTACAAAGCAAAACTAGAAGCCTCTGCCCACAACCATCAAAAACACCACAACATCTTCTTATCCCTACTCAACCCTCTGACTCCCCCTGCCCCAACTTCCTTAACAGCTGATGATTTTGCCAACTTCTTCACAGGGAAGATTGAAAAAATCTGTGAGACATTCTCCACCACTAATCCTACTCTTCCTTCTGAAAATTCGACAACTACTCTAAATCAATTTTCTAAGATCACATCTGATGAAATAATTCAGATTATATCCACAGGCAACCCAACCTTCTGTCCACTAGATCCAATACCTTCTGCAATGTTTCAAACTATCTCCCCTGACCTCATCCCTTTCATTTCTTATATCATAAACAGCTCAATCTCATCTGGCCACGTACCACCCGCCTTTAAAACAGCCAGGGTTCTTCCAATCCTAAAGAAACCCACTGCTGATCCTACAGACATTAACAATTACAGACCAGTTTCCCTCCTCTCATTTCTATCCAAAATCCTTGAGCGCTGTGTCTACAACCAGCTGTCACTCCATCTATCACAGAACAACCTCCTGGATCCTAACCAGTCTGGCTTCAGAACAGCTCATTCCACCGAGACTGCCCTTTTGGCTGTTACCGAGCAGCTACATGCAGCCAGATTGACAAAACTGTCATCAGTTCTTATTCTCCTCGACCTATCTGCTACATTTGACACTGTTAACCACAAGAGACCCTCTTGTCAATCCTGAAGAGGCTTGGAATTCGGGGCTCAGCATGGCAGTGGTTTGCTTCCTACCTTGATGAGCGATCTTACCAAGTGACTTGGAAAGGATCCACCTCTACCTCACGTAGACTCTCCACTGGTGTCCCTCAAGGCTCGGTGCTAGGTCCTCTCCTTTTCTCCCTCTACACAAGATCACTTGGTGAGGTCATTTCCTCACATGGATTATCCTACCACTGCTATGCTGATGACACACAACTCCTCTTCTCCTTTCCTCCCTCTGATCTACATGCTGCTTCCAAAATCTCTGCATGTCTAACCGACATCTCGTCTTGGATGGCAGCCCATCACCTCCAACTCAATCCCACCAAAACTGAACTAATATTCATTCCATCAGATTCTTCACCACATCAGGATCTTGCTATTTACCTAGACAACTCGCCGCTCTCTCCTTCTGCAACAGCCCGCAACCTTGGCGTAACAATAGACAACCAACTCTCCTTCCCAACTCACATCAGCAATCTTTCCCGCTCATGTAGATTCCTTCTCTACAATATCAGACGAATCTGCCCTTATCTGTCAACCCAGGCCACCCAACTACTGGTTCAGTCCTTAGTAATCTCAAGACTGGACTACTGCAACTCCCTTCTAGCTGGTCTACCACTATGTACATCCGACCTCTACAACTCATACAAAATGCAGGCAGCACGACTAATCTTCAACCTTCCAATTCTCCCACACCGCCCCTCTGCTACGTTCCCTCCACTGGCTCCCAGTAGCTGCATGCATCAGGTTCAAAATACTGATGCTGGCCTACAAAGCCAAACATGGAGTAGCACCATCCTACCTCACAGCCCTTACTACACTCGCACTGACCTCGTTTACTCCGAGCCTCCAGTACTGCTCGCCTGGTCCCTCCATCTCTGAAGGTAAAAGGAAAAAATTCATCTAGACTCTTCTCCGTCTGGCCCTCGGTGGTGTGGAATGAACTTCCCCTCGAAGTCAGAACAGCTCAGTCACTGAGCACCTTCAAACGACAGCTCAAGACCTTCATCTTTAAAGAATATTAGATTAAATTGTAATTTTCTTGTTGTCAAACTTGTGTACAGAATCTACAACAGAGTGAATTAATAGATGTATTCATAGTTGGGGTCCTAGTGAACCGGAATTGATCTCTTCATCGATGGTAACTTAAGCACGTTGTAAGTCGCTCTGGATAAGGGCGTCTGCAAATGCCGTAAATGTAAATGTAAATGACGAGGGATGATGGTAATTTTTGGTATCTGCTCTTGCTTAGCTCTGACACGGACGGCTTCAATAAATCATCATTTGACCATCAGTTCTGGCCTTCTCAATATTGACTGAATGCTACAGTAAGAGCTTGACCGCCGCCTCCTGCTGCACTACGTGGTTTAAGGTAATACCCGCGACGTCTCTCAGAAGAGAAAACGGATCGAAAGGGGCTCAAAATGGAAGCCGTACAGGCTGCATCACTAAGTCAAACGGTCACAAATGAACAAACTGCAAGTTCACAACAAGACATTAAAGATCCAATTACATTCAAAGAACAAATGTTAAGTGAGCTTCAAGATAAAGCTCAAAGCATGTCTGACTTACCAAGACGAAAGAGTTAAAGTACAAACTGAAAAGATGATAACATACCGAAAGGAAGAATTAAGCAAAAAAGAAAGGAGACTAACAACTCTTTATGAACAATGGAAAATGCAAGTACGAGAAACAAGAGAAAAGCTAAAGACAGATATCACAGACAAAGAGATGTCAGAACTTGCAGACATAATAGAACAAAGGAGAGACAATATATTGATGTTCTATTCAGAAATAAGAAACCAAACTGCACCACCATCTGACATAAGGAGAAAGATTGATGCATGTGAAGCAAGTAACTCATGAAGTTGTAAGAATAATTCTGGAGAGAATAAGTGGTGTTGATGGAGATTTTGATGCAGAGCGTGAAAGAAACTTGTTTACGTGGATTTTTGCAGCATGACTACGCCTTGTCCATATTAGCGGTTTCACGATTAACCGCAATTTAAAACGGCACGGTTAATTAATCGTAAAGGCTCCTCAACACAGTGTTTCTGTTGGCGCTCTTAAAAATGTAGATTATGGACAATGCTATCAACAGCTTGGTGGCACTCGCCCGGAACAAAAACGTTTTACCACCAGGGGTGCACTTGTGCTAGAAACACAGACAGTACAATCAGCGCATAATGGCTCACTGACGATGGATCACCCACATGCAAAACGTGCCACAAGAAAGTTTCGGCAAAAGGAGGTAATACCTCGAACATGACTCCTGCGGGATCATCATCCAGCTTTATACGCCCAAGTAAAGGTAATATAAAATAACTGATTTAAACTGTTAGTAGCAAGTTATTTAATGAGTTGGAGGGAATTAAATGTAATGTGTCACATTTCACTAGGGCGGGGTAAAAAAATCTATTTTGGATGCATCTTAACACGGGAATGCGCGCCGGACATTCAGCAGCAGGAGGAGGAAGGCAGAGAAGTGTAGCACAAGGCTTTGGACACGCGGTCGAGTGTACACACACACACACACACACACATCTAGGAACTTCACTGTAACTCACAAATCCACACACTCGCCCGGGCTAGGCTAAGCGGCTAACAGGCTTGCGCTGTAAACAAACTAGTGCAGATTACGGGGGCGTGCAGTCTAACCACTAACGCACAACAGCAACCGCAAACACAGGCTGAGACTCATGCTTTGCATCCACCGTCTCCGTTACTTGCGGAGCCTGTGTGTGGTGCGTGTGTGAGAGAGACAAAATCCAAAGTTCGATTTCCATTCAGATGTTTTATTTCCCGACTTTCGCTTATAATCACACTGAAGAAAATTGGATGACAGACCATTTTTTCGTTTCCCCTTTTTGCATTTTCTAATTTAAGACGAAAATCCATTGGCCGTCACGTACACGGACCGAGCTGGTGTTCCTGTTCATGTAGTATGGAAGGTAGCAGTTAGATTGTTAAAGTCTGATGTTAGCATTATTAATTATAAAGAAGCTATTACGGTGCAGCATTGTTAAGGTGTGTGCAAGTACACGTGTTTTGAAAAGGGTATAATTTATTAGTTTACTACACCCGTTTGTTTAATGCGCTAGGCTTAATGCATTTGCGTGAGAGATGTTCAGTTTCTGAGACCTTTTATTGAGACCTCAAACAAACAAATCACAGTAAACAGGCTAAAAGGTTATATATTTAAAAAAATTAAATTAACTTAAGTCAGTAGTGTATTGGTAACTAATTGAAATGTTTGTTGTTAACCTTCAGATTAAGACTGGTGGGGCTGCTGCTGTTCAACAGCCTACTGTGGCAGAATCCTTTGCAAAGTGTGTGACCTATGCTCCTAGGTCAAAGCAAGCAGAGGATTTGAATAAAGCTGTGGTCTATTTCATTGCCAAAGACATGATGCCGTTTCAGATTGTGGAAAAACCTGGATTTCTCCATTTGATGAAAAAGGCAGTGCCACAGTACAAAGTTCCAACAAGGAACTACTTCTCCACAACAAAACTACCAGCCATGTACCAGGAGGTACGAGCTGGTGTAGAAGAACAGCTGGCGGAGGGTGAGTGGTTTGGTGCAACCACAGACCTGTGGACCAGCACTGGTGGTGGAGGAGAACCATTTATGCACTTTACAGTCTAATACATCTGCTGATTGGAAGCTTAAGTCTCACTGCCTTGATACTATTTATTTTCCAGAAGACCACAGCAGAGCATATCACAGAAATGATGGAGAACATGCTCATAGACTGGAAGATAAAGAAAGAGACTCTGTCTGGAATTACAACAGACAATGCCAGCAATATGAGGAAAGCCTTTGAATCATTTCCCTGTGTTTGGTTTTCTTGTTTTGGTCATAATTTAAATTTGGTCCTTAAGATGCCAAGGGTGGAATCCGCTATCAGAGCATGCAGGCATTTGGTGCAACGGAAATGTGAGCTTCAAAAGAAGCAGGCACAATTGAACATCCCTCTGCATTCACTTATACATGATGTGGTTACCAGGTGGGGATCCACATTTGAGATGATTTCCAGGTTCTTAGAGCAGCAGCAGGCCATCTGTGGGGTGCTAGCAGAAGACAGAAGCACCTGGCATTTTATGCCTAAAGACAATGAAATCACTGTCCTGGAGGAAGTAAGCCAGCTCCTATGCCCACTCCATGATTTCATCGATGTCCTAGCCTCAGAGAAACAAGTTACACTTTCCTCTGTGAAGCCAGTCTTAGAGCACAGAAACAATGAGATACTTCAAGAAAAAGGGGAAGATAGCACTCTCACTAAACAAATGAAACATGTTATGAAACAAGACATAATGCAGCTGAGATACACAGAGGAAATGAAAAATGTGCTGAATATATGCAGTTTTGTGGATCCTAGGTTCAGAGAAAACTTTGTTGAGAATCTGGATGAAACAGTCAAGTCATGCACTGATGAAGCAATGGCACATGCATCACATTTAGAATCAGAACAGCCTCCAGCAGCAACCACAGAGAGCACCTCCTCCAACACAAACACCACCACCAAAAGGAAAGAGAAGAGCCTGTCTGGGCTGTTACAGCAAATCACAGCAAAGAAGAACATGTCAAAAGCATCAGGAAGTGCAGTCACAGTGCCATCAATCCAAGAAAGAATTGACTCTGAGGTGAAACTGTACTTGTCCCTCCCTACAGTCAGTGCTGATAGTGACCCACTGGCTTGGTGGAAAGCACATGTGGAAGAAATTCCAATGCTTTTAAAAGTTTGCATCCCTGCAACAAGCGTGCCATCAGAAAGAGTGTTCAGCTCAAGTGGCCATATCCTGTCTCCTGAGTTCAAGACTGAGCACTGAGAATATGCTCACGTTTTTGCACTTTAATACAAACTGATAGAACTGAAGCAAGCACTCCAGACAAAAGAGCACTCCAATCCTGTAGCCTTTGAATGTCTTTTTTTTTAAAGACAGCAGTATATAAAAGGTAAAAACCTCTAAATAATGTGATTGTCTACATTGTGAAATAAGTGAAACCGTGATTATTTCCCAGATGATAATCGTGCCATCAAAATCTATAATCGTGACATCCCTAGTCCATATATGGCTCGACCGCGGCATCAAACCACAGCCAACGATCCTCAGCTTCACAGCTGCCGAAGCAGCAGCGGAACTAGCAGCAAAAGAGGCAGAATGAGTGATAGAGTACTAGAGGAACAAAGAGAAAGGACAAAGGCTATAGAGGAGGAACAAATGGCAGCGCAAAATTCAGAGCTGGAACGCTTAAGAGCGCAGAAGGAAGTAAAAGCAGCTCGAGCCAGGTTGGAAGCATATGATAGAAGCTTGAGCAAGGCATAAACACAGACGGAAACGGGACATTTGAAAATGCCATTGCCATTTAGAGAAAAGCCACAAATGCCAGATAACAGACAACTTGCTGAAAACAGACTAAACCAGCTCAAACACAAACTCATGAAAGACGAAAAATACATGGAGGATTACAGGAAATACATGAATGACATAATTGAAAGAGGTGATGCAGAAGAGACTGATGATATCGGACTCCCTGGCAAGACATGGTACATACCACACCATGGCATCTATCATCCAAAGAAACCTGACAGGTTATGTGTGGTCTTCGACTGTTCCGCCAAACACAAAGGTACCTGTCTTAATGAACATTTACTGATTGGCCCCGACATGATCAACAGTCTTATGGGTGTTCTTGTGCGCTTCAGACAGCACCAAATAGCGCTGATGTGTGACATCGAGAAAATGTTCCACCAGTTTCAGGTCAAAGAAAGCGATCGCAATTACTTGCGCTTCTTATGGTGGAAAGATGGTGACATAAACAGCCAACTGCAAGCTTACAGAATGACAGTTCATCTCTTTGGCGCTGTTTCGTCACCTGGTTGTGCGAACTATGGACTGAAACATTTAGCCAAAGAGAACAGCCTTGCATATCCTGCAGGCTCACGGTTCATAACAAGAGACTTCTACGTCACCAGCGCAGAGACAGTCAAGGATGCTATACAACTGGCAAAAGAAGCACGTGAATTGTGCGCAAAGGGTGGCTTAAGGTTACACAAGTTTGTGTCCAACAACATCAATGTTCTGAATAGTATTCCGACCTCAGAGCATGCCACAGATACAAAAACAAAGGACTTGACATTTAATGAAGCACAGACTGAAAGAGCACTTGGCATTTACTGGAACATGGAGGAAGATTGCTTCACGTTCAACATCACACTAAAAGACCAACCACCAACCCGGCGTGGCATCCTATCCACAGTTGCAGCAATATATGACCCCCTTGGATTCATAGCTCCTTACGTGCTCAATGGCAAAGGAATCCTCCAAGAAATGTGCCGCCAAGGAACGAATTGGGATGACCCGATACCAGAGCATCTCAGGCCACGGTGGGAGCGCTGGAAGGGAGATCTTCACAATTTGAGAAAATTACAAATAAGCAGATGTTATGTTCCTGCACATTTTGGAGATGTGGTGAAAAGAGAATTACATCACTTTTCTGACACAAGCACCACAGGATATGGACAATGTTCTTATCTCAGACTCTTAAACAAAAACAAGGAAGTTCATTGTGCCTTCATTATGGGCAAAGCACATGTCTCACCCACGAAAATCACCACAATCCCAAGGCTGGAACTTACCGCAGCCACAGTGTCAGTCACCGTGAGCAACATGCTGAGAGAGGAACTACTTTATGACAATGTCGAAGAGTTCTTTTGGACTGACTCTAAAGTCACTCTAGGATACCTAAATAATGAGGCAAGGCATTTTCACACATTTGTCACGAATAGAGTGCAGAAAATCCGCAACGATACCACACCACAACAATGGTTTCATGTGCCTACTGCCGAAAACCCAGCAGACATGGCTTCCAGGGGCATGTCAGTAAACGAACTACTCTCATCCAATTGGCTTACTGGCCCTAAATTCCTATGGGAAAGAGAAATACAACACCCACCAAAGGAAAATATTGAACTCCTAGTAGGAGACCCAGAAGTGAAAAAGGTGCAGACACTAAGTACACAAACTGCTGAACATGCAAGCCTTAGTGACCGCCTCAGAAAGTTCTCATCCTGGTCCCGCGCAGTCAGTGCAGTAGCACGTCTCAGACGATACCTGCTTAAAGACAAATCAAACACGATCACCACTGTGACAGAAAGACAAAATGCAGAAACTGTCATTATCAAGGACTTACAAAGACAAGCATATTCACGTGCAGTCCATGTTGAAATGTTAGAGGATCTGTCAACAGACACTTTTATAAATGGACTCAGATGTTTCATTGCCATAAGAGGCTCAGTCAGACAAATAAAATGTGATCAAGGCACCAACTTCATAGGTGCCAAAAATGAGCTGAACACAGCACAAAGTGGAATGGACGCTGACAGACTGACAACCTTCCTTGCAGAAAAACAATGTGAATTCATCCTAAACACACCTCATGCTAGTCACGCAGGTGGAGTGTGGGAACGACAAATACGAACTGTAAGAAATGTTCTTAATGCAACATTGGCTCTCACACCCGGTCGGCTCACTGATTCTTCTATGAAGCAGCTGCAATAGTAAACAGCCGCCCCCTAACAACAGACAATCTCAATGATCCACAAAGTTTGGAGCCACTTACTCCAAACCACCTTGTCACAATGAAAACCTCAACGGCTCCGCCTCCCCCCGGACAGTTCGTTAAAGCGGACTTGTATGCACGCAAACGATGGCGTCAAATACAGTACTTACTCCAGTTCTGGAGCAGATGGAGACAGGAGTACCTTCAAAACATTATGACCAGACAAAAATGGAACACACCTAAAAGGAACATGCAAATAGGTGACATAGTAATGGACAAAGATGACATGCGACCTCGATCCCAATGGAAGCTTGGCCGAATCTTGGACACTGTAGAAGATACAGATGGACTTGTCAGAAAGGTCAAAATAGCCTTTGCTGACAGAAATCTTACCAAAGGAGGTCAGCGTGTGAATAAAATGTCAGTGGTAGAACGTCCAGTTCATAAGTTAGTTCTGCTGCTGGAAGATTCCTGATGATTGAGTGTATGGACATTTCTCAAGTTACAGTGTTAAGATGTTTACTATGTTATTGTTTTTTTTTTTTTTTATAAATTATTTGTGTTTCATATGTTCAACAGAAAATAATTTGATGGGAGTGTAAAGACCAAAAAACGTAAGATTTACATTAATGTAATGTTACCCGCTTATTTTGATAACCCCTTTGTGAGCGGACAGAAGGGGCGAAGTAAAGCAGGAAAGGCTCAGTGGGAACGCAGAGAAAAGGTTAAAAGCAACCGAAAAAGTTAAAAGCAACAAATCTAGCATCAGTTGATGACGGAACAAGGTTTGTAACTATGACTAAAGTATATTTGAGCAACTTGTAATGTTTGTGAGAAAAGACGTGATTTGTTATGCTAAGGGAAAGAAATATACTAACGTAAGGTGCTGTGCATGATGATCGTAATTATTGGTATCTGCTCTTGCTTAGTTCTCATGTTGGTTGATGACACGGACGGCTTCAATAAATCATCATTTGACCATCAGTTCTGGTCTTCTCAATATTGACTGACTGCTACATATATATTCTGATAAATTTAGCAAATCTTTCATGTCTGTGAGAAGGTGCACTCACAGACATCACAGCAGCTGGTGTTCACGGCGGGTTGGAAGTCACCGGAAGGCTGATGGTATTTTAGCAGGTCACTTCAAATTTAACACACTTCCTCAAACTGGCTTACTCGCCTCAACACAAGATGTAATTGGTGTGAAATGATGTTTTATTGTTCATTTTTTCATCTTTCTGTAAGATGACCTTAAATAAAATGTCCATTTTTGTAAAGTCACAATAGTTCTACAACACCGCCACTACAATACAGTGTTTCCCATGCACGACAATACTGCTGTCACCTTCGCACCATTTTAATCAATAACAGGCAGCTTGACGTGTGAGTAAAGATGAGTGATGTGGTGTGATGTGATTGTAATGAAAGATTCAGTGGCTCGCAGTCCTATTGCATGCAAGTACCACTCGTTCTAAAGTGAATTGTCTTTTGACTCATGTCCATGTGTCCTGTGTGTATAGTAACAACGAAGACGGCTTCGCGGCAACGGACTGATACAGAAAACGTACGGAAACAAGAACATCTTCACACTTCAAGCAGCAAACAGACAGCAATGTCTTCAGCCTCTGTTCCAGATCAGTTATGACCTTTTCTCTCGTTTTTTGTACTAAATTAAAAGTTGTTTGTAAGTTGTCTTTGCATTTTAACACACTGAACTAGTGCACACCAAAAGTGTGAAAAAAGATAAAAAATAAGATATTAAAGTGCCCAGTCAGTTATCTAAGGCTGGTGTGGTGCTTGTAGAGGACTGAGCTGAAATGTAAATATATATGAAAAATAAAGTCCATTTACGCACAGACACTCGTCATCATCAGTGAACACTGTGCAAATTAAAGAAAATAAAATGTTGTAAATAAAAAATGTTGTAAATGAACTCAAATATTATTTGCATGTGACCACTGTACCCCCATACTCAGTACCTGACAGTGAAGTTATTCTCATTGTGATACACTGCAGCACAGCACACAGTACACATATACACAACGTGTCCTTGACAGGTCACGGTGAAACCGCACCTGATTCCACTCAAGAACTGGGTGGTAACGGGTTGAGTGGTGGAACCAGCTGTGCTAAATGAGGATAAACCCAAAAACGTGCAGGATCATTTTACTCCAGGACCGGATTTGTAGACCCCAATCTAGTCTTGTACAACTGGTACTAGTTATCTAATGAGTGCCAGACTTGGCAGGTCTAGAAGGTCATTAATGTTAATTATGTGTCCTATAAAAGTGGAAGCCATACATGGTGGTGACTGTAATGTGGCATCATGGGTTGGTGGTCAGTGGCAGTGTTGCTGTGGGGAGGTGTTGTAGGGGTTTGTATGGGTGCAGTTCTGCTGGATGTTAAAGGTGTATCAGGACCTGCTCCAGCTTCTAGGCAACCTCTTCCAAGACCTGCAATGAATCCACCTCAGGTGCCTGCCCGTCCCCCGTTTGTCCCCAGCGTGCTGCCGCCGCCTCAGGTGCCTGCCCGTCCCCCGTTTGTCCCTGGGTTGTGCCGCCTCAGGCTCCTGCCAGTCCCCCCTTTGTGCCCGTGCTG
Organism: Denticeps clupeoides; assembly: GCF_900700375.1. NCBI lineage: Eukaryota > Metazoa > Chordata > Actinopteri > Clupeiformes > Denticipitidae > Denticeps > Denticeps clupeoides. The sequence continues at coordinate 36,463,181 of NC_041708.1, forward strand.
CCTCAGGCTCCTGCCAGTCCCCCCTTTGTCCCCGGGTTGTGCCCCGCCTCAGGTGCCTGCCCGTCCCCCGTTTGTCCCCGGCGTGCTGCCGCCGCCTCAGGTGCCTGGCCGTCCCCCGTTTGTCCCCGGCGTGCTGCCGCCGCCTCAGGTGCCTGGCCGTCCCCCGTTTGTCCCCGGCGTGCTGCCGCCGCCTCAGGTGCCTGGCCGTCCCCCGTTTGTCCCCGGCGTGCTGCCGCCGCCTCAGGTGCCTGGCCGTCCCCCGTTTGTCCCCGGCGTGCTGCCGCCGCCTCAGTTGCCTGGCCGTCCCCGTTTGTCCCCGGCGTGCTGCCGCCGCCTCAGTTGCCTGGCCGTCCCCCGTTTGTCCCCGGCGTGCTGCCACCGCCTCAGGGATCAGGCGGGCAGCTTCAAGATCCTGGAAGTGTCCAGCAGCAGCTGCTTGGCCCAGTAAAGGAGCTGACCTGGAAGTTTCCTCAGATGCCAGTAGAGCCCACGTCCCCCCCAGTGCAGTTCCAGCTGAGGGAGCCGGTATCAGTCAGCAGTGTGGCAGCTACCTGTGACGAGAATATGGTGCACGTGCAGGTTAAGAAGGACCTGTTTGGTTCTGGAGAGCTCATCCAGGCATCAGACATCTCACTAGGAGGCTGTGGGGTGACTGGAGAAGATTCTGTGGCTCAGCTGCTGTATTTTCAGTCCTATTTGCAGGCCTGTGGCAGCCAAGTAGTGGTGAGTTCTGGTTCCTCTTTGGTCAGGAATCTGTTGGACTTTCTCCAGTAACTCTGGCTTTTTCCCCCTTCAAACACAGATGACCAACGATTCCCTGGTTTATTCCTTTTCTCTGACCTACATCCCAAGAGCCATTTCTGACACTTCTGCTCCAATAGTCAGAACCAGTGGTGCTGTAATTGGGATTGAATGCCACTATTTGAGGTGAGCTCTAGCTGATCTGCTCTCCCATGTCTCTCTGTATTTAGATGCTTTTTGATATCGGTTTCTTCTTGCATGTGACCAGGCTTCACAATGTGAGCAGCAATGCCCTGCAGCCTTCCTGGGTCCCATATGCTGCTACTAAAACTGCAGAGGAGCTGCTGGTCTTCTCTCTCAAGCTCATGACTGGTAGGTACAGTTGTGGTCCACTGTTCCACTGTGTTGGCTGTTCCTAACATTTGCTTTTGTCTTCAGATGATTGGAAGTTTGAGAGGCCTTCCAACATCTATTACATGGGAGATCTGATCCATTTTGAGGCTTCTGTCAAGCAGTACAACCATGTCCCCCTCCGGGTGTTTGTTGATACCTGTGTGGTCACCGCTGTCCCTGATGCAGCTGCTGCTCCCAGTTATCTCTTCATTCAGAACCATGGGTGAGGAGCAGCTTCATTTCTTTATGGCTTTGTTTACGATGTGCTGTAGTCTCATTTTGCTCTCCTTTTATTATAGGTGTCTGGTTGATTCCAAGCTCACTGGCTCATCTTCTCGCTTCCTGCCCCGTACACAGGATTTCAAGCTCCAGTTCCAGCTGGAGGCTTTCAGGTTTCAGCAGGGGGACACTGGCTCTGTACGTGTCTCAAGCTGGCCCTACACGCTCATGGTTCCACCACCTTGGCGTAGTGGCTGACCGTCCGTATCTCTCTTGTTCCAGCTGTTCATCACTTGCTTGCTGAAGGCAACAGCGGCTGCTTCCCCGACTGATGCTGAGCACAAGGCCTGTTCTTTTGTAGGACAGAAGTAGGTCTGGACTAGACGCTGCATTACAAACATCCACATGTACTTTTTATTCAGGCCCTGATCTTTCTATGAAGGTGGGCTGGTGCAGGTGGAGAGGACCAACTGTGTAGCTGCTGTGATGGTTCTTGTGGGTCCAGGAAGGCAAGAGATCTGACCTCTGTCTCAGGTATATGGACATGGCGTCCATTTTTGTCTTTCTGTTTGTGCTGATCCATTTTAATTCTGTTCCTCTTCCTTGCTTTCAGATTCTGGATGGGAGAAAGAAATCTCTTTGGGACCGTTGTTCATCAGAGGTTGACCAGCCTGTCTCTTTATGATCGTTCTCTTTTAATAGCCAAATAAATGCTGAAATGGACTGTCGTGTATCAAGTAGTCCCGTCTCTCCTTTTCAAGCATGCACCATTTACAACTACAGGTCCTCTTTACTAAATACACTTCAGATGGGGGAACCAGACATCTGGAACAGTTTATTCTAATACATGTTTGGTGTTCTGCATCGTGAAGTGGTAATTATTAGTTTTTAATTGGTCTTCGGTCTCCTCCCAAGCAGTTTTTGGTTCCTATATCTGTCCACAGGAGTTATCTGAACTGTGATCCACATGGAGATATACAACTGTCTATGCTCTTAACCCCCTCCACACCACACGCTGTAATTCTGGTGTCAAGTTCTCTCCTTGTTTCACATCTAGTTCTGTTAAATATTTCTCCTGTATTGTCATTAGAAATGTTTTAATGAGATTCTGCATCTGAACCATGAACATTTATCCCCGTCGTTGTAGGTATGAAGTGTTTGAGGTTCTAGGTCAGGTTGGCTGAATGTCAGCATTTTCACTAAAATCCAATTTGCTGTAAACGTGGAACTCTGGACCCGTTTTAGAAACTAACTTCTCTGGGTCTCTGTTTCTGTGTGGGGACAAGGCCACATTTAATAGAAATTTTAAATACAAATATTTGTGTAGACGGGTATTTCTGACGGCCGTACTCATTTTAATCTAGTTAAGTTTCAGTCGACAAAGTCTGAACGTTTTAGTCAGGATCATCTGACTGTTTTTGCCAATGAAAATGGTCTTTTAGTCTCATAGACTCAAGAATACTTTCCATCTTTTCCTGAGGCTGCATATCTGCTTGTGTTATTCAACACATTCTGTTTTGTGCTCCACTTTTTAAAGAAAGTGTCTTTTGTCTCAACCATCTGTTAACCCACCACCAGAAATGTATGACCCATCATAATTCTGACATCGAAATAATGCACGAACGAGACCTGGAGAAGTGACGTCATCTGTTCGACCGTGAGTGAGACACAGGAAACAGAAAAACTACTGAGATAAATAACTCAATTAAACAAGAGGAAATAACGTCTCGTTTACATCTAGTCTTGTTTTTATTCATCAGACAATATTACATGAAATTTTGTTATAAATGGCAGCCTTCTGCTTTCTCTCATACTTTCTTTGTTTTTGTTTCTTTTCTGCGTCTTTGGTCACTCGGACGCACAACTTTTTCCAGCCATGAACTGCTTGTCATCATTCAGTCGTATAAAAAAACTTTCTACCCATTTCTCATAATCCTGGAAACTTTTATGGAGATCCTAGTCTGAAGAGCAGCTTGTCGGGGATTCCGCACTGCGCTCCGGTCCATCCTCTTGCCGAACCTCTGCTCCCTTCCAAATAAAGTGGACGAGCTGCTGCTTCTTACCTGGACCAACAAGAACTTTACACGTTCTACTGACTGTGCAGCCACTACTAACTCCACCATCATCATTACGTTTGCTGACGACACTGTCGTGGTGGGCCTGATCTCTGACAATGACGAGTCAGCCTACCTGGAGGAGGTTGGAAATCAGGAGAATTGGTGCCAGAGGAACAAGACAAAAGAGTTGATAGTGGACTTTAGTACCAAGCAGGAGATTTGTTGATTTAACTTTATTAGAATAGTAGTGTGAACTTTTTGGTCGATGCAGTGGTTAAACTAAACAAATTTAGTACATAGTACTTAAGAGTGTTGAGTGTGTTGTACTGAAGGCACGTTCACACTGTGTGATTATTATGTACATATGGGATATTTTCCAGCTTATGTTTTAAAATGTACATTTATTTCAGCTAAGTCTTCTTTATGCTTTTTGTGTGCATGTGTGTGCACATGGTAAAAGGAGTAGAGACAAATATTTATGTTCCTTTTACCGTATTTAATTATTTATGTATTCATTTGTTCATAGGTTCTGGATCTTTTCCACATTTGCGCAATAAAATAACTGGGAAAGCAGTAAGATTTAAGCTTATTGCCAAGACAGTCAGCTGCTGCTGCTGCTTCTCAGTCGAACATATTTGTATTTACTGGCCTATGGTTAAATATCAGGATAGCGCGAAACAACTCTTCTAATTTCTTAAACGTACTTTCGTCTCGCGCATGCGCAATACGACGGAACACAGGTGTCTGGAGAGGACGCTGACGAAGAAGAACTTGAACAGGCTGGACAGTAGAGCTGTCATACTCGGATCCTTTTTAGGATTCGGCTCCCTCTGAGTCACTCACTGAACTGATCCGGGTGCGTGAGTCACTTGAGTCACTTGAGTCAGTATTGGCGCTAACCCGCTCTCTGAGCGGTTCAGACTCGGTTACATGAGTCCGGCTGTAGAGGAAGTTAACCGCCAGGAGCGCTAACCTACGGTGGCCCTGAAGTGCAAACCACACAAACAAATTGAGAATCACTGTGCAAACAGACAGACAGACAGACAGACAGAGTCGGATCAGCCTCGGTGAGCAGTGGGCGGCCATGACAGGCGGCACCTCGGCGGTTCAACTTCATTAAAACCAACATATCTTAATCAAATTAATTTCAAAGTTTACATAATATTATTCCAGCCACATTCCTGGTAAGTAGGCCGGAGAAGTCGGGAGTAATGGGGCTTCGGAGGGACTTATTGATGTTTCTTGTCTTTAATAACTGCATGATATAAACACATTTAACCAATAGATGTGTTTCCTTTAGTACATTTCAAGTTTTGATCAGATTGTGATTCTGGCCGGCCACACCCACCCTGCAGTGATCTCGGCCATGGCCGGGTGCTTGTTGGTGAACCACACCCTGAAATTGTGGGTGTTCCTCCAGGCCGAGACGAACGGGGCTCCGTATTCCAGCAGCAGCTTCTCGTTATCTGCACACAGTAACAGCTGTTAGCGGACAGCGGACGGGTTCCGACCCTGCTGCAGTGTAGAGGACAGCAGCCAGAGGACGTAGAGGAGGAACTGGGCCCGGATCCACTCGTCTTATCCCGTCCCGTCCCGTCCCGTCCAGGAAGACGTTGTCATGGTTGTCCGTCAGGTGCTTGACGAGGTTGTCCGCGAATCGCAGGTCTGCCGTGGTCAGACTCAGCAGCCGCCGCAGCTCAGGGTCGTCAATGTGTATCCGCGCCTCCTCAACCTGACCACCTCACACAGGGGTCAGAGGTCATAGGTCAGTCACAGGCCAAAAAAACAAACAAAAAAAAAAAAAACAGACATCTAACAAATATCATTATCTTCATTTATGTAGACCTGATTGGTATAATGAATTATAATGGATTTACATTTATACTATTCATCGTATCTGTACCCTGCCTGAAACATAAAATAATAATTAAAATAATAACTATAATAATGATAACTATAACAATAATAACGCTGGTCTACCACTATGTACCATCCGACCTCTTCAACTCATACAAAATGCAGCAGCACGACTGATCTTCAACCTTCCCAAGTTCTCCACACCGCCCCTCTGCTACGTTCCCTCCACTGGCTCCCAGTAGCTGCACGCATCAGGTTCAAAATACTGATGCTGGCCTACAAAGCCAAACATGGAGCAGCACCATCCTACCTCACAGCCCTTATTACACCTCGCACTGCACCTCGTATACTCCGAGCCTCCAGTACTGCTCGCCTGGTCCCTCCATCTCTGAAGGTAAAAGGAAACATCATCTAGACTCTTCTCCGTCTTGGCCCCGGTGGTGGAATGAACTTCCCCTCGAGGTCAGAACAGCTCAGTCACTGAGCACCTTCAAACGACAGCTCAAGACCTTCCTCTTTAAAGAATATTTAGATTAAATTGTAATTTTCTTGTTGTCGAACTTTGTGTACAGAATCTACAACAGAGTGAATTAAATAGATGTATTCATAGTTGGGGTCCTAGTGAACCGGAATTGATCTCTTCATCGATGGTAACTTAAGAACGTTGTAAGTCGCTCTGGATAAGGGCGTCTGCCAAATGCCATAAATGTAAATGTAAATGTAAACTATCATCGTTCTGAATTCGCGTTTTCTGGACAGGTTTAACCTCGAGGTGTCCGTCGTGCGGCTCTCCGCGGGGGACATTTTCTCTCCTCGTCTCGCCGCAGAGCAGTTCGAGTTTAGTTCCCGCGCCGTGGACACCGTTCAGGTCAGGAAATAAAAGTAGAATAAAAACTGGGCAGGACTGCGAACTTCATGAGCCTGAACGAACGTAACGTGTCATTTAAAAAAAAAACAACAAGTCTTTCGACCTTCTAAAGTTCACGTCTGGCTTTAAACTGGACCTGGGACCCCTGAAGGAGCCGCTCGGGGTTATTCGAGTTCTGGAGTGGGGAAGTCTCGACAAACAGCCCGTTTTGTGACCTGAAACCTGATTGGACGATCCGCGTCGGGCGCCGTTGGTCGGAACGGAATTATCGACGGTACCGGGTCGGGAGGACACGGGGACGCGGCGAGTCGGTGTGGGGCGGCGTCCTCGGTAATCCCCGCGGGCAGAGTCGAGTCGTGTCCAGGTGTCATTCTTACACTCCCGTGTGTGGAAACGAGTGGCAGCTGGTGCCATATAAATACCCGTCTCGCTGTTAAGAGACGTAAGGCTCCAACGTAACGTAACGTACAGTAACGAACTCGAGGTGCGTACAGTAACGACCCGCGACCGAACCACCCGGACCCACAGGGCTCCGTGGAGATGGTGAATCACTCCAGTGATTAGTACTGTGTAGGGTGGTAGTTGCCCACGAACCAGGCTCAAACCCCACTCACCACAACCTCTGGATAAGGGCGCATGGTAAACATAGGATTCTGCCTTGACATGACTGCAGTGACAGGATGGCCTCACTGTGACCCACCTCCTCCGTGTACTGGCACGCCTCATAATCAGAAAGTTGCTGGTTCGAATCCGCCAAGGTGCCACTGAGCAGATCACCGTCCCCACCCAGAGCCTGGGGGCTTGATGACATCATCAAGACAACTGTGTATCTTATGCCTGACCCTGTTGATGCAAAAGCGGAACATAAACTTGGAAAATCAATTCAGTTGACTTCCTTTATTGCAGCTTATTGGTCTTCCTATCGCACCTGCACATGACGCAAATTACGTCACACTCCATCAAGGACGTAACAAATGTGGTGTGACTCCCAACTCCCGAAATGTCTCAGCCAGGCACCAGCGAGCAGTGTGGTGTCCAGGAAGAAAACATCTCCTTCCGAATGCACTGCAAGCTATGTAGTGATGTAGCGATGTTTGCTGTGCCTGGGTACATGTAGACATGACATGGTTTGCTTGCTAGCAGTAGACTATGATTAACGTTGAAATTATTATCCAAATGTTATCTGAGCTTATATTATTTTTCCTTTTTTTCTCCACATTTTTTTCTTGACAAATTTTACAGTTGTTTGTGTGATTATATATATGCTAATTCTGCAAAGCTGTAGTCAAAAATGTTGATTTAAACACGTTCTAAGGCTGCTGGGCAACATAACTGCATAGACGAGTAAAACTGCCCCCTAATTTGTAGTTGGACCTTCATTCTTAAACTTCAAACATGACATTTAATACAACACAAGTCCTAGATAGTATGTGAAGAAACACCCCACTCGTCTACAGAGGTGCACACACTTTACTTCAGCAGCCCTCAAAAGGAAGTCATCCACTGAATGTTCATTAACCCACCCATCAAACAAGCCAAGCTGTGGGAGTCTCCAAGGTTGTCCCAGGCAAGTGTGGACACAGCAGTCCTCAAATTAATTGTCCAAGGCTTGCACCCACCAAACATTGTTCAGCAACAGGGCTTCATTGATCTTCAACCAAATACTGATGTCATGACACATAATACTGTTGTGAAAAAAGTGACAAAGGCCTCTGTAGAAATGAGAATAAAAGTGAAAGCTGTCGTTAGTGAGACTGAGTTCATAGCAACTAAAGAACATAGGTTCTTTAATATATTTGCATTGTACTAAAATGGACATGTGTGACTAAAACAGGTTTTACATTTTAATAAAACATTGTAGTCATGATATAACCCTTCAAAAAATTGGGAGATTGGTTAGTGCATTATAGTGCAATTTTGTCCTTATTGGCATTTTCCCCATTACATTACTTTTACTTTTATACTTAATTAAAAATCTTTAATTAAAACTTCTACTTTTGCTAAAGTCTGATGAAACCTTACTATCTATACTTCTACTTCATTAATGATTGTGAATACTTTTGACACCTCTGAGAAATTGTTAAAAGTGAAATAAATGTTTAAAACGGTGTGTTTATCTACAGGTAAATAAAGAGTAATAATGACTGCAATAATCTGATGTATCATCATGTTTCTCCCAGGCTGTGGTACTGTTCCCTCTCAGCTGTGAGCTGTTCAGCTCTGTTCTCAGCTCTCACATGTCTGCTGCCCTCTGGTGGATAATTAATGTTACTGCTACATTACTGTTATCTGCTGCCCTCTGGTGGATTATTAATGTTACTGCTACATTAGTGTTATCTGCTGCCCTCTAGTGGATAATTAATGTTACTGCTACATTAAATGTTGCAGTAAAAGAAAGTGAAGTGAAAGAAAGTGAAGTTTTTTTTTTTTTCAATTAACCTTTTATTTAGTATTACAAATTACAAGACACATTTCCTATATTAAGGAATGTCTTCAGAACATTGTAAACTGAGCACAAATAGTACAAAATATTACAACCTATATCACCACAACAAGAACTAAAAATTAAATAAATAAAAATAATAAACAAAAAACAAAATATCATTACAGGGATAAATGTCATACATTTGCAATGCCATCTCGACCCCCCGGGAACCTACGCCAGGATCCTGTTTGTGGACTTCAGCTCGGCGTTCAACACCATTGTGCCTGAACTCCTCACCTCCAAACTCTCCCAGCTCAGCATTTCACCTGGTACCAGTGGATCACCAGCTTCCTGACAGACAGGAAGCAGCAAGTGAGGCTGGGGGAGATCATTTCTGGTACACGGTCCCTCAGTACTGGTGCCCCTCAAGGATGTGTCCACTGCCCACTACTCTTCTCCCTGTACACCAACGACTGCACCTCCAGGAACTCAACGGTAAAACTCCTGAAGTTTGCAGACGACACCACTGTCATTGGGCTCATCCAGGATGGTGATGAATCTGCATACCAACAGGAAGTTGAGCTGCTGGTACTCTGGTGCAGTCAGCACAACCTGGAGCTGAACACGCTCAAGACTGTGGAGATGAGAGTGGACAGTGGACATCCCTCAACATTGCTCCCCCTCACCATTGTGGAGACCTTCAAGTTCCTGGGCACCACCATTTCCCAGGACCTGAAGTGGGAGACCAACATCTCCTCCATCCTCAAAAAGACCCAGCAGAGGATGTACTTCCTGAGGCAACTGGGGAAGTACAGTCTTCCACAAGAGCTGCTGATCCAGTTCTACACTGCGGTCATTGAGTCTGTCCTGTGCTCCTCCATCACCGCCTGGTATGGAGCAGCCACTAAACAGGACAGGATCAGACTGCAGCGGACTGTACGGTCAGCAGAAAGGATCACCGGTGCCCCCCTGCCCTCCATTCAGGACCTGTACCTCTCCAGATCCAGAAAAAGGGCAGGGAAAAATCATCTCAGATCCCTCACATCCTGGACACAGACTTTTTGACCTGCTGGCCTCTGGCAGATGTTACAGAAGCTGCAGATCAGGACCAGCCGACACACAAACAGCTTCTTCCCCCTCGCCATCTCCCTCCTAAACAGATGATACAGGAGATTTACAGTATCTCCTCCATCATTGCACATCGCACTTTATGTTCACTTGTATATAAGATTTTTTTTTTTTTTTTTTTGCTTATTTATTTAATAAAAAGTAGATATAGTTATTTATAAATCACAAACAAATCCACAACTTGTACAATAACACCACACCCTTGCACATTGCTGTTGTTGTTGTTGTACATTGTACTTGAGAGACACCATCTACCGGAATCAAATTCCTTGTATGTGCTTGCACTTACTTGGCCAATAAATACGATTCTGATTCTGATTCTGACATAATTTTAAAATGGATTTCTTTAGCTTTCCGTGGTATTGGAAAATAGAGGTATTTAGTTCAAATTTTCTTTAAAGAGATAACATCATAATCTTTAAACAAATGTTTTCTTCTTAAGGTGATTGGAAACAATATTGAAGTTAGATAGTTTCTTATTAATTTGTTATTACATTTTCTGTCTATAAATTCACATCCATTTATAGTCATAGATGGTTCTTTTGGAATAATTACGGAATATGTTATCATGCCTTTAATTAATAAAGTCACAGTAGAAGGAATTGCCTTTAATACCCTGTTAAATTTAGTTATTGTACATGTTAACGTGTATTTTCCTATAAAGTCTTCATATGATAAGAAACTACCATCAGCTTCCATAAGATGTAAGATGGACCAAATACCTTTTTCAAACCAATCTTTGTAAAAGAATGACTTGCGTTTTATCAAGATGTATCTGTTGTTCCAACTCGGAGTTGAATGTGGTGAAAAGTTGTGTTTGAAAATGAGTTTCCAATATTGCAATACTTGTTTATGAAAGTCTGATAGTTTTACTGGTATTTCCGTCACTTCAGTCACTGAGGGACATCTGTGCTTAAACAGTTACCAGCTGATTTCTGGTGGATTATTAATGTTACTGCTACATTAGTGTTGTCTACATTAGTGTTGTCTAACAATAACACACGCACATGCATACACACTGCACAAAATTAAATATAAATAAATAAAATAAATTTATTTTATAATTCTTAATAATTCCCTAGCATTTTCTTTTTCTGACAAGTCAGACCTTATCAGGGATCTTATTTTTTTAACTCAAAATATATAGACACCGAATGAGAATTGCTGGTGTCTTCCTCTTGTGAGTCTCTTTGGATAAAAGAGTCTGCTCAGCAAAGTTAAGTAAAGTAAAGTCTGCTGCCCTCTGGTGGATCATTAATGTTACTGCTACATTAGTGTTTTCTGCTGCAAGTACGACTTTTATTACTTTTCACCTGAATATGTCGACTGGTGCTGCTGTAATTCCAGTTATAACACGTGAGACTTCATGAAACAAAAAATGAAGCCCGTCCATCATTTATTACCTGGAAACACATGGGCCTGTCAAAGTAATGGAAAACAGTTCAAACAATTAAACAAAATTTTTTTTCATGGAACATATACAAATCCAAAACAACAACAACAATAATAATGTATTATTATTGTTATTATTATTATTATTAATGTTCTTTGCACAGTATACTGGCAAAACAAGAAAAAAATCCTGTAGTTAAGTAAAGGACCAGTGAAAGACACTAATAATCATACAAGTGTAGTAATTCGATTATTCAAGTCTGTGGATGTTGATCTTCATTACCAGAACCTGATGTTGTCCTACAGAGAGTCCTGGAGACCCAGGAGTCGGAGGACTGGTACAAGTCCAAGGTGACCAGAGCTTCTATGTTGGAAGAGGGCGTCTCAGCTGTGAAGATACTTCTGGTACATTGGCCCATATTTTGGTACTTTAACACAGAGACGTGTTACCAGCAGATCAGGGTGGGTTAGTAGCTCAGACATGTAGCTGTGATGAGGCCATAAGATTCATGAAGTTCTGAAAAACTGATGTCCATCACCACTGTTACCGTGTCACAAACTTATCAGGGTAAAACATGACAGTAAGTGGAGAAGAAGAAGTAAAAAGCCTGTGGTGTTGTGTGTTCACACCCAGAACAATAAAACTTTATGAAACTCCTTCTTCTGCTCTGACATGGTTATTGTGTGTGTGGATGTATAATTTGTAAAAAAAACACCATTAAAATGTAAAGATGACCTAAAAAGCCACAAATAAGTGTAGAACCTTGGCTTTGGAGGGACGGGTGGTGACAGTGTCTGCACCCGAACTCCTTCCTCATCCATCCGCTACTTACACCCAAGTGTTAAGTGTCTTGGCCCCAGAGCAGCTTTCCGGTGCAAGAAATATGAAACTAGTGGAGTAATAATTTCTACACGTTGCCTTTGACCCCAAATACGGAGTTAAATGGAAGCTGGTGGCTGCTTTTTCTCCTGTCCTCCCGGTTCTGGGCCGGTGACGTAGTGCTGGGTGGAGCCCTGTACTCACCGCTGGATGAATTAACATGAATTAAACATGAATTAAACCACTACCCACGCCTCATCCTGACATGTTACTGCTGAAAACACCCCTTTCACAGACACGCCCAAACTGCTGGATTCTGAACTGGCCACGACCTTTCCTGGGTCCCGTGACCTTTTCTGTCCATCAGTGGCACAAACAGAGCAAAATTCAGAGACGACGTCAACTGTAACGCTAACACGAAATATAAAAATGTTTCTACATTCTACTTCTACGTTACCACCATGATAAATCTTCTATTTCATTATGTGTAATATGAAAGTGTTATAATGCTTCATTGTCTAGCGTGTGGTGACGCCTCCATATTTTATTTTGTAATTATGACAATTATGACAATGATTTTTGTTACTTAAGAACTAAAATGAAGATTAAATCTGAGCAGGCGGGGGAACAGCAGTATCACTTCCTGTTCCAGTTCCGAAGACGAAAGTGAAAGTGTTTTCAGTCCAGCGAGAAACGAGTTTAAAAGGTAAGGTTTGATGCTTCTGGGCTGCGGAACGTGTCCGGCGTCTCTGGATTCAGTAGAAGTGCGCTTCTCTGGAGGTTTTTAGCCAGTACGGAATGTTCGAAATGATTACGCGGCTTTGCATTTTCAGCAGGACTTAAGCTTAGGACCTACAGAAGATGGAATATGTGTTTGTAGCAGCTTCACCACCATCATGAACATCCTGCGTCTTCTCAAATATATATATTTGTTACAACGTAACTTAAACACAAAGCTGGTGAGAAAAATCATGTACTGAGTAGGAGCTATTTATCTTCTTGTATTATACATATTATAAATATACATATTTACATATATCTGTGACCACAGTGAACAGGTTTATTTGATTGTTTGATCTGGAAAATGTAAAGCCATTCTTCAAACAACACTCATTTTCTCACATAGACTTAAGTCTCCAGCGTCCAGCTGTGTGTCTATGAAGAGTGACATGTCCATGGACCGTGGAGTGGAGAAAGCGCCCCCTCTGGTTCAAAGTAAGAAACATCAATGTTTTAAAACTATTATTAGCCTGGTGTATCAATAACGTTGAATCCAACCATCTGGTCATTTAGAATTGTCAACACTCATGTCAGCTGATCTACTTGCAGTGATTATACGTTATTACTATTAATGTCTGTCAATCTGTCTGTCAATTGCACATTCCATGGGATTTATATTCTAGAAATGTAAATTCTATGTAGACTGAAGGCTTCAGTATATGAGGGGCCGTTTAGGAAATATTTCAGACTTTTGTTACACAAACACATGTGAAACACATATGAAACTGACAAGCATGCATTTATACTTCTGAAAACTCGCACACACACATATGAAACACTCACACAGATACAGGTGAAAAACACGCACACACACATATGAAATGCTCACACAGATACATGTTAAAACCACACACACACATATATGAAATGCTCACACAGATACATGTGAAAGCCACACACACACATATGTGTGTGTGTCCAAACCGTGCTTTCACCTGTATCTGTGTGAGTGTTTCATATGTGTGTGTGCGAGTTTTCAGTAGTATAAATGCATGCTTGTTAGTTTCATATGTGAATGTGTGAGTGTTTCACATGTGTTTGTGTAACAAAAGTGTGAAATATTTCCTAAACGGCCCCTCAAATCAGTATCCAGCTGTGAGTCTGTGAAGAGTAACTAGTTCATGAACAAGCATCATAAATCCAGTGGAGATTAAGCCTCATCTCAAGCGTATTTCAAAACAGTCAGCAACGTAGCAACATAATTATATTTATATATATGTATAAAGTTTAAATTGTACATACATGCTATTCACTCAATCTCCCCCACACACACACACACACCATTCACTCACACCCACAGACAATTTAGAGTCACCAGACTGGAAAACTCTGTTGCTTTTTCATGCATTGTGTAATTTCTAAGATGTTATATTGATTATTAAGGAAATGTAAAGTAAATAGTTTCCAGATCATTTCAGTGTGGTGCTTAAAGAACATGATCTGTCCTCTCTGTTCATCACTGTGTCTCTGCAGGCAGTGGAGAACTCTGCCTTTTTCAGACTTCCAGACATTTCCTGGAACCACCAGATCAAGTAAGACATTCAGCTGAATTAAGACATCAGAACAGACTCTGACTTTCTGTTGGGTCACAGTAAAGTAATAAAATACAGAAACATTCAGAAGCTGCCATGTGTCTCTGAGAGAAGATAAAACTCCAAATAATGAATAATGGCTATCTCTGGTTCTTTTATTTATTTTTTTAGAGTCACCAGACTGGAAAACTCTGTTGCTTTTTCATGCATTGTGTAATTTCTATGATGTTATATTGATTATTAAGGAAATGTAAATGTGTCGATCAAAGGTTCTACAAAACTTTATTGAGACGTTAAGATCTTGCGCACATTTACTGACAGCCCAGCAGTAACATAACATATCTTAGCTTACCTGGGGTAGCAGAAAAGAGCAGAGCAGGCTGGACCTTGTCAGGATTGACTGCAGCTGGGATCATCACCTGTACCCAATCCTGACAGCGCATAAAAGCCAGAGATTTCCGCCCCTTCGGAAGCTCCGGCATTTTTCGTGGACTTGGTGCACAAACTTGAGTTTCTGTTCTATGTTTTGAGTTCGCCACACACCTGCGGGCTCGTTTTTGTTGTTCCCCTTTATTTCCATTTTCGGCCACTGTGCCATTGTTTATTTGTATTTATTTATTGTTTATTAATTAAAAAATCCTTCCCAGCATGTCCTGCTTCTGCACTTCCCTCCCCCGTCAGCACGTTGGCGTAACTGGAGAATCTACTGTGAGTGTTGATATCAGGACTGAATAATATTTGATGGCAATACAGTACAGGCCTAACATTTGGACACACCTTCTCATGCAGTGTTTTCTTTACCATCATGACCATTTACGTTGGTAGATTCTCACTGAAGGCTTCAAAACTTTGAATGTGGAGTTATGTACTTAACAAAAAAAGGTGAAATAAGTGAAAACTTGTTTTATATTCTAGTTTCTTTGCTCTGATTACTGCTTTGTACACTCTTGGCATTCTCTCGATGAGCTTAAAGAGGTCGTCACCTGAAATGCTTCTCCAACAGTCTTGAAGGAGTTCCCAGAGGTGTTTAGCACTTGTTGGTCCAACTCACCCCAAACCATCTGGATTGGGTTCAGGTCCGGTGACTGTGGAGGCCAGGTCTCCACTTTTTGTTGAGTACATGTGTTCATTTATAGTTTTGATGCCTTCAGTGAGAATCTACCAACGTAAATGGTCATGAAAATAAAGAAAACACGTTGAATGAGAAGGTGTGTCCAAACGTTTGGCCTGTACTGTATATTTGAAGAAAAACTGCATATTTGGTGACTATATCAAATTAAACCAAAAGCAGTTAGAGGTCGAAGTCGAGTTTCACTTATTTGTCCGATGCGTGTATAAAAACACAATTCAGTGTCGATCCAAAGTTCTACAAAACTTAATTCTGATGCTAAGACGTTATCATCCGTACATTTACTGACAGCCCAGCAGTAGAATTAAACAGCTTATATAAGGTAACATGCAAGAGGTGGTGAGCAGTCTGTAAAGAATACAGCAAACCATGTTACAAATCAACAATTTTACAAAAATTAACAAATATAATATCAAAATGTACTAATACAATATCTTTAAAGATTCATATCACCTATAACATCCTACTAACAACATAAAGCACCTAAAATGTTAAAGTTAAATAAATGATTAAAACTAAATATAACAATCATGATAAAGGGTGTGTGTTTATCTACAGGTAAATAAAGAGTAATAATGACTATAATAATCTGATGGAACATCATGTTTCTCCCAGACTGTATGGCTGTTCCCTCTCAGCTGTGAGCTGTTCAGCTCTGTCTTCAGCTCTCAGATCAAACTCCTCACGTCTGAGACTCCTGGACCTGAGTATCAATAATCTGCAGGATTCAGGAGTGGCACTTCTCTCTACAGCACTGGAGGATCCACACTGTAAACTGGAGACTCTACAGTGAGTGTTGATATCAGGACTGAATATTAGTAAGCGGTGTTTGTGTGTGTGTGTTTTTGTGTGTTACATGAATTTCCTGCACTTATCATGTGCTGCTGCTGCCAGATTTGATAAGATTGTCTGGTTTCTTTCCTCAGAAGGACCATTAAGATGAATGGAGGATTTTCCCGATGAACATCTGCTGACGTCTACTGAACCTGGACTGTGGGATTGTAAGATTGTAGATTCCAGGTCCATGACTGCCTGAAGTGCAGAGAGAGGAGAGTCTTGTTGGGGGTGGATGACCACTGGATTCCAGTATTAGGAGTTCTCTTTGGACCATTCAGGAACATCAAAGGATAATCTGATAGCTCTGTGGCTACTTTTTTGGAGTCAAATGTCCAGTATGAAGGAGGTTGCCCCCCTGTTATGATGTTTGCATGTCCCCCATATGAGAGGACACCTGGATAAGCAGATGGGTGGCAGCTTAATCTGTTCCATTTATGTAATAAATCACATAGCACCTTATTAGCTGTGGTGGTGATAGGCCACGTTCCAGGAGCTCTAACAGCTTTTCGTCCATCAGATCTTTCTGACAAGACAGGTCTTTCTGATACAGCGTATGGTGTAAATGTCCTTGATCTTCCGTACCGTCTTCACCACTCTCTGCTGGGCCTCATTGTCTCATGCAGTGCAGCCGCCGTACCAGGATGTGATGTTCCCCGTTAAGGTGGATTCCACAGCTCACCTGTAGAAGCTTGTGGGGACTGAGCTTCTGTACAACACTTGTTCTTGTTATGCTGATTAACAGCAGTTGTCGCGTTGGGCGGGACATGGCGATGAAGGAGGACTCATACGCACGATTTCACACGACAGGGGTTTAATACAAACTGCACAAGACAAGGGAACATCAACACGCAATGACCTGGCGGCGATGGTAGTAAGTGGGATTCGAACCCGGGTCTTCTGGTTCATAGGCGAGTGTGTTACCCACTAGGCTACTACCACCCCATTTCACCGTGTTGTGCTATACTGTAGTGTTTCACAATCACTTCACTTTCTGTCCTTCTTTTTTCTAAAACTAAATCAATGAACATGCCTGGAAGGGTTCTAACATTAAAACCACCGCTTAAAATAAAGCTCTCCAATGGAACAACTATTAAGTGTTACTGCGATGTTTTGCGATGTTCTGTTCTGTCCTGCTCTTATCTAACTTTTTGTTCAGTTCTGCTTTTGTCACTTACAAGTGTTGTTTTGCGATGTTCTGTTCTGTCCTGCTCTTATCTAACTTTTTGTTCAGTTCTGCTTTTGTCACTTACATAAGACACTCTCCCAACTCTGCCTGGCGATGTAGGATTTCAACATATTAGTGTGACATGACCACGTAAGGTCCCACGAATTTCACCTGCAAAGCAGATCCCACTAAAGGCAAAAGTACTAACACTTTGTAACATACTTTGAAAGACCGGTGCACAGATTTACAGTCAAAGCAAACCAAAGCAAACATTAATTTTTATCTGAGCAGATGACAACGTCTTCTGAGCAAGAGCACAAACATTGTGCAGGCGCTCACGAAAAGAACTTACACAGTCCAGAACATTGGATGGAGAAGCAGAGTTCTCCCGCAACAACTTTAATGGACCACAAACTGTATGAACAAAGATGAGTCCAGCAGGGCTGAAGCGTAGCGATTCCTGAGGTGTTTCACGCACAGCAAATATAAGGAGTGGAAGTCACTCGTTCCACTCACAAGACGCCGTCGTCGTCTTCCTCCACTTATCTGGGTCCGGGAATCCCAGACAGCCCTCTCCCCAGCCACCCTATCATCCTCAAGGTAATGAAGCTTGTGAGCGGTTTAATCAGACCCTCCTGAGGCCATTGAATACTTTGGAGGGCCAGACACTTTGGGCCGATCAATTGCTTTACCTGTTGCAAGCCTATAATAATACCCCACATAGTTCAACAGGCCTCACACCTTTTTACGTTCTGTATGGGAGATACGCTGGACTACCAGTTGATATGGCCTTAGGCATCTCTTTACCACAGACACAGGCCTCTTTTTACTCCTGGAGCGCCCCCCCCATTGGGTGCCCCTGAGTGCTTGCACCATTCTCTGACCTCAAGCATGGCCAAAGGTGCCATGATAGGATTCCCAGATTCCCCGTATTTTTGTGACTGGCACCACTGGTGCCAATGTCTGTCCAGTCACAGGGCCTTGACTCTCCCGTACCAAGATCCCATCAAACAATTTCAGCTGTTCCCATTCTCTAAGTAGCTTCCGGCCCACTGCTGAAAGGGACTGTGTACTCTGCGGTGAACGTACCGTGGCTTTAGTTTTCCGCTGGCGCACCACACTTAGATCAGGGTGAGACCTCTGAAGGGTCATCCAATCCACCGGAGGATGTTCCCGTACTATAGGCAGTGAAGTCCTGCTGTTCCTCCAGTCTATGCTTCAAATCCTTAAGCTCCTTGTGCCACCGAGTATTTTCTTCCTCATGGCACCTATTGGCTTCTTTCTCTTGGTTTTGGGTATTTGCCTGTCTTTCTTTTTGGAGCCATTCTGTCATCAAATGTTCTACCTTTAATTGGTCCTTAAGATTGTGATTGATCTTTTCTAGTTTGTCCAATATGAATTCATTCTCCACCAGTTTTTCTTTATACTGCTCATTAAGGTCTGTTAGACTAGCAGTACGGGCCTGCTCTTCCTCCAGTCTATGCCTACAATCCTCAAGCTCAGTATGTAGCAGAGTAATATCTTGTTGGCGTGCCTGCTGTTCCTCCAGTCTAAAATCCCTTAAGTCCTCATGCTCTTTGTGCAGCAGAGTAATTCTTTTTTTGAGGCACGTTTTGGCTTCCAGCTCTCCCTCCATCATTTGGGTATTTGCCTGTCTTTCATTTTGAAGCTCATGTTCAAGCGCTTCTCTTAGCTGTTGCTCTTCCTTTAATTGGTCCTTAAGATTGTGATTGAGCTTTTCTAGTTTGGCCAATGTGAGTTCATGGTCCACCAGTTTTTTTTGATACTGCTCATCAAGGCCCTTTTTAATACGAACAGTATAGTCCTGCTGTTCCTCCAGTCTATGCCTACAATCCTCAAGCTCAGTTTGCAGCCGAGTAATTTCTTCCTCAAGGCACCTATTGGCTTCTTTCTCTTGCTTTTGGGTATTTACCTGTCTTTCATTTTGGAGCTCATATTCAATGTTTTTTCTTATCTGTTTTTCTTCCTTTAATTGGTCCTTAAGATTGTGATTGAGCTTTTCTAGTTTGGCCAATGTGAGTTCATGGTCCACCAGTTTTTTTTGATACTGCTCATCAAGGCCCTTTTTAAAACGAGCAGTATATTCCTGCTGTTCCTCCAGTCTATGCCTAGAATCCTCAAGCGTCTTGTGCAGCCGAGTAATTTCTTCCTCAAGGCACCTATTGGCTTCTTTCTCTTGCTTTTGGGCATTTGCCTGTCTTTCATTTTGGAGCTCATGTTCAATCTTTTTTCTTATCTGTAGTTCTTCCTTTAATTGGTCCTTAAGATTGTGATTGAGCTTTTCTAGTTTGGCCATTTTTTTTTGATACTGCTCATTAAGGCCTGTAAGACTAGCAGCATAGTCCTGCTGTTCCTCCAGTCTATGCCTACAATTCTCAAGCTTCTTGTGCAGCAGAGTAATTTCTTCCTCAAGGCACCTATTGGCTTCTTTCTCTTGGTTTTGGGTATTTGCCTGTCTTTCATTTTGGAGCTCATGTTCAATCTTTTTTCTTATCTGTAGTTCTTCCTTTAATTGGTCCTTAAGATTGTGATTGAGCTTTTCTAGTTTGGCCAATTTTTTTTGATACTGCTCATTAAGGCCTGTAAGACTAGCAGCATAGTCCTGCTGTTCCTCCAGTCTATGCCTACAATTCTCAAGCTTCTTGTGCAGCAGAGTAATATCTTGTTGTCTTTTGGCTTCTTGCTCTCGCATTTTGGTATTTGCCTGTCTTTCATTTTGGAGCTCATGTTCAAGCCATTCTCTTTGCTGTTGCTCTTTCTTTAATTGGTCTGTAAGATCGACCTGAACTTCCAGTCTAAAATCCTTAAGCTCCCTGTGCAGCAGAGTATTTTCCTCTTGGAGGCATCTTTTGCCTTCCAGCTCTCTGCGGAGCTCTTCACTTTTAGGAATCTCATTTTTTTCTGTGGCTTTTTGGGTGCGCAATATTTTTTAAACTTTGGCTGCAAATTTCATCAACTTTGTGAGCTTGGGCTGTCGTTTGTCTTTCAGTACAGCTTTGTTTTTTTGTCTCTTTGTCTCATTAATTTCTGTAATTAACGTACTGCTATTGGTTTTGATCATATTGAATAATCTCCATCCATCAAAGTTTTTGTGTTCTTAAATATGCAACATTGTTAAAGAAGTACTATTGAGAACATTCCTTCTCCATTCATTGGCCAAAATTAGTCTCAATACTTCTTCAGCATTCCAACAACTTTTTTATGAAGAAGAAAAAAAAAGTACTAAGATTAGAACCACCGCTTACAATAAAGCCATCCAAAGGAAGCATCTTCCAAATGCTTTAAATAACTATTATTTGTTACTGGAATACAACACCCTCAGTGTAGCCATTGTCATTTGCACTGCACATTGTTGTGTCTTGTTGAGTTGTTTCTGTTTGCACGTCTCTTCTGTTTTGTGATGTTCTGCTTTGACCTGCCCATTAGCAGTTACATATGCAGTAGCATTATTTTGAGTAATAAACTGATGATTGACAAATTTGGTGAGCAAGTAGTTAACTCTGCTGAATTACTTATTAATTACACTGGGTTTTTCTATGAATGATTCAGCTGTCTTTTTGTAAGTAAATTCTCGAAAGGTTGTGTGTCACTCAAGTTTTTCTGCAACCCACAAATCTCTCTGTTTTCAGAATGAGTCTTATTCAGGTAAGCATAATAGATCTTTTTGTCAGCTGTTTCTGTGGTCTATTGAAGTATAATTACTAGCATTTTACATTTGCAGCATTTATCAGACGCCCTTTTCCAGAGCGACTTACAATCAGTAGTTACAGTTCCCCCCTGGAGACACTCAGGGTTAAGTGTCTTACTCAGAGACACAATGGTAGTAAGTGGGATTTGAACCTGGGTCTTCTGGTTCATAGGCGAGTGTGTTACCCACTAGGCTACTACTACCCCATTTTATAAGTTTCAAAGGCTTTGTAAAAAGGAGAAAAACTTTCTCTACATAAAGCACTGTATTAAAAGCACTCCAAGCTGATGTTACCTGGCAGAAAGAGGCATGGCACAATAGTGGTTAAAAGGATGAACAGCTTCTAATTTATTATCACCAGTAGATTACTATTGCAGTTACATGTAAATATTGTATGTAGAAAGGTACCAAAGTTAAAGAAAAACCCAAAATAAAGGAGAAAAAGATAGATAAAGCGAGAGAAAAAGCCTTGGACCAAGCTTCAGAGAGATCACCTGATCCAGGATTACAAAACGTACAGAGAAAAGGCTCAGAATCTGATGGGAAGATTACATTTACATTTACATTTACAGCATTTATCAGACGCCCTTATCCAGAGCGACTTACAATCAGTAGTTACAGGGACAGTCTCCCTGGAGCAACTCAGGGTTAAGTGTCTTGCTCAGGGACACAATGGTAGTAAGTGGGATTCGAACCCGGGTCTTCTGGTTCATAGGCGAGTGTGTTACCCACTAGGCTACTACCACCCTGATCCCTCAGTTCCCGATGAAAAGGAAATTGGAAGTGCCCAGGGTCCACAAGAGAAAATTCTTTGATACATTTGACTCCCAGGAAGTTGCCACAGACCAATCAGAATCTGTTGTTTCTGCCCTGTCACGCCCTTGGTGTCTTGTGTCTGGGACCGACAAAGACAAAGCGGGGGATCCCAGACAAATGGCTGGCATTTACACCTCTTGCTCTGGGGAAGGCCATGTAACAAAGATATAGAGAACAGAGTCGATTAACCTCTACGTAAGACAAAGCTGCAGAACGTCATGGACCTATGATTTCCCATCTTACAGCTTTTATTGACAATTACACCCATTTATGCAAAGAGTCAATATGTGCACATTGGTCTTTTTTTCAGGACCACTGCAGGGAGTCACGTGGGATCGCCGAACAAGATGGTCTCACACTAGAGGTCGTCCAGAAGCCTCATCATTTATTTTTCATTCATTCGTTAATTTTTCAGCTTTCTTCTTCCCAAAAACTACGTAATAATATGCTGTGATATTTCAGTTTCCGATTTTGAGAACATATTGCTCCCATGTCTTCGTCTTCATCCTCAAAATATTTTAAGACCACACGCTCAAGGCCGCCATGGACTAGTCCAGAACAACGTGAACAGAAGATACGTCTGGAAAATCTATTCGCGGAAGTTTGTAAAATGAGTCGCCATGGACGTTTCAACGATTAAAGAAACTGCAGCTGAACTGAAAAACTCAGCTAACTGAGGCGGAAAGCAGGATATCTGATGTGGACAACTCCAACCCCACAGCGAGTGGTAAACAACAGCGAACAACAAGGTATGGAGGTCTTGTGGCAACGTGTGTAACATCTGGAAAATACAAGCCGCCGCCATAACATGAGACTGCTTGGTCTGAAAGAGGGCAGAGAAGGGAATGACGTCAGGGCGTGCATTGCTAAAATATTATCAGAGGGCCTGGGAATGGATATCGGCAGTGAGTTCGAAATTGAAAGGGCCTGGATTTTGCCTGCAGGATGAGCGACCCAGGAGATTAATAATGATTCCTGCGTACCACTGCAAAAGAAAAGTCCTGAGAGCTGCGAGGGAGAACGGGGGAGCTGTGTGGAGTGGATGTAACCTTTCCCTATTCCCGGACTTGTCTAAAGAACTAGCTGAGAAGAAAATCATTCGCAACTGCCAAGCAACTACTTCTTGGCGGCTACTGTGCGAGATTCACGCTCGCATTCCCAGCTACACTATCGTTCACCTGAAATGGGCGGAGCAAAAGGTTTCAAGACGCGGCAGACGCAGTGAAGTTAATCAAGCAAGAAATGACGGAGACGGACAGCACCGCAGGAGGCGATTCAGACGGGGAGCGAGGGGATGATGACGTTGAATAAACGAAAGCAGAATGTGAGAGATGTATGCAGGTAATGGACACTGCGTCAGTAGGACATTTCACAGGCCGAAAAACACCTTATTTTATTTTTCTTATTTATTTATTTATTGATATATTTATTTATTTTATTGCTTTGTTTTTGTAGTTTTTTGTTTTTCTTTTGCAAATTCTGAACGACTTTAAGGTAAACAAGCCTCCAATTATGAGAAGGCATTTTATTCATATATTTTGTGTTAACTTTTTTTTCCCGTTATAAAGGGGCTGTTCTTGTTGACCAGTTTGATCAGTTTTGTTAACTCAAAAATGAAAAAGGAAAAGGAAAAAGGTGCTTTAAACACAGGCAGGCTGACATAGCAATTTGTCATGATCCGGACCGGCAGGGGTGACTCTGGATCCGGAGTCCGGACCGGAGTTTCATGTTCGTCTTGTGCAATGTTCCATGATCGTGTTCACCTGGTGTATATTTATATAATTGTATAAAACTATCCTGTTCGTGTCTGTTCGTCGTCGGGTCATTGTGCGTGTTAATGTTCCCCTGTCTCGTGTGTCGTCTGTATTAAACCCCTGTCGCGTGAAATTGTGCGAATGCGTCCTTCTTCATGCCATGTCCAGCCCACCCTTGACACAATTATTCAAGAAACACACTTAAAGGATGCCGAGGCACAAAAATTCAAAAGAGACTGAGTAGGGAAAGTCTTTCATAGCTCCTTCTCCAGTAAGAAGAACTGAGTTCTAGTTTTGGTAGATAAAAAAACTGAAGTTGTCAGTGATAAAGGAAAACAAAGATGCAAATGGTAGAATTATCTGTCTTGAAACTACTGTAAATGGTATGGCTCTGACATTTTGTAATATTTACGCCCCCAACAAAAAGGATCCTACCTTTTTCCACAAGGTTAATAGTTCTGGCCGGAGATTTTAACCAGGTACTAGATGGCATACTTGATAAAAGTAGACACACTGAAGGTCGGGTGATAGTTACACCCAAGGATAGGTCCGCCATTAATATGTTTATGAAAGAATGGTTTGATCGACATATGACGACGGGTCAACCCACAGAAAAGAGAATATACTTTTTAACAAATAGACTTAGTTTTGATTTCTCAAAATCTGCTTAATGCAGTTGTGGATAGCAGTATAAATTCAATGGACTTGTCAGACCATGCACCGGTCGAAATCTGTGTACATATAGACTCAGACAGATCTAGGAGAGGAAGATGGGGAATGAATGCTTCTCTATTAAAAGACAAAATATTTAAAAATGATCTGGCACAGGATCTATCATCATTCTTTGAGATTAATCTGGGAGTAGTCTGGGTGGCATCAAAGGAATATATTAGGGGCAAAATGATTGCACATTCTTCGAAAAGGAAAACGAACAAGCCCATGTTATTAAAAAATTGGAAGCAGAATTTAACTAAATGGAAATAAATGGAGCTGGAGAAAACATTATTCTGATGATATATTCAATCATATTTGCAAATGTACATTTAAAATACATGAAATATTTAATAAGAAAGCTGAATATGCTCTGTTTAGACTTAAAAAGACATTTTATGAGTTGGTAAATGGTAGACTCTTGGCCAGGCAGGTAAAAGAACAAAGTTCTGCTCATTTAATTCCTGCAATAAGAACAGGAAGCTTATTGGAAACATCCTGCATTTTTATGAGAATTTGTACAGATCAATGGGTGTACCAAATAAATCTTTAATACAGAAGTTCTTTATGAATATAACTCTTCCAACTCTATGACCTGAACAGATAGCAATTCTTGATAGGCCAGTGTCTCAAGAAGAGGTGAGAAAGGCCATACAATCTCTGAAAACAGGAAAATCACCTGGACTGGATGGTTTCCAAGATGAATATTATAAAGATTACATAGACATAATTATTCAAATTTTAACCAATGTATATAAAGAGGCTTTTCAGTCTGGTGCAATGCCACTGGTGCAATGCACTTTTTTCATTGATACCTAATAAAGGCAGGGACCTCACAGATACCGCTAATTACAGACCAATTAGTTTAATTCATGTAGATAGCAAGATACTGGCCAAAGTGTTATCCCTTGATAGACTTGAAACTGTAATCAGAAGGTTGTCGGTTTGAATCCCGAGGTGCCACTTACTTACCGATGTGTGTTTTTTACATGGCTGCATCTTGAGAATTGCTGAACCCAGAGCTTTGAACAGCTGGGTCTGTAGGCATCTATGTTTATGATTGAAAGACTCTTAGCATAAAAACTATTGCAGGGATGTGAAGCTCTATGTCTACATTGCTTCGGAAAATGTTATTTAAAGAGAAAAGACACTTTTTCACCAACAACAGTAAGTACTTTTAATGTTTAATTCCTAAAATTCAACACAAATAAATGTAAATGGCTGTTAGATACATAGAATGCACA
The DNA here is from genome assembly GCF_900700375.1 of Denticeps clupeoides. Lineage (NCBI taxonomy): Eukaryota > Metazoa > Chordata > Actinopteri > Clupeiformes > Denticipitidae > Denticeps > Denticeps clupeoides. The sequence goes on from NC_041708.1 coordinate 36,488,758, forward strand.
TCTAAATTTTCTCTGTACTTTGATCATTGGAGCACTTTGAAGAAGGATGCTGTATTAACAATCCAGCGTGATTTATGTAGCCATGGAAAAAATGACGATTAATGATCCGGGGGGGTTTGTGAGGGAAAATGTATTGTCTGACCTTTAGTCATGGAACAGTTCAAAGACAGCTGTATCTTACTTTTGACCTTGTTGACGTACGAAGCTGGACATAAGCTGATAAACGAAAGTTGATCGCTCTGACATCTGGTGGTGTTTCTGCACTCCGTCTACTCTTATCCTGCCTGTAACTATTGTTCCCGTAGACCCAGTGTGTCTCTTAATAAATTATGAATAAGGCAATATTATTAAACCAAGTATTATATCCTCATCAGTAGAGACCAACAAAGATCTGGTCTAACTGGAACACATTTAGATTTAATGGAGCCTTTTTATATTAAATTTTTCTTTAGATTTAGTATAATATCAACACTGACTATTAACAAATTAATCCTGCATCTGTCTGTCTCCTCTGCAGAACCAATAAGATGACTTGGTCAAAATAAAGAACCATCAATAAGTATGGTGGTAGGTACAGATGTTGAAATAATGGGGGGGCTCATTAACATATATGTCCTACAGTAACATGTGTCTAGATAGATACATGTGTAATATGTGTTTACATTGTGATTTTATTTTTATATATCTTTATTTACTTAATCCTGTTGCAGAATTTTCATACTTGTGGGTCCAGGAAAGCAAGAGATCTGACCTCTGTCTCAGGTATGTGGACATGGCGTCCATTTTTAGGCCTTTAGCTGTTTGTGCTGATTATACATTTTAATCCTGTTCCTCTTCCTTGCTTTCAGATTCTGGATGGGAGAAAGAAATGTCTTTGGGACCGTTGTCCATCAGAGGTTGACCAGCCTGTGTCTCTTTATGATCGTTCTCTTTTAATAGCAAAATAAATGCTGAAATGGACTGAAATGGACTGCATGCACTATTTACAACTACAGGTCCTCTTTACTAAATACACAGATGGGGGTCTGAGGAACCAGACATCTGTTACTGTTTATTCTAATACTTGTTTGGAGATGGTGTTCTGCTTCATGAAGTGGTCATTTTTGTGTCCCCTCCACACAAGCACTGTTTATTGCTATATCTACCATGTCAAAAGTACAAGTTCTACTGAAAAGTCTGGCCATCAACCTGACCTTACATAAAAACTATTCAGTACATTCAGAAGGGTGGACAAATCAGGAGGAAAGATAGAGGGGGGGGGAAGTATAGGAGGAGTAAAAAAAAACAACCCCCAGACTGAGTACGTTGAGGGAAAAAAAACACCTCAGCAACATGAGCACATAGACTCTACTCAACATAAAAAGTACGTAATTCGCAACAGGGGAGGGAAACAGGACGGGGGATGTACGGGGGATCACCCTTGATGAGGCGCCCGGGGAGCAGTGTGTAGGGACGGTGCTTTGCTCAGTGGCACCTCAGTGGCACATTGGCGCTTCAGGGATTCGAACCGGCAACCTTCTGATTGCGGGTCCATTTCTGAAGGTTCCACGAATCCACAAACAAGGTGACGAACATATTTTGTCAAAGACTTTTTTGACCAAGTCGACATTATACTTCATGACCAGACTCCAGGCAAAACATGGATGACTGCGTCAAGAACAACATCCCTGAAGAAAACAAGCAAGCGTGAGAGGAACCACGACTCTTCAGGTCAGCACCGGATCACCCTAGTCAGGCCTCAGTCAGTCTTAAATACACCCAGGAATTGTCGTGGTAGAACATTATTTGGAGTCTCATGATGTCACATGGCTTCAGGTGAGATGTCCCATCCACATCCAAGTGGTGTGTAGAGAATTAATAAGTGAAGGCTGTACATGTAGGACAATATGAATTATTGCAGTGTTGTATATAACACTTGTCATTTTTGGCACACAAGGATAAACTCCACCAAAAAGTTCTGGAGAAAAAAAACTTGAGAGACCTCGGGAAAGAGTGGGTCCGAGACGGACCTCATTCCAGGATAGCGTGAGGGTGCATTCGGTGTCAGAGCAGGGTTGGCATTAATTTGGTCAAGACAGCAGTGCAATAGGTAGAAAGATAACGTTGGTATTAAAATAGTAAAAAATTGTGCATTAGGAAAAGGATCTGTTCATGTTTAAGGTAACTGCATGATGCAGAGTAGGACAGACAGTCCAAATATGGTCCACAGTGTACATGGTCCATTCTGACGAACCTGGTCCAGCTGAAGATCCCTCTAGAAAACAGTTATGGTGTTGGTGGCTGTGGTGGCCCTCTGGTACATTTCATGCTGGTACGTCTCGGCAGCAGCTGATTGTCAAGAACCAGGATCTAGAGTTGCTCTGAGAAATAAACTCACCTGGATGGAACTGAGTGGTTATGGTAGATGCCTGGGTACATCTCAAGAGCAACAAGGACCCCAATGGTCTATCTAAGACAGTCTAGGTGAGATGATTGGTCATAGTGTATGTGGGTTTAACTGATATTGAATGGTTGGTGAAAAAAACATTTTATTTACCTCTATCTTTTGGAGGAATTACCTGTATAATAATAAGACTGGTGAAAACCAGAATTCTGTCAGGAGAGAGAAGTGGGATTGGAACAAAAATGAATTTGAGCTGGAACTACATATTGTTAGAAAGTAGAAAGTTAAGTGATTGGGTTATATTATGTTTGGTTATATTATTAATCGAATGATCACACAAACAAAGTGAGCTCCTTCTTTATCAGAGAGTCTCCTGCACAATTCTCTCTTTCTCTGCTCAGCCCTTCTGCTCAGCTTCTTTTATTTGAGTACATGTTGCACAATACAGCCTCTCAGTCCATACCATAAACAGTGTTATATTATAGTCAGATAACATTACAAGCACCAGATAGTGTGGCATGCAGCAGTTCCTCCTCAACAGACTGCAACACCTTTGAAGTTTCTGGATTCTCTCAATAACAGGAACTGCCCTGTCCTCCAATATCCTGGGATGAAGAAGTGAACCTGCTGCAGTAGAAAAGTTAGAAAAGTTCAAAGCAAACACTAAGCACATTATTTGATTAAAACAATTAACACAGATAGTCACTGCTTGGTGTCACGACTACGGACTTACGAGGGAAGGAAGCGCAGAGGTTTGACATACTGGGAAGGGGTTTTTATTAACAAACAAAGAAATACAAATAAACAATGGCGCGGTGGCCGAAAACGATTTAACTTAAATACAGATAAACTAAAACTAACCCGTAGGCGTGTGGCGATTGCCAGAACTCAAATTACAAACAGGGTTACCAACTGAAGTTCACGAAAATGCCAGCGACCCCGAACGGGCGGAAACTTCCGGCATTTATGGGGCGTCAGGATTGAGTTCCGGTGTGGAGCCCAGCTGCAGGCAATCCTGACAGAGCCCCCCCTCCAAGGGCTACGTCCTCGGAGCCCCAACAGTACCATCAGTGGAGGCGGCGGGGCGGACGGCGGCAACCACAGGGCTCCTGCCCTGCTGTATCCTCCCCTTGGAGGACCCGGTCCCTCGGGCTGGCTCCCCGGCGTGGTCAGGCGTGGCGGCCCCGGTCCCTCGGGCTGGCTCCCCGGCGTGGTCAGGCGTGGCGGCCCCGGTCCCTCGGGCTGGCTCCCCGGCGTGGTCAGGCGTGGCGGCCCCGGTCCCTCGGGCTGGCTCCCCGGCGTGGTCAGGCGTGGCGGCCCCGGTCCCTCGGGCTGGCTCCCCGGCGTGGTCAGGCGTGGCGGCCCCGGACCCTCGGGCTGGCTCCCCGGCGTGGTCCCGCTTGGCGGCCCCGGACCCTCGGGCTGGCTCCCCGGCGTGGTCCCGCTTGGCGGCCCCGGACCCTCGGCTGGCTCCCCGCGTGGTCCCGCTTGGCGGCCCCGGACCCTCGGCCTGGCTCCCCGGCGTGGTCCCGCTTGGCGGCCCCGGACCCTCGGCCTGGCTCCCCGGCGTGGTCCCGCTTGGCGGCCCCGGACCCTCGGCCTGGCTCCCCGGCGTGGTCCCGCATGGCGGCCCCGGACCCTCGGCCTGGCTCCCCGGCGTGGTCCCGCTTGGCGGCCCCGGACTCCCGTACCTGCACACAATAATCAGGGCCGATCCATCTGGGTACGTGTGGGCCCTGTCTCCACATGTCCCCTCTGACACGTCTTGTGTCACCCCCTGCACCGCGCAGGGAGATTGTCCCAGAGCCTCCGGCGACTGTTCCAGGCACCCCAGGCTGGTGCCTTCTGGGACTATGCAGCCCCTCTCGCTGCCCGGCCCTGGTGCCAAGGGGGGGGCATTGCCAGACCATCCGGCTAGCCCCTTCTGCGTCCGTTGGGACAAGCAGGCCCTCTTCCTGCCTGTCCCAGCTGGGTCCTCATGCCTACCCGGGGGCTCTATGGCGCTCCACCCCTCTGGAGGCAGACGCAGGCCCATGCCTGGCCCGCCCTCCTCACTGGCTACCGGAGGACCCAGCTCCATCGCTTCCCCACCTACCCTCCCCTCAGGAGGAGTCCCCAACCCGAACTGCACCCCCCCAAAAAATTCTTTGGGGGAGCACCCCCCCCGGCTGGACTTAGGGGTACCTTGGGGCTTGTCCACCTCACCTTGGACCAGCACATTCGGGTCAGGAACCTCCCCCTGGGGTTCGGCTCCGCGGCTGGGTCGCCATCTGGTGGACACAAAGAGGGGAAGTGGGGGCGACATACGGACACATATGCCACGCACACACACACAGACAGAGACAGACAGAAGAGAGGGTCGTCTAGTTCCCTCTCTGAGCACTCCGGGACCTCCTCAGGGGGCACAGCCAGGATCTCGGGAGGCGCGACCTTCTCGCCACCCGCCAGTGCTTGGTCTTCTTGCCCCGGATCCTGACTGGTACTGGATGTGGTGGAGGGGCAGAGTTCGATCCCTGGCTCAGGCTCTGGCCGATCAAACTCCGCCCTCAGTCTCTGCTGGAAGTCCCGAAAACTGCTGTCTGTCTCTCCCTGCTGCCAGAGGGCTGCGCTCCAGCCCCATGCTGACCCAAGCAGACACGAGAGGATGGTGGTGGTCTTATCAGTGTCTGCTGCCCCACTGAAGGGTCCCGGGACAATTGGGCTGTCCCACACGGGGCTGGGCACGTCGCTGGATGGTGGTAGGTGTGTGGTGTGGAGGGGGGTGGACGTCTTCTCCAGCAGGTGTGGGCGCTGGTGCTGCGCTGCCATTTCGCTGGGGAACGTCCGGGCAGAGGGAAGGCGGGTCGGCGACTGGAGCAGGAATGGAGGATTCCCTGCGAGGCAGTCCCGGCAGCGCAGTTGCTGGCTGGCGACCTCCCGTCGCCCTCTTCCACCAGCTTTCCTCACACTGCTGGGAGGGACGTGGGTCTCCACGGACCTCGTGACGATCCTGGATGGGCGCGATGGGCGGAGCCATCCCGGCACCGACTGCCCAAACGGCGTCATCCTGGTCGTCGTCCGTGTCCACCTCGTACCCCCGGAAGTCACATGGGTCATCACGGACGCCGCGATGATCTCGGACGCGCACGCTGGGCGGAGCCATCCCGGCAACGACCGCCCACCGAAAATCCACGTCATCATCGCTTTCGTCATCCGTGTCCTCCCACCGGTGACTCCAAGGGTCGTCCACCCTGCGGACATCCTGGACCCATGGCGCGATAAGCTCCCATGGGCAGTACTCTGGCCATTCGGGCTGGAGGCTGCCCACCTCCTCGCTGGAGGAACGCCGCCGTTATTGCTGCTTCTCACCCCCCTGGAAGTGACGTGGGTCCCCACGGACCTTGCGACGATCGCAGACTGGCGCGATGGGCGGAGCCAAACTCTAGTCTCCCGTGCTCTCGTCGTCGTCCGTGTCGTCCCAGTCCACGGGGAGCCTTGCCAGCAAAGCGCAGAGTTCTTGGCTCGACATGCCGAAGATCGTGGGGGTCGCATCTTCTGCGCTCGCTGCCCA